>NC_056525.1:16705782-16745103 GCF_019175285.1 Sceloporus undulatus | reverse complement strand
CAGGCTATATGGCATACAAAAAAATCACTTAGGGGAAATCCCAACTATTTTTTAATTCATAAAGAGTTGTATATTTGGCAGGCCATTAGAAGAAATTTGCTTTCTCGAGTGCAACTGAAACTGAAGCACAAGATTGGAACTAGTCTTCCAGAGATGTGGAAACCAATGATTAATTTTGGTTCGTGATCTTCCTAAGCAATGCTGGTTAGTATATCTAATTCATTAATAGAAATAGTATATATTCATTCTGGCTACATTTCTGGAATTGGTACTACTTGGATCTACTGTAGTTTGTTTTACATGCAGAAAATTTAGAAGCTTTAACTTTTATTACTATAGCTCATCATCAACATCAGAAAAAATGTTTTAAGGTTCCTAGCTGATCACAGTGTTCTTCTTCCACACTAATTAGGAAAGGGTTTGTTCATTTTTTTTCCCTTAAAAATATTTTATTGTCTAATATATATACATAAAACAAAGGTAATTACAAGCTTTGTAATTTTACCTCTTACATCTTTTACCTTGTGGTCTTCTATTTACTTCTCTCAAAGTAAAGCAAATCCATTACTTCCTTCTCCCCCTCTCTCCCTTGAACTTCGTGTAATAATTTCTCTGGTTTTTAACGTAACTCGCCGTTTCTTAAACAATGCCTCTGGCTGTATCTACACTTATTATGTTCCTATTCCTCACCAGACCATATCATATTTCAAGTAGTTATTAACAAAGAGTACATATTGTTTATCAAATGTATTTATCAATATGTATACATATACTCCCATGTTTATATATTTATACATATATATACTCTTATGTACACCTATTCTTCTTTTATTTCTGTACCTCTTCGGTAAACCATCTAGATTTACAGTGTTGAATAAAAGGATTCCATTCTTTTTCTACCTTTTCTGTGTCTAAGTTCTTTAAGTAGGCTGTGAGTCTGTCCATCTCTTTAGCTTCCATCACTTTCTGTAGCCATACATCTAAATTGGGGGTGGATTGTTCTTTCCAAACTTGACCTATCAATATTCTAGCTGTTGATATCAGGTATAGTAAGATTCTCCCATATTTTTTCTCTATTTCTGCTGTTGTTTTATTAATCATATTCAGAAGGTAAGTTTCTGGACGAAGTTCAAATTTAATATTCCATATTCTCTCTATTGTTATATGAATTTGTTTCCAAAATATTTTCATTTTGGGACATCGCCACCACATGTGGAACCAGGTACCTCGTGCTTTCCGACATTTCCAACACCTATTGGACTTCTTCTTATCCATCTTAGCCAATCTATTGGGTGTTTGTTCATACATAATTGAATACTGCTTTATCTTAATGAAAATATTTACCTGTGATCCACTTTCATCAAAAATTACATGCACTGTTGTTTTGGCAACTGATATGGTATTCTTCTTTGTAAAACCCTAAAAAGATATTATTAAGAAATATTCCACAGTACAAAAGGAGAATAAAAAGCCCCCCCCCCCAAAAAAACAGTTTAGGTTTCTAGTACTTATAGCAATTAGTCATCATTTTCATCATCATCACCACCAAAACAAACCAAAACATACAGGGGACGTGATAAAAATTCCAAGCATGCATAGTTATTTCTGTGATCATTTTTACCTTACAGAAGAGTGACACCATGAGTGCAAAACATAGGTGTGCAATTTTTTGGAGGGGAGTCTGGATGTAAAGCCAACTTTGGTAAGTTTAAGAATATATTGGCCAAGGTCCTAAGGTCAGAAATACTCAAAGAGACAATGAGTTTATGATGGATTTGAGTTTCTTAAAAGTAAGATACTAATGTAAAAATATTAGTGTTTGAGTGCCACTAACAGACAGTATCATATTTACTTTTCTACAAATAATAGTATTGAGGTGTAAGATTTTCATTTTTTTTTTACAGATATATATAGTATCTTTTTAAAGTATCTTAGGGCCCATACAGACAGGCCAAAATAAAGCTGCTTCAGGTCACTTTGGAGGTATGCTGTTTAAATGACACACGCATCTTAAGAGGCAAAAAGCTGAGCCAAAGCTGCATTCCAGTCCTTAGGATTGGAGCGTGACTTTGGCATGGCTTCTGGCCTCTTAGGACTCAAGCACCATTTAAACATCATACCTCCAAAGTGACCCGAAGCAGCTTTATTTTGGCCTGTCTGTACAGGCTCTGACTTACATAATTCCAAACAGAAAGAAAAATGGAAGGCGTCTAAAGGAAGGAGGTTAGCTGCATATAGACATTTTGGATGTGTTAAAATCTAAAAGAATTAGATGGATCCATGGATATTCAGAAAGACAGAAAGATCTATGAAATGGAAGAAAATACAAATCACCAAGGAAGAACACATCAGTAGCCAGTATTTATAGGGAGAAGGTCAGAAGAACTAAAGCTCAGTACCTGCTCAATACCTACTTAGCCTATGTTCCCTCTCAAAACAAAAACCATATTCAGCCTGGTGAAAATTGAATAAATGATGCAAGGTGTGAATTGCAGTTTAAAACAAAGTGAAGCTACTGAAATATCTAACTAAAGAAGTTCAGCACTCTCACAAACTCAACCTAGGCAATAAAGAAATAGAAATAGTAAAAGAATTCCCATACCTTGGCTCAAACAAAAACGGGATTGCAGTCAATAAATAAGAAGACCTGGAATGGGGAGGGCAGTTATGAAAGAACTAGAAAATATCCTAAAGTAAAGTTTTTAACTGAGCATGAAAGTCAAAATCGTACAAGCCACTGTATTCCCTGTTATCGTGTATGGATTTGAGAGCTGGACAACGAAGAATGAAGATAAGAAGAAAATCAATTATTTTGAGATGTGGTGCTAGGGAAGAGTGCTGAGGATACTGTGGACAACCAAAAAGACAAATGAATCCTAGAACAGATCAAGCCAAAAACCTCCTTGGAAGCCAAGATGACTAAACTGAGGCTGTCATACAGTACTTTGGCCACATAACTGGAAGGCACAACTCAATGGAAAAGACAACAATGCTAAGGAAGGTAGACAGTAGTAGAAAGAGAGGAAGAATGCATGCTAGATGGATGAACTCTATTAAAGAGATCATGGGTATGAATTTGCTGGATCTAAGAAGAGCAGTGGAAGATAGGGAGTCTTAGAAATGTCTCATACACAGGGTCGCCATGAGTCGAGATCGACTAGAAAATGGTTAACAATAACAAAAGTTCTTCCAAGTATCAAGATCCCAACCATTTAGGGATTTGAATGTCATCACCAGCACCTTGAATTCAGATCAGAAGGGAAGTAGCATCCAGTGTAGATCCTTTCCAAATCAGTGCTGTCTGCTGTCTATACAGCACTCCAGTCAGCAATTTTGTTGCTGTATTTTGAACTAGCTGTAGCTTCCAAGTCATCTTCAAAACATTTTAGTAGACGACTGGGAAGTAACCAGTGCATGTACTATTGTGCCTAAAATGTTATTGTTCAGCTAGAGGACCAATCAAAGCCAGTGCTTAGCACTCAGCCTCAAACTTCACCTGAGTCTCCAGTGACAAAGCTGGATCCAGAAGTACTCCATGGCTATATTACTGCTCCTTAAGAAAGAGTGTAACCCCATCCAAGAAAGGCTGTTCTTCTTGCAGCACGATTATGTCCAAAACGATCTGTACAAAAAGGACAGTATCCCGGCATCTTGCTTTGCCCTGTGGGCGGAGCAAAAAGAATCCGCAAAAAGCGGGTTCTTCTTGCAGTGCGATTATGATGCCGCAGTGCGCCAATGGTGCACTAGCAGCGTCATAATGGCACCGCAACGTGCAGATGTTAAGCGTCTGTCACGTCAAAATGGTGGCACCCATCTGTACAGGGCGCCGCCATTTTGATGCCCTCGTCACGTGCAAGGGGCATCTGGAAGTGCCGCCCCTCGTACATGACGAGGGCGCACTATAGCGCCCGTCTGTATAGCACCTAAGTTACTGAACATGACAACTGCCAATCCAGAGCTCCAAACTTTTTCAATTTTGTGGACCTCACCCAGTTCATTACAGCATCAAGGCACTGGTCAGCACATGCAATGCCCCAGCTGACTCCAACAAGGAAAATTAAAACTGAGCCTCATTGATGATATAATTCCCCAAACTTCTAACAACCTCATCCCTCATTTTCATATATTAATTAAACAGCCTTCAGAACAAAGATGGTCAATGCTCTAAGACATATGGTATCAGACATGTCTGGTAAAGACCTTGTTTTCATTATAAAATCATGAAATGGAAAGGGCCATCTTTACAAGCAACCCTGAGCATCCAATCCAGTGTTGTAAAACCCTTAATACACATTGGTACACAGAAGATCTACAAGCAATGAAGATGGGTGAACAACAGCTATAGTGCAGGTGACATAGGTCACAAAGTGGGTATGGTCAAAGATCAGAAAGAATTCTTTGCTGTGCTTATTAGGTGGCAGCAAGGTTGAGGGGGAAAGCCTTACTATGCCTCTGTTATCTTAACTTGAACATGCTGCCTAGTAAAACTGTTCCTAGTGGGGAGCCTATTGAGATCAGGCTCAGAGACACTAGAAATGGAATCCTTTGTACTAAAATAAATTTACTAGCATTGTGAGGTGAAAAGTATCCATGTTCACTCAGAACATGTTTACCAAAGAGCCATCTGCTCAGGTTTCCTGGAATCAGTTTCACTTGTTACAACCTGATGATATGGACAAGACACTTGAGTTAGTTTCTCCTATATGTAAACTTGACCTGCCCTTATTATCTGGTAAGATCTAGTAGAGATCAATTGAGAAGGAGACGAGTGTGTTAAATTCCTCACTGTATCAGAGGGTGGTGCCTGTTACCTTGAAGGAGGTTATAGTGTGTACTTTCCTGAAAAGAACTTCCTGGAACCTGAAGTATATAAGAACTACTGTCCCATCACTAATACCACCTTCTTAATCAAGGTTCTTGAGCATGTGGTGGATGGGAAGCTTCAGGGAAAACATTATCTGGACTGATTTCAGAGTGACTTCAGACGAAGACACAATACTGAAATGGCTTTAGCCACTCTGACTGATGATTCAGCTAGTTGTTTGTTTTTTGAGGGGGGGAGGTTAAGACATTTTTCATCTTACCTGACACTTAGTTGCACCATAGACTTTTCTTACTGCATCCAAAATTTCCAAAGCAGAATCAAAATGCAGTATTATTTTCTCCCCTTCTTGAACACCCACAGACATCGGATTGCATAGATGTATTGTTAACAACTTACTTTTGTCTTTTTCTATAAAATCAAAACATATTCATAAATATTAAATGTTTATTACCTACATTAATAATGAATTTGTTTTATATATGTTAAAAAAGTACACAGTAAATAAGAAAACGAGTCCTTAAAGCAAACATAGTTTGAGGTTTGTTTGTTTTTAAGTCAGCAAGGATGTCATAGGTGGTCATACTACATTATCCCTTAAACAGAAACAACAATGTGAAAATATGAATTCATATATTCAAATACCTTCAATAATGTATGTTGCAACTTCTTCTTCAGGTATGCACACAGTTTCCCACTGATGACCCTAAAAATTACATTTGTGGGAAACAGAAATTAAAGTTCTTTCTGTACTGTTTTTAAATTTAATATCCCTTTCAAATGTGTAAGACTTTAAAAGATAGCACCATCCCATTCTTATTGGCCTCATTCATGTGTCCAAGGAACCTTATCTTTCTAAGAAACTCATAGCTCCACATCTATTATTATTATTAACCTTTATTTATAAAGCGCTGTAAATTTACATCTCTGCAAGTTTGGTTCCTCACACGTGCGGGGACCTTTTTCTTGTCCCTGCACCCACTAGTACTCTTCAGTCAGACAGAGGAGGGTCGGCATCCTTTTTCCTCTCCCGCTTTTTGCTCTCTCTTTCCCCCCCTTTTCCCCAGCAGTGGCTGTTCCACTGAGGAAGGAGCAACACTTTCTCAACCACATGGCTGACAATGATGTGAATGCACTCAAAATGTGTTAAAAGCGTGGAGAGCTTTATCCTAAGTCTATTCAGGTCTATTTGCATTGTTGTTCACACAGCTGACAATGCAAATATTTTGTAAAAACTCAGGGAAAAGCCCGATAGCGGTTATCCCGGAGTAGGTGGGCTTTTTGGCAGCCTACCCAAACTTAATTGAGTGCATTCGGGATGCATGTGAACAACAAAAAGTTATCCCAAATTCATCTTGGATTACTTTCATCATGTGAATAACCCCACTGTCTCCATGAGCCTGTCCAATATGAATGCATTATAGGCATAGCCCAGTGTCTTCTGAACAATCTTCGTCTGAATGAGATTGGCTCAAGAAAAGCCTTGTTGTTGTTCTTCTACGCATCTGGAATGTGATATAAATTTGTGTGTCACCATTGCACAGGAGTCATGCTAATGTTTTTTTATGTCACTCCAATTGTAGTATATGTGCTGCCAAAACAAGCACCTTTCAAACTGGATGTAAAAGGACTCTATGAAAAATACAAATTGTTGGGTTTACTCCCAATGCTCTATTAGCTCCTGGACAGTAAAACTACTGTTCAGAACAAATCTGGGATACAGAACTGCAAAACCATTTATCTTTGGCCAACTTATACACTGATTTCAGCAGAAATAATTACTGAAAAGTTCAGGATGGTATTTACATTAGCTAGAATCAATGTCTGACCATAGGTACTCCTGAAAGGAAGATTCAGGAGTGCTCTGTACCAAGCGTGCTCATGTCCCTGTGAAGCAGAAAAGGTGGAGACAGCCAGCCATGTTTTATTCCAATATTCAATTAATAATAATAATAATAACAATAATAATAATAATAATTTATGTATATCCTGCCTTTTCCCGAAGGAATGAAACTGGGTTACAAGAAGAAAACCATAAAATACACTGATGTTTATCACACTATACTCTTAAAGTGCTACTATTCCACTTCTCTGCCTGAGAATTCTAAATACCCCTCCTTAAAACTGCCAATCCCAGAATGCAACAGGAGGTAGCTAGAGGAGTCAAAGTGGAATAGTAGCACTTTAAGAGTATAGTGTGATAAACAACAATATAAGTAAAATATAGAGTTAAGATAATACTCATAGCGTAACCCCCTCTCCCCCATCCCCATCCCATTATAACAAAGTAAATAATATAAAATAAATTACAATAAATAAAAGTTTAAGAAAAATTAACTTTTATTACAGCATTCTATTAAAAAATCCAGGCATATTTGAGAATTTCTATGTATCACATCTTCTATTTGATCAGAACTCCATAAATATAGCTAAGATAGCTAAATTTTGCACAACTGTTATATTTTAATATTTCACAGTGGTTCTCAGTATATTCTAATACAATATATTTCATATTTTAATTTGTACTATAAGCCATATAATATTTTATATTTTAATAGTCATTTTCTATCTTATTCAGTATTGTGTCTTATTTTAACTTTATTTTTTAATTCATTATGGCGCGCTACAGACCGTCCTTAAAGGATGGTCTGACGGTATGCCATATTGTACTTTGTACTGTAATTTGATTTTGCTAGGCTGTGGACAAAATAAAATATCAGTCAAATGATGTGAGAATGAAGATTCATCGGGGAATTATCAATGAATTAACTAACAATGCTGCTTAACTGCAGTATTACTAGTAAGCTACAGATGGTGCTGTAACCATTTTAAAGGAATTACACAAACTCTTGGGTCTAGATTGTTCCTTAAATACAGCTCTTCTTCAAAGGAAACACATTGGTCTAGCGTGAAGTCAAAGGCTTTCATAGCCGGCATCCATAGTTTTTTGTGGGGTTTTCAGGCTATGTGGCCATGTTCTAGAAGAGTTTCTTCCTGACATTTTGCCAGCATCTGTGGCTGGCATCTTCAGAGAATGCTTGCCTGGAAAAAGTTCAGTATATATCTACTGTGTGAGCCTGGGAATGCAGGAGTGATTTGCATGTGTATTGTTCTGTTGCTGATGGCAGGCCTCAGACTGGGAGGCTAATGCAAAAGAGGATTAATGTCTGCTAATTGGTGATCATAATCTGCTGGGAAAGCCCCTGGCATTTGCTGAGTCCTCATTTGCATTTGCTGAGTCCTCATTTTGCTATTCTTCAGGACTGGTAGCCAAATTTTGGCCCGTTACAAACGGGTCTTAAAGTGCACACTCCGTGCGTGCTAGGGTTAGAAAGGGGCGTCCTTTCCGGATGCCCCCAACCCTAGCACACGCAGAGCGCGCACAAAATGGCGGCGGTCATTCCACACGGCCGCCACCATTACGACGTGACAACTGCGCCGCCTCTATACGGGGCGGCGCAGACGTGACATAGTCACGCCGCGCCAGGGCGAATAGTGTGCCCCTTCCCTGGCCGCAAAAGAAGCTCCGAAACAGAGCTCCTTTTCCGTTTACGTCGCTGGGCGCAGCCTTCAGACGGCTGCACCCAGGGACGCAGAGGAGAAAGGGGCCAAGCTGCCACGGGGTGTCCTTGGGGCTTGAAGCCCCAAGGACACCCCTTTCCAGGCTGCGGGGAAGGGGCCTTTTGCTGCTTCCCCGCAGCCTGGAAAGCGGCGGATCAGGGCCTCAGCGGCTGCCGCTCTGGCCGCTGAGGCCCTGATCCAGCTGGGAAAGGGGCAGGTGCAGGCCGCCGCTTTTCGGCAGTCTGTAACCCACCTTTGTTCACTTTAAGGGTTTCTTCTTTCTGGTTGAAATTGTCCAGATGTTTGTGGATTTCAATGGCTTCCCTGTGCATCCTGACATGGTAGTGGTTGGCATGGTCCAGGATTTCAGTGTTTTCAAACAGAATTTTATGCCCAGGATGGTTTGTGGCATGTTCTGCTACTGCTGGGCATAAAATACTGTTTGAAAACACTGAAATCCTGGACCATGCCAACCACTACCATGTCAGGATGCACAGGGAAGAAACTCTTCTAGAACATGGCCACATAGCCTGTAAAACCCACAAAAAACATTGGTCTGGCTTCTTTCTGAAATAATCTGACAGATCACTCGCAATTGCAGAAATAAATAATAAATAAAACTTTTATTTATATCCCGCTCTTCTGCCATAAGGCAATCAGCAGGGAGAACAGCAGGGAGAGATCTCAGGAAAAAAGTTTCCGTGCCAGAGAGAGATCATAGAAACAAAGTTATTGGAGGTGACCCTGGGCACAACTATAAACAGATTCCCCAAACTTCCTACTCAGACATCTGGGACCATATGGGGAGGGGGCCAGGAATTCCTCTGGAATTTTCTGAATCATAGATGTTCTCTGTTAATCATCTATATATTTTTAAAATACTAGCTTGCATCTCATAAATTACAAGCAGACTGTAAGATATTTCAGTACAACTGTTCTCTTTGTATACTAGGTTATTACCAGAAAATATTTTAATATAATGAAGTAAAAACCTACTTCGTCATCTGCAGCAACGTAGAAAGATATACTTCTGCTCCCAGTATTAAAATCAATCCAAAATTCTTCAAGATTGTCATCTGCTGGTATCTGTAGCTGAAAGAAATTACAAAACACACACACACAAATCCAAAAGCAAAGAAAATGATTATGCATGTATGATAGTACTGTAGTATTCCTGGCTGAAACATGAAATATTAATGTTAAGAACATGATTTCTGAACTGCTCTAGTTGGACAACAAGCTCCAAACAAACATTCTTGTGGCATGTTAGGAACATTTTGTTGTTCCTCTTTCTATTCTATTCCACATGTTTTTGCATTTGTTGATAAACAGTCAAAAGCAGATTCCTGTTTTAATGCAAACAAAACATTCACAGGCCAAATAACATGAAACACTGAACAATCAATAGAGAACAACTTACCTCATGTTTATCCAGAATAGCTGATAGACAAGGATAGGTAAATACTCTGTAAGAAAGCATTTTTGTAAGGAGCATATATTCATTTTTCCCTATCATCTCCATTGACATAAGAACCATTTCCCAGTACCATAATCTATTCTGACAAACAACCCACCCAAAGCAAAACAAAACAAAAAACCACACAAACATAACAGCATTAATGTAACCATCACTAAGAGTATCTATTAAAGCTTCCTCTTAGCTGAAATGTCAATTATTCCCATCCTCAAATCCAAAACTATGTGTGCACATACCTGAAATTCTAGATAACACCATATCATACTGATGAAGTATCACGTGTCTGTGTGTGCACCCTCAAGTCATTTCTATCACAGTGCTTTCTTCACAAGGTTTGTTCAGAGGATGTTTGCCAGTGAGCCTTATTGCATGAGAAAACAAAGAGGAAATGGAACCAGAGAGTAGCAGCTTTCTCTGTGTGCCCTGTTAATGTATTGAAGGTGAAAATGTTCAGATGTGGCAATGGTTGCAGAAGCCTAAATTGGCTACAGCTGGAGTCTAGAGCAGCAGCCAGTTGCTCAAGGTCAACTGAGCTGGACTAAATGTAATTATGGCGGGTTATAGACTGCCACTTGGGACGTCCGCAGGACGTCCCATTTAAAAAAAAATGGGCGTCTCTTCTAGACGCCCCTGGCTCTAATACAGACTCTGTCCGTACAATATGGCGTCGGCCGTTCCACACGGCCGGCGCCATCTTTACGTATCGGACGCTGTGCGTCCGAACGTGTCGTGGCGCTAATGACATCGCGAGTGCACCAGCGACGTCATTTTGGAGCTTCTTTTTTTCTCCGTAAGGGAGCCGCGCGGTATGGCTGCGACGCCTCCCTTACAGAGCAAACGGCGGCGGCAGCAGACCGCCTCAAAGCGGCGGTCTATAACCCGCCTAAGCTATGTCTTCAGTCTGAAGAGGGATTGGTGTCTATGGTGCATAGCAACTGTATAGGAAGCGGCTGGGCTTAGTGGTAGCCTCATGGTAATTCTGTATATAAGCAAAAACACTGTGCTGTGGGAGTTTGAGATAGTGTGATGTGTCGGTTGGTAAGAGTTTTTGTATAGTGGTGATTAGCTCATGTTATTTGAAACAAAGTAACAAAGCCCTCTTAGGAATGAACTGCTGAAGAGTGATTCTTTTATCTAGGCATTCTTCCAGGCAAGCCGAAAGCCTGTGTTTGGAGCTTCGCTCTGTTCCTGTGTTGGAGAGAGAACCAACGTCTTCATCCATTTGCCACCGGACCGGAATCACTGGCAAGGTTCATCACCCAAATATCAACATGCCCTACTGCATGACATCATAGTGCTTCCATTCTCTTTCCATAGGTGATAATTTTAAAAGTGTCTTTTTTCCAAGCTGAAAAATTCCATTTGACAAGAGACACTTTTACAGCTGTCTCCGGCAGGAAAACAACTGAAACGTTATGTCATGCGGTACAATTGCCCCCCTTGCCCGCCGCTTGCTCCCTTTGCCTGCCGCTTGCCCGTCCTTGCCTGCCTCCTCCTGATAGGCCAAAGGCTCCGGCGGCAATCGGCGGCAGGACCGGGCTGGGGCTGGTCCCAAGGCCTTGCTGGGCCACATCCGGCCCGCGGGCCGCAGGTTGCCTACCCCTGTTCTAGAATATGGCCACATAGCCTGAAAACCCCACAAAAGCACTACCCCCGACTCCACAAAGGCACTATCTCTGGCTCATTTCCATTTTGTTTTCTTGTGTGAAAAAGCTCAGTGCCCTCCTTTGAGGCTAAGAGAGTGACACTTGGCCAAAGTTACCCAGTGGGTTTCCATGGCCAAGCAGGGATTCAAACCTTGGTATTCAGGGTCCTTGTCCACATTCAAATTACTACATCATGCTGGCTGAAAGGTTGAATTAGAGATGGGCAGAGTGTGGCCACATGCACTCCTCCAGGGCCATTTTGGTTGGTCCACAGGGCTCCCCTTATGTTAAAAAATTATTTACTCCTCCCCGCCCCCAAAAAAACACCAGTGTGTGAGAGATATTTTCATCATATTCTGTGCCTCTAGTTTAATTTAGGCTCAGGAGAGGCCCTTTTTTAGAAACACAAAATGAACAGGAAAAGAATTTCCACTCACTTCTTGTTTTAAAAGGCTCTCCTAGACTAAAGTAAATAATAATAAAATAATAAAATAATAATAAAATAAAACTTTTATTTATATCCCGCTTTTCTGTTACAAGACAATCAAAGCGGCTCACAACATATTAAAATCCACATTTACAAAATTATGTCCCTAATTACCCCCTTAAAACAGGATTAAACATGTTACAATTAAAATATCTATTAAAAACACACACATACACAAAAAGAAAAATACGAGGACAGAGTGGTGAGGGGCAGTCATTCTGTGGCCGGGCACTTTATTCAGGAATCCGTCAAATTGCCAGCTTAGACAGCTTTAAAAAAGCTGTCAAGACGGACCTCGTCTGGCAGACCGTTCCATCGTTTGGGAGCAATTGCAGAGAAGGCCCTCTGGGAGGTAGCAGTTAATCTGGTTTTTAAAGGCTGCAATAGATTCCTCCCAGAGGACCTGAGGGTGCGGGGCGGATTATATGGAAGCAGGCAATCCCTCAAATAGGTTGGACCCAAGCCATGTAGGACTTTAAAGGCTATAACCAACACCTTGTACTGTGCCCAGAAACTAATAGGCAGCCAGTGAAGAGATTTTAAGATGGGTGTAATTCGGTCACTCCTAGTTTTTCCGGCGACCAGCCTGGCTGCCATATTTTGCACTAGTTGAAGTTTCCGGAATAAGCACAAGGGTAGCCCCATGTAGAGCGCACTACAGAAATCAAGTTGTGAGGTTACCAGTGAATGTACCAGTTTCTAGGTCCTTTACTTCCAGGAAAGGGCGCAGCTGGCGTATCAGCCGGAGCTGATAGCAGGCACTCCTGATTGTCGCATTCACCTGATTTCTCATGTGAAGCGACAGATCTAGGAGCACCCCCAGACTGTGAACACAGTCCTTTGTGGAGAGCGTGACCCCATCTAGGACTGGAGGTTGCAACCCTATACCTGGTTTGGGGGCCCTACTGTAAGTACCTCTATTTTGTCTGGATTCAGCTTGAGTTCGTTTTTCCTCATCCAGCCCATTACCGCTTCAAGACACTGATTGAGTGGAGAAATGCCATCTGTTGTCTTAGCTGCTGATCGGGACATGGAGAAATATATTTGGGTGTCATCAGTGTACTGATAACACCCTGCCCCATGTCTGCGAATGATTTCTCCCAGCGGCTTCATATAAATGTTAAATAGCATCGGGGACAGTATGGCGCCTTGAGGGACGCCACATTTAAGCTCCGTTTTTGAGTGACCTAAGAGACTTAAAAAAATGAAACATTCTAGACATTGGGGCATTTGGGGGCAAACTAGGATTTGTTTGCAGGGGTGTGCAGCCCTCTAAGTTTTCCTAGTGTGGTTTTTGGTCTTCTAAAGTTGTCCACCCCTGTTTTATAGTATATAAAATCAGGCCATGATCTATACATTTTCAGCACAGAGTACAGTATATATACGCCAGAATAGTTATGATGTATCCTACAATTGCACTGCCTATTGCAGGATGGGAGTCAAGGCCTTATGTTCACATGATGCACAATAGTGAATAGGGATATAAATCTTGGAAATAAATATAATAAAATAATGATTTCTACACTATTATCATAGTGCCACAACAGGATTCTAGACTTGGTATATTCTTCTTCAGTTGAAGGAGCCAGCATGGTATCATGTTTTGCGCATTGGGTTATGAACAAAGGTTCAAATCTCCACTTAGTCACAGAAGTCCACTGGGCAACCTTGGGTAAGTCACACTCTCTTGGCTTCAGAAGAACGCCCAAAGATAAACCTTCTCTGAACAAATTTTTCCAAGAAAAACCCATGATCAGTTCACCTTAGAGTCCCTAAAACTTGGAAGTGACCTGATGGCACACAACAACAACAACAACGAACTGCCTGCAATCAACATTAATATCTCGCATACCTTCTTTTGTCCCCAAGCATGCCATTCACTTGATTGAGGAACTTTCTGCAATCCTATTAAGGAGAAAACCAGTATAAGTACTGCAATCATCTTCCATGTTGAAAAGAAACTGTATTTGACTATGACTTACTGTTTCAAACTCAATATCTTTGATTCCTTTAAATGCATTAGTAACAAACTCCATTGGAAACCACTGGCTTGCAAGTTCTTCCCTTTGTTTTTCTGATGTCATTCGGCATAAAGCTTCAGTAATGGCAACTTGCAGATCATAGTCTATAATATGCATGACAAGAACATTACTGTTAATCCTCTTTACAAAAATAAATAGCACAACTGCTGATTAGTTTTTAAATTTAAAATAAAATATAACTTATTACATATACCGATGCTACTGAAATGCTGTTATGACAGCAAAGTAAGCATGACAGGGATACTAAGGGGCCATTCAGACTACCTTTTACCCTGGTTCAGGAACCGGATTAACCACGGGAAGTTCATACTAGCCCCAACTTCTCCACAAGCAAAACCGAGGCTTTCACACCCATTCAGGGGCAAATGCCCCATTGATGCATGTCTTTTGAAAGCAGACTTTTACCTGTATCTTTTGAGAAAAACCAGGTCCCGGCAAATATGAACTTCGCCCTGGTCATGATCAGGTCAAGTTCAGGGAAAGGATAGGATCAGAGGGAGGGCAGAGGGCGGAACATGCCTCCCCTTCATTGGGGTGGAGGAGGAGGAAGAGGAAAGAGCAGGAGGAAGGGAGCCATGAAAGGCAGAATCAGGGCGAAGGAGGAGGAGGAGGAAAGAACAGGAGGAAGGGAGCAATGGAGGGCAGAATCGGGGTGAAGGAGGAGGAGGAGGAAAGAGCAGGAGGAAGGGAGCCATGGAGGGCAGGATCGGAGCAAAGGAGCAGGAGGAGAAGGAAATAGCAGGAGGAGAAGGGGGCCATGGAGGGCAGATCGGGGCGGAAAGGAGGAGGAGGAGGAAGAGGGAAGGGGAAGGGAGCCATGGGGCATACAGAATCGGGGGGAGAGAGGGGAGGAGGAAAGGCAGGGGAAGGGAAGCCATGGAGGGCAGAATCAGGGCAAAGGAGGAGGGGAGGAGGAAAGAGCCGGAGGAAGGGAGCCATGGAGGGCAGAATCGGGGCAAAGGAGGGGGAGGGAGAGAGGAGGAAAGAGCAGGAGGAGAGGCCATGGAGGGCAGATCAGGCAAAGGAGGAGGAGGAGGAGGAAAGAGCAGGAGGAAGGGAGGCCATGGAGGAGCATCGGGAGGCAAAGGAGGAGGAGGAGCGAGGAAGGGAGCCCTGGAGGGCAGAATCGGGCAAGGAGGAGGAGGAGGAGAGCAGGGGAGGGGAAAGAGCAGGAGGAAGGAGCCATGGAGGCAGAATCAGGGCAAAGGGGAGGGGAGGGGAGAGGAGACGAGGAGGAGGAAGGAGTCCATGGAGGGAGCAGAATCAGGGCAAAGGAGGAGGGGAGGAGGAGGAACAAGCAGGAGGAGAGTGCCATGGAGGGCAGAATCAGGGCAAAGGAGGAGGAGGAGAGAGCAGGAGGAAGGGAGCCATGGAGGGCAGAATCAGGGCAAAGGAGGAGGCGGAGGAGGAGGAACAAGCAGGAGGAGAGTGCCATGGAGGGCAGAATCAGGGCAAAGGAGGAGGAGGAGGAAAGAGCAGGAGGAAGGGAGCCATGGAGAATCAGGGTGGAGGAGGAGGAGGAGGAGGAGAAAGAGCAGGATGAAGGGTCAAGTTCACGGGAGGGAATTAGGTCAGAGGGAGGGCAGAGAACGGAATATGCCTCCCTCTTGCAGGCAGCTTTCTCTCTCTCTCTCTCTCTCTTTGTATTTTTATTTTTGACAGACTATGCAAATGTTTTTTCTACAGGGTGATACATTTTGATAGAATGTGTCTGCTTGTGCTACATTTCCCTTTCTGATTGCTGTCGGCACGGCACCTCACTTTGCAAGAGCCTTTTTTATTATTATTATTGGCCTGTTACAGACTGCCAAAATAAAGCTGCTTCGGGTCTCTTTGGAGGTATGCTATTTAAATGATGCATGGGTCCTAAGAGTCCGGAGGTCGCACCAAAACCACACTCCATTCCTAAGCACCAGAGTGCAGCTTTTGGTGCAGCTTCCGGATTCTTAGGATGCATGCATCATTTAAATAGCATACCTCCAAAGAGACCCAAAGCAGCTTTATTTTGGCAGTCTGTAACAGGCCATTATTTCTGTGTAATATGCAAATGTTACAATGCGAATGTTACAAATGTTTCCCTTTCAATTTGGCAAAGTGATGCAATATAGCTTTTGCTATACAGTGGTGCCCCGGGATACGAAATGATCGCGTTACGAAATTTCCGGGGTACGAAAAAGTCAGATTGGAAAAAACTGTTCCGGGTTACGATATTTTTTTCGGGTTACGAAATTTATTTCGGCGCGAAATTCAAACGCAAAGCGCGGCTAGCGGCTTTCCAGCGCTAACGGGAAGCCTTTTCGGGTTGCGAAATTATCGGGTTACGAACGGAACGGCGGAACGAATTAATTTCGTAACCCGAGGTAGCACTGTATATGTATATGTGTGCATTCTGGGGTCTGCTGGAGATAATGGAATATTTGGGAGGGGGGATGCCTGGCACATTGAGCAGCACTCTGTATTTCAACAAATTTGCTACATGCCCAGTTTAGATTATATGACTATAAATTAGAATAAATAATATCTCTTAGTATACAATCAGGACTGCTATTCCAAGAAATAAAGGATATGTCAGATCTCCCTCTTCTGTGATAAGTCCAGCAGGGAACCAGCATTCCAAAACTCAGGCTCAGTAGTAAAAATTCAGAAACCTCTATTAAGAAACTATAGGTCCAGTCTTGTGACTTTCTTTGTCGGAACTGACCAGCAACCATTTACATCACATTAATTTCAAAATCATGGCAGGATTATTTCTCATAAAAATAGGTCTTCTACTTCCATTCTCACACTGCTCCTTTGCATTTAATAATCCATCATTCTTATTTTTATATAACCCATCATTTTTACTAATTATGTAATGGCAGGAAAGACGTCTAAGCAACTCCTGACATCCTGATGCCAGGCAGACCAGATCCAGCCACAGAATCCCAACCTTCTTTTTCAACCATCCAACCAACCACTTTGTCCAGAACTTCTTAATTTGGCTTTTCCATATGGTACCTTATGGTAACAAATATGTTAACAGATATTTTGTAATGTGGAGTAATTGGCTACACCCGGTAAGTTCCTTTTGGTGTCTGAAAATTATAAATGTTGATAAATTATATGATTTTTTTTCTGCCCTTAGGCCCAGAAACAGTATTTACCAGAAACAAAGGAGAAGAAAGGTTGAACTCCCCCAGTCCACCTATTACAATCCCAATAATCATCATAAACATCTGTGGCTATTATTTAAGACCAAACTTTTTTGGCCAATTCATACTAAAACATTATATTGTGGATCACAGTCTCTGGGCATATTATTAGAACAAATAAATTTCTCAGAAATAGTATCAGTGCTTACCCCCAGCATCCAAAATTCTCTTCCCCATATCATTCCTGTTAAATAAATATTATGATTCAGCTTGATTATACTTCTTAAGAATATTGATTTATGTTTAATGTTTTATTTATACATTTCCTAGTAATACCCAAAGTTCAAGAAAATTTTGTTTCTTTTTTGTTTATTTATATTGCAAATTTCTGTATAAAACTTCAACTGCTTTAATCAAAAATTAGTTTTGTGTTGGGTTTCTTCTTTTAGATTTGAAGTTCAGTATGAAATAAGAAGAAATATCTATTTCATTAAATATAGTTTGCATTAACTCACAATTCAGGTAAATCTCTGGGTGTAATTCAAATAACATTAAGCATTTTAAGGCTTCAATCCTAAATGGTGTTTTTATCTGTGTGGCCGTGTGTGGAAAGCTGGACAACTGCACACACAGACATACACAAATGAAGAGGGGGTTCAGTTTAAGACTTTAAAGAGGGAGTTTAGTTCTTTCCAGTGGCATCCAGATTAAAACTGATTTCTAAAAGTAACATAAAATTAGTTTACACCTTATGTGATATAGTTTTTCTAAGAACAGCTTTCTAACAAAAGATAAATTAAAGATAAAATAATTACATGGCATGTAGTATTTCTTTCGTAGAAATAATTTTCTTTCTTGTATCTCGAGGCATAGCATCAAGCATTGTATTCAATTTTCTTACTGCCTAAAAATAATAAAAATGAAACCATTTTAATCACATTACCATGCTATGCACTAACCAAAACATGCCCTTAAACGTTAATACATTCAAAGATGTATTTGTTTTGTTGCCATTGTCAAGCATTTCTTGTTCAATAGATTCTACTGGCACAACACAGGCAATCAGCTGTGATGAGCAAATTGTATTCTTACAACTCAACTACCATCTGACCATTATTTCCTGAAACACACTGAGAGAATCAGATCTTTCTTGGACCAATGTGTGTCTAATTGTATACATTGCAATAACATTAAAAAATCCAAGGGCAACAGTATGGCAAGATTGACACTTATTGACAATGAAGTCAGAAAAAAGACCAGGGTTTGAAAAGGCATTAGATAAGAAAAGAGAAAAGCAACTAAATGTTCTGGAATATGTGAGGCAATAGGGACAAAATCTGTTTTAAGAATGCAATCTTTCATTCGCTTAACTGAGAGAAAGTCCCATTGAAATCAGTAAGTCTTACATCTGAGCAACAATGTACTGTAGATGATTCACTCCAACACACAATCACCGGATTACTTAAGAAGAGCCAGTCTGTGTGGGTAGACTTGCTTCCTCTAATTTCTAAAAATGATACATGAAAACAACAGATATATGTGAATTCAAACCCTATTAATAACATGAAGACATTTTTACCTCCTGCTGAATATAAAATTATTCTCTTATCAGCGCAAGAGTGCATGTTCTCCATATAAAATTTTCAAGTATTTGCATTTTACCTAGAGTTTGAAAAGGAATATGCCAGTTAGTGAATGATTTGGAAAGTTTCATGTTTAAATTTTAAAGACATTCACAAATTAGCAGTAAACAGAAATATGGGGGGATACAAACCGCCGCTTTGCGGCGCTTCCCTGCCGCCGCTGTTTGCTCCGCGCGGGAGCCGTAGCAGCCAAACCGCGGGAGCAAAAAAGAAGCTCCATTTCGGAGCTTCTTTTGGGCACACTGATGACGTCGCAAAGCGCCGCCGGCGCATTCGCGACGTCATAGGCGCCGCAAACACGTCTGGACGCTATGCGTCCAGTACATAAATGGGGCGCCCATGTTAGCCCCGCCATCTTGTACGTATAGGATACGTACTAGGGTTAGGGGGGTGCGGAAGCACCGCCCCTTCCTAACCCTAGTACGTATCCTATACGTACTATATGGCGGTTTGTATCCCGCCATGGTTTTCCTTAAAAAGTAAATATTTTGTCATTACTGCTTGTACAAAGAGCCACTGTAGTGTAGTGATTTAGTGTCAGACTGTGACTCTAGAGACCAGGGTTCGAATCCCAGCTCAGCCATGGAAACCACTGGATGACTTTAGGCAAGTCTCAACCTCAGAGGAAGACAAATGCCAAACCCCTTGTGAACAAATTCTGCCAAGAAAATCCCATGATAGGTTTGCCTTGGGGTTTCCATAAGTCGAAAATGACTTGAAGGCACACAATAGCAACAACAACAACAACAACTGCTTGTACAAAGTTTAATGTTAAGGCATTCCAAATATCCTCCATCTTAAATGTATGCAGCCTGACATGAACAAAGAACTAGGAAACCCAATTGCTAGTGGAGGATATATCCAATGTTAGATTCCCCTAAAGTAGGTCCACTGAAAAGAATGAGTCTTGCTTGTCTTCACTTTTGTAAAATCCATTGATACAATGGAGGTGACATCCAACTGAATGTTAACAGAACAGAAAGCCCCCCCCCCCAGATGACACCATCAATGTTTGTCATTGCACACATGACAACTGTTGTCCAGAAACCATGAAGTACACTCATGCAGTGAGGTCTTGGATGTCTTATTGAATGAGCAGAAAAATTGCACACACTGCAGTTTGTTGCATGAGCTGTTTAACATAACAGGACCCCAGCTGACAGAATCATAGTTGATACTAGATTTTGCTCTTTAATTGCAATTCAATGCATAGTTTAAATAGTCAGCTGTTTAAATCCTAAATCAGTATACTGTAATTTAAGCATCCTAATGGTGTGCTTAACAGCAGACCATTTCTCTATGGAAATTAACAAGTACATCATGTGCATCAGGATACAAATTTAAAACCCTTCAAAACTTATAGATTGAAATCTTCTAGCTTACACCACTTAACTGTACTATAAACAACAAGCTATATGATTAAAAATGAAATAAATTGTTGTCAAACATACCTTCACTGCTGCTATTATGTACTGCCTACAATTTATATAAACATTATATTAAAATCATTCCACATGTTAAAAATAACTATTAATTTTTATATCAACATGGATTTGTGCTGCTGGAAAATACAAGGTTCAGAACTGAATTTTTACCAGTTCCTCCATTTCTCACAGATCAGTGCATCATCTCAAAAGTAACTTTCCAGATAACACATGGAGTTGCAATGGGAAAGGAGGATTGGAAATAATTGGAAATGGGGATTGCCCCAATTTATGCGGGCAGAAATTCCTTTCACTAATGAATGTAAGTTACACAGTATATAAACCATATATATGATGGAATTACACTATCAACATAAAAGTAATTATTTAGTGCTCTGCCAAAGCCCACAAATATACATATTACATATGTATGTGTACATCCATTCACATACAGATAGCTCCATGTTGAAGTAATTAATTAATTTTCACCAAGGTACCTGAAGAAGAGGGTGGTGAAGGGGAGACACAATCACCAGCACATGTGCTTGTTTCAGTACACAGCTTATACTACATATTATACATATTGTATATTACATTTAAGAATACTATCTGTTGAGATTTTTAACATTACATCCTTCGTAAAGTGGATGGCTTTCATGGCCGGCATCCATAGTTTTTTGTGGATTTTTCAGGCTATGTGGCCATGTTCCAGAAGAAATCTGAAGAATTCTCTGAAGATGCCAGTCACAGATGCTGGCGAAATGTCAGAAGAAACTTTTCTGGAACATGGCCACATAGCCCGAAAAACCCACAAAAAACTATTACATCCTTCATCTGCACAAGGAACAAAGTGAAAGTCTATAACACAAATAAGTAAACTTTAGGCAGCTTTTTAGAATCCTTTAAAGCAAATCAGTGAAGAAAAGTAAAACAAAATACGTAAAAGCCTTTCTTCTTTTAAAGGCAGCACAAATACTGAAAAGTCCATATCAATAAACTATAAAATAATGCATGATGTTTATATTTACCATGAGGACATCAAAGAAGTCTTCAAAAAGAATAGTGAATTTGTCATTTTTTTCATTTTCTTTATTTTCAAGAATTTCTTTTGCCTTTTCAAACCAATTAGCCATGTAAACAGAAAATAAAATTTGTTAATCTATGTGGAATAGATGGTGATTTCAACAGCATTTATAAGCCTCTTTTCAATAAAAAATACTCACTGCATCTTTGAACAAAATACATTGGTTGCATGCGCATAAAGATGGCCTGACTTCCCTTCCTCTTTCTCAGTAGTGATAGGATGTAACCCTTCAATGCATGCCTTCTTCAAAGCATCAACCAGAAATTGTTTCTACTTTGAACTCCTGAGAGAGAGTTCACCAGGCAGGTCCAGCTCCATCAGGAATAGCCTGGAAGAAGGAAGAGCCCTCCCTCCAATCCATCTGCCTTGGTCCAGGCCTCAGAGGGAGAGAAGAACCACTGGACTTCATCCCCTTTCCCTCCACCATTCCCTTCTCCTTTTGTTTCATGTCTTTTAGATTGTAAGCCTGAGGGCAGGGAAATGTCTGATTAAAAATAATAATTGTAAGCCACCCTGAGAGCCATTAGGGCTGAAGGGCGAGATATAAATACCTAAATAAATAAATAAGACCTGTTACAGACTGCCAAAATAAAGCTGCTTCGGGTCTCTTTGGAGGTATGCTATTTAAATGATGCATGGGTCCTAAGAGTCTGGAGGTCGCGCCAAAGCCACACTCCATTCCTAAGCACTGGAGGGCAGCTTTGGTGCAGCTTCCGGATTCTTAGGCTGCATGCATTATTTAAACAGCATACCTCCAAAGAGACCCGAAGCAGCTTTATTATGGCAGTCTGTAACAGGCCTAAGTTTTCTCTTGACAACTAAGAATTATGGATAGCGGTCACTATAGTTTATTAAAATAAGTCAGGCTCATCAACTAAACTGGCATGCACTTTTTTCAATAAAACGTAGTTATTTTAACTACAGTAAAACATATCAGAAATCACACTTAGTTGAAAACAGCATTATGTTGGGTTTTTTTGTTTTTTGCAAGAGGGGGAAACAGGGGGAAACGTGGACTTAAAACTCATGCACTTAACACTAAATTGTGGTTTGGAGTGACATGCAAATGAAGCTGATATCAGTGAATACTGATTCTAAATCACAACACAGCTTTTAAACTTCATAGAAACCTAGGTGCTATTTCTTCATCCTTTATTAGTCCTAGGAATTATTTTCCAGATTCATATACTTATCTTTTGAACAAGACCATATTCTATCATTCCTGGAAAGCCAATGTCACCTAATATGTTGATATTTCTGCCATGTTTATAAAGAGTATTCAACAAAGTGGAAACATTTTTGATTTCTTCATTGACAAGTTCCTGAAATGGAAAAATATGTTTCAATTTTTATACAGTATAAGCACTTTTACTCAACAAGATCTGCTAGTTCATCTCCATGCACAAAGACTAGTTTCCTATGCGTTTGTGCACTAATGACTATTGTTGAAACTGGATATGCAACTTCATTGCCACACACAAAGGATTTGTAATTTGAATTGACATCCTCACATACCAATGGCATATATATGTCTGTGCCTGGATTCTACTCTACCAAATGCATCTAAGGAAGCAGACTTAAGTCTACGAAATCTCATGCTGTCAATTTTTTTTTTTATTTCAGTTAGTCTCAAAGGTGCTACAAGATATCTCCACATACTGATTCTACAGAAAAACACGGCTATATCATTAAATTCAACAAGATAAAAACATTGTTTCCTCAACATTACGGCAGTAATAAATATACTGTGTTGTTGTTGTGTGTGTTATTTCTGACTTATGGTGACCTAGAGTGAATCATGGGGTTTTCTTGGAAAGGTTTGTTCAGAGGTTTTTGTCACTGCCATCTTCTGAGGCTGAGAGAGAGGTCCGAAGCACATGGTCTGGAAGGAGTGGCCAGAGACCGATCCAGGACCATAGTGACTGCACAGCCAGCTCTTGAAGTGGGCCACCCCTGCAGTTTTAAAACAGCCGGCTTTTCGCAGTTCGGTGCAGCCTCGGCATAGCTTCTAGATGCTTTGGGGGTGTGCATCATGCAAACGCTACGCCCCCAAAGTGAGCAGAAGTTGCTTTATTTGTCCTATGTGTTTCGGGACAGAGTGACTTGCCCAAAGTCACCCAGTGGGTTTACATGGCTAAGCCAGGATTCAAGAGTCATAGTCCAACACTCAAACTGCTACAACACACTGGTTCACTGGTTCCACTCAATATAAAACAAACTTATTTAAAAAGTATCTTTATCTCTTCTGTGCATGCTCATATTTTCTTGTATATCAGCAAGGTTGCCATTTGTCCCCAAAAACCAGGAAGGTCCCGATTTTAAGGCTTGTAAAATGTCCCAGCCAGTTGCAGCTACATTGTCCAAACCTGAAATTATTACATATACATACATACACACACACACACACACACACACACACACGGGCACAATCTCTCAGCCTCAGGGAATGGCCATGGCAACCCCCACTGAAGAAACTGGCCCCTTTCCTCTTCCCTCCTCCTGGCACAGTTTGCTTATCCAAACCTGAAATTATAACACACACACACACACTCTTTCCTCCTCCTCCTCCCCCTTGAACCCAGGGGTAGCCAAATGTCCTCCTCTTCCTGAACATGTCCTGTATTTCACAGGGTGACCAGATGTCCTAACTGCTAAATGGAGGACATTCAAGAAAAAGCGAAGACAAGACCAAAGAAAAGCTGAATGCACTCCAAGAAATATAAATTCATGCTTCTTAACAGTGCTCCAAAAAAGGAAGGACCTTTGTGAATTCCTCCTGGACAGAAGGCTGAAATGTAGAGCATGTCCTGGAAAAGAAGGATGTCTGGTCACCCTGTATATTTCAACCTGCTGTCCAGGAAGAATTCCAAAATGTCCTCCCTTTGGAGCACAGCTGAGAAGCATGAATTTATATTAATGTTTTTGGCTTTTAGCTGGTTGTGTCCTCCATTTTTCTTTAATGTCCTACATTTTGTCCCTGTTTTGAGGAAGAGAATTATGGCAACCCTAACAGGGGTCCTTAGTAGCTTTTACCTTTCACGTCAGCAAGGAAACTTGATTCTCAACATGTAATCTTATTGTTCACTTAATCTGTAGTTAAGTAAGTACAGTTGGCCCTCCACATTTTCAGCTCTGACTTCTGTAGCTTTGATTATTCACAGATTTTATTAATATGTTCCCTCTATGAATCTCTAGTCTAGGTACTCCAGTATAACTCTTTTGTCACCTTCTGTCAAAAGCCACACTGGAGGACCTAGAGCTTCCTAGAGAGAAGACTTCTCTAGGCATTTGTAGGTCCTCCAGAGCAATTTCACTGTCAGATTCTGGCAGATCTTGACCACAGAGTTGCCCTGCAGGACCTAAAGATTCATAGAGAGTTGTTCCCTCAATTAAAAAAAATACTGTAGTGGGTTTTTATTTGCAGTTTTCCACTCTCACAGGAGTCCTGTGCCCCTAACCCCAGCGAATATGGAGCGTCCTCTGTAGTTCTGAAATGCACATACACGCTTGAAAAAGATCACCAAAAGTAACTTGAAATTTACTTCCATCAAATACTTATTACACTGAAGATTAAGTTAAAATGCTGCCTCAGGCAATCCTAGAGGAAGTAAGTGTATATAGCATGTTTCCTCTGCTGTTGCCAGGCCTTCTCATCTGGAGAAAGCCCAGCTACGAAGGAGGATAGATAGCGCGTGTTCACTCTTCCTCCTCCTGTGCAGCCTGGCTCTTTATCAGGAAAAAGCCAGGTGGAGGAGGAGCCTTGAAGTCCTCAAGGGCTACCTAATCCTTTGGCAGCTCGCAATCGGCCAGTGGGACATATGTTGTGCAGGCCTGCATTAGACTTTCTGCCTAACAATACAATGTAATACGTAAAATCTTAGTCTGCAGTCCTATGATCAGCCCAGTGGCCATAGTTTAGTTTGGATTTCTTCTGCAAAGATGGAGAGACGGCATCTCATGGAGACAGAGATCTGTATTTAGATCTCCCTCTCAGCTCCCATACAAAGCTCTGCAGCATTTGTCTTGGCAATGGTCTGATACAGACAGCCAAAATAAAGCTGCTTCAAGTCACAGTGGAGGTATGGTGTTTCAATGATGCATGCATCCTAAAAGTCCAGAAGCCACACCAAAGCCACACTCCAGTCTGGAGCGTGGTTTTGGTGCGACTTCTGGACTCTTAGGACGCATGCATCATTGAAACACCACACCTCCACTGTGACTCGAAGCAGCTTTATTTTGGCTGTCTGTAACAGGCCAATGTTAGAACTATGAAGGACTATTGAGTTGTGGAATGACATAGCTTTTCATGAAATGGTGGGCAGGGAGGAATGAATGACACCTCTAAAGCTGTCACACACATTTTCCCTCCCACTTGTACCAACAGAGAAAATAATTTATTTAAAAGACTGGAAGTAGAAAGAAGGCAGAAAAACAATATTCCTTTCTTCTGCCCACTAATATCATAAGGGCAGCATGTATGCTGTCAGGCCTCCAAGCTATCAGCAGTAGGATTACTCTGCCCGGAGTTCTGTAAAAATGAGCAGAGGGAACAGACAAAATTGTTACACTTATTCCAAAGTTTAGAAACAAATAAGAGCTCCTTCTCCTTTATTCCCACTGATTTCCAGAGGAATAAAAGACAATGAGGGCATAACAACTGAGTGAAATCTTGACCATTCATGTAGCTAGTATTTAGATGGCAGACTGCCAATTAATACCAGGTATTGTACACTATCTTTCAGAGGAAGGAACTGGCAAACCCACCTCTGAGTATTCATTGTCCAAGAAAACCCCACGAAATCTATGGGGTTGCCATACATCAACAGGCAACTTGAACACACGCACACACACACACACAAATACAAAACATTTTAATCTCCCAAAGCCACTGCTTCCAGTAGTATTATCTTCACGGCCTTCATATAATTAAAACTGTTCTAAACAATACATTTAAATATAAATAAAATCAGAAAAATAAGTTCATCACCTTGCATATAAGTTTGTCCAGTTTGTTGAGAAACTGTTTGCTGCATTTATGAGATAAACCATCAGAAAAATCTGTTGCCAAAAACTGTTCCAGTCCATGGAAATCATGTTTCCTTGTTGCTTCATCTATGCATTTTTCTAGCTGCAAGAAATGTGTAGGGGAGCAAAAAGATAGAATAAAAATTATTAACAGTAGTATCATATACATCAAAGTTGCTTACAAGAAAAGTAATTATTTAAAAGGAAATAAAACAGGGGAAATGTCCACACTTAACTTTTCCTTCTTTCCTCTTTAATTCTTTAAGTACTAAAATTACTTACAACCCTACAAAAATAGTGACTATCCAACTATTGTTTTATTTTAACTGCCACTGTTAAGTTAAATTTATCAGGCTAAAATCCTGTTGGTTAGCCCCAAATAGAGTAGATCCGTTGAATCAACTGTTGAATGGCAAGTCAGCAGAAAGGTAAATCCAACGGATTCAATATGCTTACTCTAGTTTGACTAATTATATCATTTAGATCACTGTTTCTACTTCCTGAATTTCATGTCCCACTGAACTCTGTGTTTTCAATTCACCATGACGAACATTACTACTTGTAAAATTTCCTGCAGCTGGTTAAATGGAGTGGCCCTATTAACGCTGGAATTGTTGCTCTGAGTGTTTTAGTCCACAAGCACACAGATTATTTAGAATTTAGGAATTAACTATTACTGGTCCAAAGATCTTTGGGGAAATATAAATTTGGATACTCCATGATTATTCAATGTTGTTAAAGTACCACCAGTATTCTTATATTTCATATACTTTCAAAATATACTTCGGATGCAATAGCAAATAATAAAAGAATGGGCTAAGCAGCAAAAGAATGGCCTAAATGTATGGAGCCAAAGAACTTCAAGATCTTGATAACTGAATACTAAACCTAGTGTACCAAATATAGACTGAGTACTACGGACAATTAAATGCTATGTGAGAGATGTGTATAATTATTGATCTAGAATTATAGGCAGTCAATTTGTTGCAGAATAGCTAATAAAACATTAGAAACATTTTAGAGTTCAAAATGAACACAGGCTGATGCATACCTGCCCTTCACGCCTTGCAGGCATTTTGGTTCTTTCATATACTTAAGCTGTAGGGTAAAGAAAATGAATTTTTTATTAATATAAAAGATAATATAATTCACAACTAATTTTGAAAAGTTATATTTTGTCAGTACAACTAAAACACAACATAAATGGATAGGGGCAATAGATTATTTAATGACATGCTCATTTAAAGCGCTCTCAGGTAAGAGAAACAACCACTACCTTCATATCATATCTCTGCCTGCATATATGTAGCAGCCACGCTATTAGGCTGCAATGGGAACAAAAAAGGGAAACAGGAATATCAGTCCTCCTCGGAAACCAGCTTCAACAAGGTTTTCCTCTCTCACAAATGTAGAAGAGGCTGTAGAAGAGGAAGTAACCAAAAACAGGGTCACAACATCCACTCAGATCCAAAATGCACTGCAGAAATAATCCATTCTGAGACCTCTTTAACCTGGCTCAGTGCTGGGGAATTCTGGAAACTAGTTTTGTGAGACATTTAGTCTTCTCTGTTAGAGAGCTCTGGTGCCACGATAAACAACAGTTCTCAGGTTTCTCTAGTACTGAACCAGGGCAGTTAAAGCGGTCTCAAACTGGATTATTTCTGCAGTCTGCTTTGGACCCTAAATTACAGCAGCTGTTGAGTAAGTTCACTCAAAAAATGTGCGTCTGGCAAAGAAAGGCAAAGCTCTCATCCCCATTAGTTATATAAATGAAGGTGTTGGGGAAGCAAAAGGATGCATTAGGAGGACTTTGGGCTTTAAACCATTGTCCTAAAATCATCTCCCCAGCAAAAAAATTAAATATTAGGAATCTAGAGGCTTCAGGGGACAGAGGAAACAGGCCACTACATTAGTGGGCAGTTTGGGAATGGGCTTTGGCAGGTTTTCTGGCAAAATATAGCCTGAAAACCCAGTCCCCAAAAGAATCCTTATTTATTTATTGAATTTATACCCTGCCTTTCTCCCAAAAACAGGATTCACAGCAGTTTATAATACTTTTCTTTCTTTCTTTCTTTCTTTCTTTCTTTCATTTTTAGGCCATCTTTCTCCCAAAAAGGGACTCAAGGCCACTCAGAAGATTAAAAACGAAAAACAGTTAAAACAGTATAAAAATTAAGATGAAAAACATACAAAAGTTAAAACACATAATCTAAAGCACCTGACCCACAGAAAAGCCACCCTGTCGTGGTTATAAAATGCCTGCCTGAATAAAAGCATTTTATTTTTTTAAAAGATCCCACTAAGACGTTGATTTACAAACATTAACCCGGCTGAAACATTAATTTACATAGTTTAAAAAAGAAATTAAATCTCAATACCCATACGATTAAATGAAATATGATTAAAAACAGCTAAAAACACTAATACATATTTTGCGTATTAGTGTTTTTAGCTGTCTTTAATCATATTTCTTTTACTAATACAAATTTCGTGTGGTCCGGGGGCCTTAGGATCCACACATAGCAGTTCCAAGAGCCATATTTTACCCACTTTTGCTGTTAAAGCCTATTTCTGTGCTCTGCTGAAGACAACTGCTTTTTGGAGTGTTTTTCTGGCATCTGGAATACTGTACAATATACACGCCTGAATCCCCAAAGCAGCAATAACTATCAATGTAACATCAACTGCACTGTCTATTCTCATACACTATTGTTAGAGAAAACCATTACATTAGTGGTTCTCAGGCTTTTTATCCTTGTGATCCCTTTTACATCTATACCCAGATTTGTGGCCCCCTGCCCCCACTTGATGTTATAAAAATATTTGCCTCAGTCCGTATATTTTTGTTCATACATCCACATATATTTATATTTTAACATTTTTATAAGGAAAGAGGTCATATAATCTTCCCTCAGGCAGAGGCTCCAAAGCACCCTCCCTACCTTCTGGCCCAAAGCACACTGCAGAAATAATCCAGTTTGAAACTGCTTTAACTGCCCTAGATCAATGCTCTTCAGTTTATTTATTGGCCTTCGGTTTATGTTTTTATGTTTGGGGGGAGGGTTGGGATGTGAAGGGACCTAGCCAAGGGGGGGCGGGGGTTCTTGGGGTCCAGACCCCCCCCCCTTCTATTAGAAAAATGAATGGTGTGTGCTGCTGCAATGCCACACCCAAGCCCCATTATAATGGTAGCACTTAGTCTGGACCCCACCCTTCCTAAAATCCTAGCTATGTCCCTGGGATGTGGAATCGTTTTTAACTGTGATTTTTATTTTTATGATATTTTATTGTTATGCTTTTGCTGTAATCCGCCATGATTCCTTTGGGAAACAGCGGAATATAAAGAAATTATTATTATTATTATTATTATTATTATTATTAATGCTAGGGAATTCTGGAAACTGTAGTTTTGTGAGACATTTAGCCTTCTCTGTCAGAGAGCTCTGGTGCCACAATAAACTACAGTTCCCAGAACTTGCTAGCATTGAACCAGGGCAGTTAAAGCAGTCTCAAACTGGATTATTTCCTCAATTTTAGACTTTTCTCTTTCCCTTCCATTACAGAAAAGTTCGGGAAGAGGAGGAGGGATCAGGGCCTCCAAGTTTCAAACCAGTTTCAAACATGTAATTACAGCTTAATTACATGTAACTAATTACTTGTAATTGCTTTAATTAGTTACATGCAATTACATTATTATAGCTGATGGCACAAGCATGGAAAGCTTGCTCATTAGGCGAGCCTAGGAAGCACTGATCTTAAACTACAGGAATATAAAAGCTTTCTCCTCAGCTTTTTATTGTGTTGGGGGTTGTGTGTGTGTGGCAACCAAGCCCTATTTATACCTGGCCAAGTGTCTTTTAAACATAAGGTTTGGTTCGGGGAGCAGGGAAAAGAGTGAGAGAAACTGAGGTGGAAAAGGGCGCTTTCGCAGCTCCAATCCCCTCAGAGGACAGCGCAAAAAGGCTTCGCAGAGCTCAAAGCGAACCCATCTCCCGCCCGTCGAAGCTCCAGGCCCATCCAGCCAATCCCTAGCCCCCGTGAGGCTTCGGAGCCAATCACTCGACGGCGATAGCGAGAAGGGGGCGGGACTTGTGCGAAAGGCGTAATACTAGCATTGCCCTAATTTGTATTTTAGCTGCTTCCCCCTCCCCCCGCCCCGTTGTATTTTTCCCGCGCGGTTGCTCTTTTTAGCCAATCAGTGGGCGGAGCTGACTGACAGATAACGGTCGCTCCGCCTGCGACCGTTTGTTTGTGAGGCTTTCTTCTCTTTTTGCCTCATTGTTCAAAGACTGTTTTCGAGGGTCTGGAAACTCCGCATTATTATGATACAATCTGCAGTATTCATTCTCACACATTTGACGTATGACACTGGTTTCACTGAGGCACACACATCACTGTGTTTGAACTATTGTCTTATAATCACTATACCACCCACACCAGCTTATCTATTATTATTATTATTATTATTATTATTATTAGCTTTTATTGTATGTTTTGATTCAATTCCCCCCCCTCCCGAGTAATTTCATCACAGGTCCAAAACACAATGCAGAAATATTCCAGTTTGAGATCGTTTTAATTGCCCTGGTTCAATGCTATGGAATTCTGGGAACTAGTTTTATGAGACATTTAGCCTCTGTGTCAGACCTCTGGTGTCACAATAAACTACAATTCCCAGAATTCCCTAGCACTGAACCAGGACAGTTAAAGCGATCTCAAACTGGATTATTTCTGTTGTGTGCTTTGGACCACAAATATTCTAAAGGCACTAACGCTGCATCTGCACTGCAGAAATAACCCAGTTTGACATCACTTTAACAGCCCTGGCTTTGAGCTATGGAATTCTGGGAACAGTAGTTTGTTGTGAAGCCAGAGCTCTGACAGAAAAAGCTCAATGTCTCCCAAAACTACAATTCCCAGCATTCCATAGCATTGAGCCTGAGCTGCTAAAGTGGTGTCAAACGGGATTATTTCTGCCGTGTGGATGCAAACCAGATCTTCTTTGATCTTGGAAGCTATGGGCCAGCCCTGGTTAGTACTTGGATGGGAGACCGCCAACAAAGACCAGGTGCTGTAGGCACTGTTTCAGAGGAAGGAACTGGCAAAACCACCCTTCAGTATTTCTTGCAATCTACAGTACAGTACAGAAATAATGCAATTTCACACCACTTTAAGAGTTGTAGCTCCGTCCATTCAGAGTCTGGCGCAGCAGCTGTGCCAGACTCTGAATGGGGCATCTGGAAGCTATGAGACTAGTCCCTGAGCAGTGGTCTGACCAGACAGTGCAAAATAGCAGAAGGATGGAGGGGCAGTCACTGTCCCCTACACCCCTTTCTAGGCACTTGCATGAGGTGACGCCAAAGGGAGTAATGCCACCAATCATCACTTCAATCAAATCACCATGTACAATTTCTAAGAATGTCCACAATGCAAAGAGGAAGCTGCTTTTATATCAGAATGATATGGAAGAAGAATAACACACAGGCCCTGGCAACAGAATGCACAATATGATTTATGTCACATGGTATTAGCAAGTGTGTGTGTGTTGTGTGCCTTCAAGTCATTTCTGACTTATGGCAACCCTAAGGCAAACCTATCCTGGGGTTTTCTGAGCAAGATTTACCATGGCCTTCCCTTGAGGCTGAGAGTATGAGACTTACCCAAGGCCACCCAGTGGGTTTCCATGGCCGAGTGGGAATTGAACTCTGGTCTCCATAATCCAACACTCAAACCATCCTGCCTCTCTAATAGCAAGTAATATGAACCATATTTGTGAGGTATATTACAAACAACCATCAGATGTCACTGTAATATAAGAAAACAAGTACCAAAAAAAAAAAACCCTACAAAGTAGTAGAAAAGTACAGTACTAGAATACAACAGTTAATAAACTTTTTAAAAAATGAAGCTCCTTTTTATAAAAACTTTTTAAAACTGTTCAGCCCCTCCTTTTCCTCCTTATTTTCTGACTAACTGGAGTTGTTGTTATTATTATTATTATTATTATTATTATTACTATTATTTCAGAAGCATCAGAATTAGAGGGATAGAGAAGGAAGGCTGGTGAAACCATTTCTTATTAGAATCAAAACAGTAGGAAAACAGTGAATGATGCCCTGTATTAAACCAAATAAAAAGAGTTTATGGAAATTAAATTATAATGTTTCTGAATTTTTTTTTCATTTTTGAAGTGGTTTTCACGTTCAGATCATTTTAATGGAAAGCTTTATACTACCATGGTTCAAGTGTAATACATTCTGGTTCTAAGAACCAAAGTATATAGTGTGTGGGATCTATAATATGCAGCAGTGTCTTTAACTTCTCTTTGATAATTACAAGAACTAGATTGGGGGGCGTTGACTGTTACTGGGAAGACAGTGCAGTGCACTGGGAACAGATGCTTATTATTTGTCTCCTTTACCACTACTGGAACAAAATGGAAGTTGTTCTAAGGAGCTTATCGCATGAACTTTAAAACCGTCTCAAGCTTCCCAGGCAGCAGCAGGGATGCGGGATGGAGGCAGAGATTATCACATGCTAAATTGCCATCTAATCACCGCCCGCCATCAGCCCAGGTTCCAGTTCATGCGATAAGCTCCAAGGTTGCAGAGCTGTGCCCGGGATGGGGGTGATTTCCTTCCTGACTGTGGCTGTTTGGGAAAGTGACACGTGTCCCCATGCTTTGGGGACCCAATAACAATTGACCAACCCTGCTCCTGAGTGTGTGTCTGAAATAAAGAAAAATTATCTTGTTTGTGCGATATAAATTCAGCATAATACATTGTTTGGCCTTGGGAAAGAAATATGAACAGGAATGAATTAATGCAACTGTGGGGCTGAGGTCATAAACACAAGGGAGAGAAGCCAGTTCTAACATTAGATGCATATTTTGGCAGAACTTTTAGCTTTGCTCTTGTTTGTGATGCTAAAAACTATATATAGAGAAGAGTGGGGTACTTTAGCACTGACTAAGCATTGAGAGCAAATTATTCTAATCAGCAACCCAGTATGACTTGTAGTTTTGGAGAAAGTAGTGAGTTTCTTCCCTTCTATTTTCCTGAAACCTGAAACTAAAACCTGAGGTTGTCCACTGATGCTAAATGATTAAAAAAAAAAATCAGGACAAATGAAACGCAGTACTTCTTCACAGAGTGCAGAACGAAATGGTGGCATTCACTGAAAGAAGCTTAGGTTGCATTGACACTGAAGAAATATTCCAGTTTGACACCACTTTAACTGCCATGGTTCAATGCTATGGAATCCTGGGGTATGTAGTTACTTGTGACGCCAGCACTCTCTGACAGAGAAGGCTCAATATCTCACAAAAATACAATTCTCAGAATTCCATAGCATTGAGCCATGGCAGTTAAAGTGCTGTCAAACTGGATTATTTCTACAGTCCAGATGCAGCCAAAGTGGCAGCTGCCAATGTGGATGCCTTTAAAAAGAAACTGTATAATTAATGATGAAGCCATCAATTACTACTGGTGGGGATGGCTATATGTCCCTTTCACTATTGGACACAGTATGCTTCTGTGTTGGTTGCTGGGAAAGCACATGGAGGCGTTGCTCTCATATCCTGCTAACAAACTTTCTGTGGGCAACTGACTGGTCATTGTGTGGAGAGAATGCTGGACTGGATAGTACTTCGCTGTTACCCAGCATGGCTCTTCCTGTGTTCTTATGTTCTTAAATCAAAAACATACACACTCTTACGAATTTTAGTTAATCTTAATAATGGCTTTGCCTGTTTATGGATTCTGGATTTTATTTACCTCTCAAACACTACTTCTTCATCCCTTTGTTGTCTATGCCTTTCCTCTTATATCTTCTTTGGGCAGAGCCAATATATTTTGCTGCTTGAAGCAGAGCAACCCATTGCACCTACCCACCCATCCAAATCAAGATGTATAGTATCCTAAGCCTGCCCAGTTATACTGGAAGATTGGGCAGGATATTCCACAAGCACTTCTCTTTATCCCAGGCTGTAAAAATTCAACAGCAACAAATTCAGTAACTTAAAATATGTTGCATTTTCATAGGATTCCATTACTGCCTCAGGTGGCTGCCTCACTCTGCCAAATGGGAACACCAGCAATGTACCACTGCATCCACTTTCCAGCTCACTTTCAGCTTTAACTCCCTTTCCTCTGCCTTGGTATTTCTTTCTGGGTGCCCATTCACATTACACAATTATAGCTCTATGATTTCATGTTAACTGCCATGGTTCCATCCTGTGGAATCCTGACACTTATTTTTTTAAATTATTATTAGTGTTATTGTTGTTATTTTAATACTGAGACTTAAGTGACCAACAATGTATTTAAAAACAATACAAATTAAAGATTATACAAGATGTGTTTTTGTTTTTTTGGTGCTTACAGTATCCAAAGAACTTTCCTCTGACACCACATTTCACTCTTCCTTCCAGCTTTTTTCACTGTCCAGCTTTGATAAGCATGCATAGAAATCGGAAATACTCTCATACATGGCTAATTCTAACTTTAGTGCTTAATTATATATCTTTACATCTGAGGATCTTATTTTATTTCATTATGGTTGCCTTTCCAAATCTTGACTTTCTTCTGATTTGTTGGCCACAGTCTCCATTTTGATTAATGACTAAGCCAAGGTATAAAATATCTATCTGAGTGTCTTCATTACCATTATCTATTTTGGTACCTTCATTATCCACTTTTAGAGGCTACAAGCCATCAATTGGCATTATTTTTGTTTAAATAATCCACTCCAATCTTGCTTCTGGACTTTCTTCTTTAGCTTTGATCATTTGCAATTTTAAATCTTTGGTATTTTTTGCTAGTAATGTAGTTTAGGCCACCCACACCTAACATTACAATGTTTATACATTCCATTTCTTGTTCTACAGTTTCTAGTTCCTCCTGCTCCATACTTCTCATGTGCCATGTTCCTGTTATTTGCATCATACAGCTTTCACATCTGTGCATATCAGTGGTTGAACGTCCTTTCAACCTGAATGAAATTGCATCATTAGACATCGTTTGCTCTGCCCTAGTTGCTGGTTGAGTGCTTTCCAACCTGGAGGATTTATACTCTGGCATTGTTTCATTTTGGATTGTCTCAGCATAGAGTTTGCATAGGAAGAAACATTCAGAAGTGGTTTACCAGTGCCCCTTTTTGCATAATACTTAACAAGAAGTAGCTAAAATGCCATTGCTGTTGTGTGAGAGATCCTCTGCCAATATCACCTGCTGTTGCTCAGTACCTTCCCTCAGCCCCTTAAGATATTTAACACATTCAAGATATAGACACATTGCAGAATTAAAGCAGTTTGGTATCACTTTAACTGCCATGACATATCCTACAAAATGCTAAGATTTGTAGTTTGCTAAGGAATTCAGCCTGGTCTGTTAGAGAGCTCTGGTATCTCGCCAAACTATAAATCCCAGGATTCTGTCATAGCAGTTAAAGTGGTGTCAAACTATAATTCTGCAGTGCAGCTACACCTTTAGTCTGTGTCCCCAGCAAAAGCCTATTTGTTTTGGGACATTCTACCAGTACAATTGCCATCAGCATAATCTTTTGCCTCCCAGGACCATGCAATCCCACTGCCATGGAGAAATACCTTGGTGGAATGTAATACAAAAGCAAACATTTTTAAAAAAACAAAAATACCTCCCTACCTCACGACTTTACCATCCAAACCTACTTCAGGATTGCTTCATTTGAGAATGGGATTAAATTGAAGACTTTAAAGAAGTGAGTTTTTGAGAAGGGATTTGAAGGGAAAGTTGGCAATGGGACTTCACATCCAGTTTGTGTCATTTTTAATTTTGGGTCACCTGCTATGTGCCAGATGCTGTTTTTCATTATATGTAAGTGACCCTCTTCCTATTCTTCACTATGATATGCCTGTGTTCAGTGCTTCCAATTGCAGTAAGCATTACTGGGCTTTATGGATCAATATTAAGAGTGCTGCTTTTGGTTCTTTTTATAGGCACCATCTGTGTATTTTTCACACACTGTCAACACATCCTTTTATGAGAAACACTAACTATAGTCCAAGTTAAAGTCTGTGAATAAGGTTCCCCCCCCCTCCCATGTGCCTTCAATTCACCTGCCAATTTATGGTAAGCCCATTTCATAGGTTTTCCTTAAACCAGATGTGGTTTGCCACTGCCTTCCTCTGAAATATACCTGGTTTTCATAGAACCATAGAGTTTCAAAAATCATAGGGCCATAGAGTCCTATTTCCTACTCAGTGCAGGATCTCCAGCTAAAGCATCCCCAGCAGGTAACTGTCCAGCCTTTTTTTTAAATACATCCAAAGAAGGAGGCCTCATCACCTCTCTAGGCAACTGGTTCCATTACTGAGACATTCTTACTATGAAGAAGTTCCTTCTAATGTTCAGTCAAAATCTACTCTCCTGTAATGTCAGACCATGAGACTTGGCTCTACCATCTGGGGCAACAGAGAATAGGTATGCCCCCTCCTCTCTGTCACAGACCTTGAGGTATTTAAAGAGTGCAGTCATACCAACCCCCAGTCTTCTCTTCACCAATGTGAACATGCCCAGCTCCTTGAACCTTTGCTCATATGTTTTCTTCTCCATACCTATCACCCTTTTTTACCCTGCTCCTTCTTTAAAACCTGTCTATATCCTCCTTAAAATGAGCAGCCCAGAACTGTACTCCAAATAAGATGTGACCAGTCCAGAATATAGTGGGACTATTGCTTACCTCAACTTGGAAACTATGGCCTGTTACAGACTGCCAAAATAAAGCTGCTTCAGGTCTCTTTGGAGGTATGCTATTTTAATGATGCATGGGTCCTAAGAGTCTGGAGGTCGCGCCAAAGCCACACTCCATTCCTAAGCACTGGAGTGCAGCTTTGGTGCAGCTTCCAGATTCTTCGAATGCATGCATCATTTAAACAGCATTCCTCCAAAGAGACCCGAAGCAGCTTTATTTTGGCAGTCTGTAACAGGCCTATGCTTCTATTAATGCAGGCTAAAATAGCATTCACTTTCTTTGCTGCAGCATTATACTTCTGTTCAAAGTACGATCAACAATAATCCCAAAGTCCTTTTTAATTAATGAAATGTCTAAATTATCCAGGATTTTTTTCTCTATTACAATTCTCAGACTAATTTCAGTTCTAAACAGATCTCCTTCTGTTGCTCATATTCATTCCAATATATGTCACAATACTGTCTTCACTATAACTTCCTGTAGTGTCAACTCAAAGGTACGAGCTATCATGAATATCAACTGTTATTTGATAAAATAGAAAGTATTTCTTTTCATGGACTAAAATAAAGGAAAATGTATTATTTTAAATATTAAGTAGATAGAAGGCAATGCAAATGAGGAGTATAATTTGCAATTAGATACTTTGGAAGTCTGTTTATCTTTTTAGCAGTATTTGTTTTTATTTTTATCAATGTTTTGTTAATATGTGATGTATTGTGGTCTGTGTTATATATGTTATATGTGATGTAATTGTGTTATGTGTGTAATATGTTTTATAGGTAAATATTCAATAAAGAATTTATACTAAAAAACCCTTCCTGTAGTGTAAAGCGATGGTGACAGTGTCAAGCAAACACCACGTGTATACCATCATTTATGTTGTAAACCAATTATCTTATTCCCCAGTATCATCCAGCAATGCAGTGCTGTCATTAAAAATATTGGCGTGCATCACAGTTAATCAGAGCCTGTCATTTGTGGTTTGTACTGCAAACATCTAACTGCATTTGCATGCACATCTGACTTGCTTAAAATGAATGTCTGTTCTGAGATAGACAAGAGATTTGATTTTACATTTAGCAATTATTAGCATTTAAAACATAATTGCTATAGACAAGAGACATCAAAACACATACATGACTGTGGAGAGGAGGCTGATAATAGGAACAGAGGTTTAATACTTTCAAAAGTTAACAAAGGTTCTTGTAGCATCTTAATGACTAATAGATGTTTGGCATAAAAATCCTAATTTTATTTTTTTAATGTAAATAGCAACAGCAATGACAATAGCAAGTACATTTCTATACCACTTATCAGTGAATTAACACTCCCTAAGTGGTTTACAATGTATAAGCCAATTGCCCCCAACAAGCTGGGTACTCATTTTACTGACCTACAAAGATGGTTGAATGGACCCTGGAGGCCTGTCTAGAATCAAACTCAGAACCTTGTGGCTGTGAGTGGCTGCAGTACACAGAAATGTAAATTTGCTGTGGAATAAAGCCTGGGTTTTATCCACAAATTGTGTGTGTGTACATGCATGTGTGCATACACACACACACACCCTCCCCCATATACAGCAACAGAACCTGCTTAGAACTTGGGCTGTTTCTCCTTTGCAGACATTGAGAGACATTTTCTCAACAGAAGACGTAATTCTGAGGGCAGGGAACTGTCTAATTAAAAATAATAATTGTAAGCCACTCTGATAGCCTTTAGGGCTGAAGGGCAGGGTATAAATACCATAAATAAATAAATAAAATCCTACTTCCTCCCTATTATAGTGGCCATAACATGTGGTGCTACTCATGTATTCATTTTCTAAAAATAATGAGGCTGGCATGACTCCTAGTTATACCAGTGCATGCACCCTGTCAGGGATTTGAAGGGTTAAAACACAGCACACAGGGAAATGCTTGATGTGTGTGTGTTTGACCATGAGCATTCAGCAGGACAAGGTTGATCAGCACAGCTGATGCTTATTGGTTCAAGGACACTTCAGTGTCTAGGTGCACGTAGCCATGGATGATGAAACCATGTGTCTGGATTGCACAGGAGACACATGACATAGTTACACACCTGAACTCACTGGGTTTGGGAGACCACATGGTCTGGAGACTATATAAACCCAGGGGTTGCAAGGGATAGCTTGTGGGTTTGAAGTAGGATTGGTATGTTTTGGAGTTTTAGAGATCTGGTTTTGTATTATAGCACTGTTAATAAAGAGCACTTTGGGGACTTTTGTTTT
>NC_056525.1:16632556-16705772 GCF_019175285.1 Sceloporus undulatus | reverse complement strand
CTGGTGGTTTATCAGAAGAAGCTACAGCATCGGTTTGCTGTGTGTCCCCGGAGGTTCCTGCATTGCTGCAGTTCCTGGAAGACATCCAGTTGCTGTCATTCCCAATTGGACTTTGGAGCCACGCTTCAGCTTCTGGAAATTGCCAGCTCTGCTCCAAGGGTCTGATTTAACCCCAGGACTCGTTTGAGTTGCTGATAGTGGTTGTTGGACCCCAGCAGTTGCGCTGACGCACCCTTTACATAGTTTCATGAGTAAACATCCAATACCTTTTATGCAAATGGTTTCCCTGTCTATCCACAGTGCAATAAGGGCCCCATAAAATATGACTAAGGTTGTGGTGGCTTAGTGGTTAAGATGCCAGTTTGGATGATCGGAAGGTTGGCAGTCAAGTTCCAAGTGCTGCATGATGGGGTGAGCTCCTATCACTAGTCCCAGCAGTACGAAAGCATGCCAATGCAAGTAGATATATAGGTACCACTTTTCAGTGGGAAGGTAACAGCATTCAGTGCAGTCATGCTGACCACATGACTACCAAAGCAGTCCTCAGACAATGCTGGCTCTTTGGCTTAGAAATGGAGATGAGCCCTGCCCCCTACAGTCAGTTATGCCTAAACTTTCATGTGAAGGGACTATATTTATCTTTTTAACATATAGCAACTAGAGTGGCACCAACACATCATTGCCTCCACTGTTCCAGTTGTTCACAAAAGTATGCAAACAGAACTTTACAGTCCTCCAGCACTGACCAGGATCTTGACCTGTATTAATACAGGCAAATTGCAAGTTGCATTGCCCCAATTTACAACATTTTGATTTTATATTGATTTCTAGAATGAAAGGTTTCACCCTTAGAACAGAGCTTTCCCAGCACACTTGTACAGTGCAGTGAGGCAAAAGGGTAAAGAGGTGAGAGGGTGAAGCTCTTTCAAGTTTTGGTATGGAGTTTGGAGTGGTAAGAAATGTTGACTGGACTTTTACCTTCCTAGGCTGGTGAAGGGAGGAGGAGGAGGAAGAAATAAAACCCTGCAGTCTTGGCATTGTTGATAGGAAGAGATTTCCTTTGCCTGCTTTGAAGGGGGAGTATGTGGAGAAGGAAGAAACTCAAATCTTGCTGACATTTGCAGGGAGAGTTATTCTTTGCCTAGTTAGAAGGATGGGGGGTGGAAAAACTGGAATCTTACTGCCATTGAAGAAATAGATTATCTTTGCCTGCTTGGAGGGCAAACATGAGTTGAAGAAACTGCAATCTTGGCAGTTTTGGAGTGGTCTAGATGTGAGGTGAGCAGAGAAGACTTTCTCTAGCCTGGAAAAGGTAACTTCTGATGTTTTCTGCTTTAAACTTCTTTAAAATTGGTAGCAAGTTGAGTAAAACTGCTAATTTTGTGACTACTGTATATACTCAACTATAAGTCAACCTCATGTATAAGTTGATGGCAGATTTTAGAGCCAAAATTATGGATTTTGATATGACCCGTGGATAAGTTGAGGGTAAAACTTAGGGGCATGTAACAAAGGATGTAAAGGATGATGCAAAGGAAAATGATGCCAAAGAACGTAGAAAATTCTGGCAGGCATAACTGTTTGTGCTCATCCTAAAGGCTGGATGGATGAGAGAGTAGACGAGATCCATGCTTCTTTTTGCTGTTCCCAAGTTGAACTAAGCTCTTGCCTTTTACTACTCTATTTAGAGAAAGGGGATGGCCCCTATAGAATTAAAATACAGTACGTACATTGACCCATGGATAAGTCGACCCAGGTTTTTGGGGTCAACTTTTTGACTAAAATTTCTAGACTTATACATGAGTATATACAGTACTTTAGCTCCATTGGAACACATCCCCTAGTCTCCAGTGATTACCTATGGAACATATATGGAACCCATTCACGTCAGTCGCAATTTACATTGCAAATTCAGTTACATACACCTCACGTAAATTGAGACCTGCATGTACTATATATTCCACAGTCCTTTGGTCCAAGGAAAAAAACTAGAAGCAGTAGGGAATTGTATGCTTTCTTGCAAAGGGATTAAAGAAAGAGCCCTTAGCTAATTCTCAGTTTTGAAATCGCTGTCAGTGTAGATAGGATCCGTCACCATGGAAATTACAATGCTTGCACACTAATAAGATGGGGATTTTTGGTAGCCTTAACCCAACTAACGTTTGGTGGAAGAACAATTATGTACTTTAGCTGGCTTTTTTAAAAACTAGAAGTTTCTAATATTCTGGGTGCTAGTGCTAGTTCATGAGCCATTGGCTGCTGGTTCATGGACAGGTTCCGGAAAACGGTGCTTCTTGGGCTATCTGATGTGCGGGGACTGGCATCCAGCCACAATATACCAGCGACCAGTACAGTACCATATTTCTGCCTATTAGGTAAGGTTGGTTTTTTTCTTTCCCAGAACCTGTCCATGAACCAACAGCCAATGGCTCATGAACTAGCACTGGTCAAGGGGCAACCACTTTGATTAGCGCCACTCTAAATGTCAGAGAGAGAATGAGAAGTTCAAAAATAAATAAATAAGAAATATACAAATAATAAATAAATGCACAACTGTGAAAAGACTTTGCATATGTGGCACTGGCAACAAGGTGGCCTGTGAGATTACTGGGAGTGATAGATTCTGCAGGATCACATGAAGAGGGAAATCTTGGATCTTGTTCTATTAGAGTTTATTTATAGCCTAGTTCTTACAGCACTTGCTCAAGTAGCTTATGACAAATATTTTCATCTTACATTTTAGCTCCAGCTAGTCTTCTCAATTTGTACATGCATATTCAGGACTTCCCCCAACAAAAGAGATTGATCAAGGTCATATTTATCAAGGTCATATGTGCACATTTCATAGCTCCAAAGAACAGTATTCATGTGAACTGTAGAAGGGAGTCATCAGAAATTCAAACAGCAGAAATGAACTTCCATACTTTCCAAAATAAAACTTTTTCATGGCTGCTCATATATAGTGCCATATGAGCCCTTACTCAACAAATTGGGTGTAGAACATTTGTGTGAGGCTACAGCATGTATATTATTGGTTGAAGCCTTGCTAGGCTTCTTGACCACTTTCTCACAGAAGGGCTGGTTATGGATTTAAATAAATGATGGTACAATTCTATACATGCCTGTGTGGAATTTAATCTCCTTTAATTCAGCAGGACTTAGTCCATGTACCCTAAGAGGCTCTGCATATTAAATATCTCTCAGTGCACAGGGCATATATATATATATATATATATATATATATAATCTGTCATGATCCATATTATCACCCACATGGGCATTTTTTATGATAGACAGGAACATTGGCCTTACCTGTGAGATGCTTCTTTTCATTGAAAGAGGCAGAAACATCCAACTTTTTCAGCAACAGTATCATCCATGCAGTAGTTGACCTAGCAGTGAACCTGGATGCCCCTGGTGCAAATGCTTTTGACAAAACTTCATTAGATGTGCTGAAGCACTACGAGCAAATGTCTTCTCATGCTCATCCTTCACCTAAAACAGGTGTGGGAATCATGCATACTTTCAGGTATTGTTGGACTGCAACTCTACTTGGTCTGCTTCCTCAAATGCATGAAATGAACTGATGCCCAGGAAAGATTTTTATAGTCAGACTGTTTGAATAGATATGCATTTGAGCAGATGTGATTGTATTGGAGTATTCACTGAAGATATTCCACCAGAATTTCAACAGCTTCCACCCCACCAACAATCTCAGCCTGGAACTATTTACAGACCAAGTCAACTTTCTGAACACCACCATACAGCTGCACAATGGACATCTGAGCACCACCACTGGCTGATACAAATACTTAATAACCCACTACATGTACTAATATTGCCTCCAGTTTTCACCCTGAAAAACTACCAAACCCAAAGTTTACAGCCAAGCCCTCTGATACAATCGCATCTGCTTCAATCCACAGGACAGAGATGCCAAACTCATGGAATTACAACAAGCATTCCTCAAGCTATAGTACCCATCATATGAAGTAAAGAAACAAATCAGCAAGGCAAGACTTGTACCCAGAACCAATCTATTACAGAACAAACTGAAGTCAGGAAATTACAGAACTACACCAATGGTCACTTACAATTGAGACCACTCAGACTGAACTACAGTCTACTTTGGACAACAACGCTGCCCTCTCAAAGGCTCTTGGTGGCAGGCTTTTACTTGCCTACAGACAGCCTTCCAATCTCAAACAATCTTACATACAGAAGGACTCACAATACAGATGGGGAGATAGGAACAAGATCTTGCCACAGATCCAGATGTCAGTTCTCCCACCCATCCACTTGGGAAAAGTCATCACAGGACCTAAGCAGATAAGCCATAATATTTGAAGCACTTTCACTTGCTCATCCTCTAATATAATATATGTCACCCTCTGTCAATATTGCCAGTCAACATCAGCACTCTGCATTGGGCAGACAGGCCAGTATCTGCACCAAAGGATAAATAGACATAAATCAGATATTAGGAATGGGAATACACAAAAGCCTGTTGCAGAACTTCAGTCTTTCTGGATATTATACCTCTGACATCATGACAGCTGAACAAAAACAAACAAACAAACATCTACAAAAGAAGATCAGAAAGAGAAATAGCTAAATTAGGATATTTCCATAAACTCCAATCCATTAACAGTGGATTGAACAAAGACAATTATTTCCTGTCACACTACACATATTAAAACACCCCAGCCTCATGAGGAAATTCTTAGCTAGCTTATTTTATCTCCTTTCTGGTTCCCAGTATGCACACACCATATTCCAAAACTCCCTCCATTGTTTATATGGTCATCCATTCATTCTGGTCTTAGGCAACATTTCTCCTCCTACCCTTGTCCCTTATCAACGATAGTTAAAGCTGAACTTGTCATCTCATCACCATACCCACAGGTTATGCATTTCTATGGCTAGTCATACAGTTTGATTATAAAGGTCTTTCTTGGACCCCAGTTCACTCCATGCACCAGAGGGAGTGCTACAACTTCTTTGAATTGGTCTCAAAGGTGCTACAAGACCCCTTTGCATAATGATATGCACTAGTCATGAAATAGTTGATTTAAGAAAGTTTTTAAAAGATGTTAGTTGTACTGCATGTAAATGTAAATCTGTGATTAACTACATTCTCACACAGTGTTATAGATATTAAACAATCCATATATATTATTTTCAATAAGACCTTCTCCATATACCCTCCACATATGCTCCTTAAACTGAACATCTAACATTTCACAATGGGGACTGACAGATATTCAGAGGCTGAATTATTATTTAAAAACTTCAAAATATACAATTGTTATAAAGTGCTTTTCCATATGAGCATCACTCAAATCCAGATCCTAACATGGATGGGAAAGGTAATTCAAGTCCACAGATACTGATGACTCGGAAAATAGTACTGAACTAATGACAAAAATTGTCTTCATAATGTGGAAGGAAGTACTGACAAGGCAAATGAGTGAAGAATTTGGATTTGATCTCTTCAGATAGTGGAATCTGGTGATCTGAGGAGAGGAAGAATTTTTAACAGATGCAAAGAGAGGTAAGTAGCACCCTAATTTCATATTCAGTTACTAATGTGAAGAGGAATGTTTCTAAAAAGAGAGAGCGAGAGACCATTTTGTCAAAATGAAAAAGATCACTTGACAACTATACTCATGACATCTGTACTGGCAAACAATTCAATTAAGAGCAATTTACAGATTGTATTTCTTCAGCAGCACTAGTTATAGGAACTCATAGTATGACTTGAATATTATTGGCCTTAATTACAGGACTTTGCACGAGCAAATTCTTTTTATCACAGACATAAGCCAGACTTCTACTGTCAATCTCCCTAGTAACTGCAGTGTACGTGACATAACCTTTAAAGAGAATCTTGGCTTAGCATATCCTGGCAGTGTTAATGCAGTCTGAAGCCTCACTAACACCAGGGTTTCACATATGCTACCATTTGGCAGAAGCTCAGCTTCTAATAGAGGCAGCATTGCATTGGCTACAATGGGATGTCTTAGTACTATTTTCTGGTCTGCCAATATATTTATCTGCATTTTCCCTAACATATTTATGTGTCCTTATTTTTTAAAAAATGTTTTAACACTCATTGCATATGAGGAAAATTAATATATATATAAATGTCAGTTGCCTATCCAACAAAGACGTTTTGTACAAATTCCTTGTATTTTTCCATCATAAACTATTGGTCACTATTTAATTGATGTAAATTTTGCCAAATATGCAATTGGTTTCTTGTGTTCCCTATTTACACTTCATGCTGTAGTGGGGGAAGATTTCCTTGCAAGAAAGCATGGAAATGCCCCAGAAATTGTGCCACACATTTTTTTTATCCAAGCAGGTCTATGTAATTAAAATGGTGAAGAGTCTGGAAACCATGCCCTATCAGGGGAGACTTTGGCCTGTTACAGAGTGCCAAAATAAAGCTGCTTCAGGTCTCTTTGGAGGTATGCTATTTAAATGATGCATGGGTCCTAAGAGTCCAGAGGTCGCACCAAAGCCAAACTCCATTCCTAAGCACTGGAGTGCAGTTTTGGTGCAGCTTCCAGATTCTTAGGATGCATGCATCATTTAAACAGCATACCTTCAAAGAGACCCGAAGCAGCTTTACTTTGGCAGTCTGTAACAGGCCTTAGAGAGCTGAGCTTAGCCTGGAAAATAGAAGGTTAAAAGAGGTGATAAGATAGCTCTGTTTAAATATTTGAAGGGGTGTCATATTGAGGATGGAGCAAGCAAGCTTGTTTTCTGCTAGGGCCCAGAGCAATGGATGCAAACTACAGGAAAAGAGATCCCAGCTCAACATTAGGAAGAACTTCCTGACAGTAAGAGCTGTTCAACAGTGGAGCACACTCCCTCAGAGCGTGGTAGAGTCTCCTTCTTTGGAAGTTTTTAAATAGAAGCTGGATAACCATCTGTTGGGGGTGCTTTGATTGTGAGTTCCTGCATGGCAGGGGGTTGGACTGTATGGCCTTTGTGGTCTCTTCCAACTCTATGGTCCCTTAACAAAGAAACCACATAGAAATAATACAGCAATTACTGATGTAAAAACTATTAGCTTAGTTAAGAGCACATTTAAATCTTGCACAGTGAAGCCATCAAGGAGCCACCATATTTTCATTTGCATGGCATCCTTTTATTATGAATATACATTTCATGATGAAATGAAATTACCCAACTGCCACTGCCCTGGCCTTGCAGGGACAGCTGAGGTCCAGAAGCAGATGAAAAGCTCTACCCTCCATTTCAAATGCCACTACTTTGGCATTAGAAGGAGGCACAGTTCAGAGCAGGCACAGCTCCACCATGCCCACCTAGAAGGAGAAAGGCTCTCCCTGTATCCATCTGTCCTGGACTTCGAGGGACAAAAGGCAGACACAAATCTACCATGTCTAACCCCAGATTAAAGGCCCTGCTTCCATCCCAACTGCTGCTGCCCTGGCCTTGGAGGGAGAATTCAAGAGGCAGACACAGCTCCATTATGTCTAGGCCCTCCCTCCATCCCTGATATACTCTCTCAGATCCATTATGCATTCAGTTTGTTATTGTATGGCTTCCAATAAATTCTGACTTAGCCGAATCTATCATGGAACTTTCTTGAATGAGGAACCTCAAGATTTGTTCAGAGGGCAGTTTGCCTTTGCCTTCCTCTAAGACTGAGAGCTTGTGACTTGCATAAGGTCACCCAGTGGGTTTCCATGGCTGAGTGAGGATTCAAACCCTGGTCTCCAGAGTTTATTGCTGAATGGTAAATCAACACACACAGATAAATCTAATGGGTTCAGTGGGTCTATTCTAGTAAGGGTTAAAACAATTTAGGCCACAGTCTGGAAAAAAAAGAAAGTTCAATGAAGTCATTATTACCTTTTAGAAACCTCTCAACTGTACAAAGGTCTGAATCTGAAACATTTTGCGTATAGAATGTTGCAGTGTAAAGTGCTTCTTTCAAGTCAACTAGCTAATTGTAAGCTAAAAGTATCATTTTCCCAGGATAGTCCATCCCACATTCTCACCCCCTTTCCTGTTTCTTTTCCCCATCCCTTGGCCATGGAGCATGCCCAGTTTTCATAGGGCTGTTCTACTTTTTCTCCCTCTTCCTTTGGCATTTTCTTCCCAAACATAAACATGTTTTGTTTCTACAAGTCCTTTGATCTGGTCCATTATACAGTATGTGGGTGCAGGATTTCTACTGAAATGAGATCGGTTTCAAGCTTGCTTACTGCATGAAAGATATTCAAGATATATAAATACACTTATTGACTAAGAAAAATAGATGTTCCATTACTCTGTCTGCCACTTATGTTGGTCAGGCACTTCAAAAGTCTGCCAAAATTTGAAGAATGGCCCCTTGAGAACATAGCTCATAGAGAAGCCCTCTTTAGCAAATGCATTGCTGTGATGAGTTTCTACTCTGAGTCTCTGGGATCCCTTCCAGTCTCCCTGGGATACCGAATATAAACGGCTGGAATGCACTGCAATATTCAGGTTTCTCAGAACCTAATAAAATTCCATGCAACCAGAAAATCTGAAACCAAGTGGTTTAACTATTCCCACACTGTGTAGAAAGGAAGTAACATGGAACCACCTTCATTTGTAGAGTGTATGCTTTGCATACGGATGGTCCTAGGTGCAATCCCTGGTATTCCCTAGGTATGGGGGGGGGGATCCCGCCTGAAAATGTGAGTGTTACATCCCATCAGTGTCTGCACCACTATGTATGATTCAAGGTAAGGCAGCTTCCTAAAGAAAATACATTACAAAGCTGGAAAGGGAACAGATTTTGGATATAAATCCTAATTCACCAATTTTGAATATAAATCCTAATGTCATTGAATAAATACTGGCTGATTATGTTTGAAGAGCTAAATTAATATTAGACCTTTAATTTATGATACTGTTTTCAGTGGATCGCACATTCATGCCACATCTTTAGCCGTGCTTTCAGAGATATATACAGAAATCTAAAGAATGGCCTCTTGAAAAATGGTCTCACAGAGGCCCTCTTTAACAAATGCATTCTTCGGATGCACTGTATACGTATATATCAGGCAACTTCTAGCCCTACAGAATTCAACATCCCTGTGCATCATTATCTTTAATGAATCATCAGTAGCACACTATCAAAAAGTGGTGTGTCACTAGGAGGTTCTTATTGTCATTAGTGCATATTAATGCTTTAATGAAAGCTCAGAGCAGAAATCATTTTGGCACACATGTATAAAAACAATGTCAGAGACAAACAGCACACAAACATGTAAATCCATTCTCAGCTGCAGCTTGAGCTATAACTATACATTCATCTTGAAAATATATACAAATAAAGAAAGGCTTTCAACCCATTCTCAAAGACTGAACTTCCAAGAAATAACGCAGCTTCATAATCTCATAAGTGGGCACCATCCTCTTTTTCATATTCTCATCATGGCTTTTTTGGAATCCAAGACTTCTTGCAGCTTAAACACATTTCATATCTCAAATTAGACATTCCTAATGTTCAACAACATGGAGTTTTCAGGCCCCTTAAAGACTAATATGTTTAAATTAGCATAAGCTTTTGTGGCCTGTAGCCCGTGAATCCTTAGGCCAATTGAAAGTTAGTTTTTAAGAGCCACAAAATTCTTTGTTATTTTTGCTGCAAATCATTCAGCTGTAGTTCATTAGCAACACTGATAATACTTTCCATCTTTTATCAAAGCATCTCAGAGAATATTTTACTTTTTAAAATCAAGCATGAACTCACTTTCCAGCTGTTGCCTGTTATATCAATCCATAAAATACTTCTTTATTTCACTGCAATCTAGATGAATAACTTCAACGTGCTGCTGGAGACAGTGATTCATATTACTTCACATAATCTATTCTGATAACCTCAAATGGGACATGTTACAAAAGTGCAAAACTTCATTTATTCTACAGACGTAAATAACCTAGCGCATTGTTTTTCATCTCCAAATCTGCTTTCCTTCTATCCTGGCAAGGAAGAGAACTTTCTCTTCGAAAGTAAATTTCTCTACCTTTAGCAACAGAAAGATTTCTCCTATAATTTGTCAGTATTTGAGGTCGTGAATGCTTAATAAATAGGGCACTGTCAGGTTTGTTTTATAAAATCCAGTGTGTAAAAATATATTTCTATTTGAACTTTTACAGTATTTATTAACATCCCTTTTTTACCCTAGGCCCTGCAATACTTCACCACTGCACAAAAAAGATGCAATAGATTTTTTCTGCTAAGTAGCAAAATCAATCTGCCAATAGCACGTCTGTCAAAGATCTGGCAAAACAAAGTGCAAAAGTGCATTGACTGAAGTGCAAACCTACAGCTCCACTGACTGCAAGAATAACTACACTTTAAAATAACTACATTTAAAAATAGCCAGTCTTTCTTATATTCTCATCTATGATGGAAGTTAATCAAAATTGGCTTGTTTCCCCTCACAGTGTCCTTTCTGTTGTACTTTACCAATGCACTCACAGGAGTACATACACACATGCAAACAAACATATATAGATTAAATCTGGGTGTAATGTCAATGCTTGAGTATAACTCAGTGCAGAAGGTTATGGCCCTTTATCTGTTTAAAAAAGCACCATCTTTTTATTTACTTTTCTGGAGATCACTTGTTATTGTTTTGTTTTTTCTTTTCTGAAGGATCTTTGCCATTCTGAAGGGCATCTTTGGTACATCAGGAAGAAGAGATGTGCCATAGGAAGACATAGGAGGACTAGCAACAGTGGGAAGGCCATAGCTCTTCCATCTCCTTGTTTTTCTCAGATAAAGTGGATCCAACTCTCCTCACATTCTCTGGGCATTTTAAGTGGGTGACCCCTACAAGTGAGGCTATAATTTTTGCCTTGGTTGTTATCCCAATACTCCTGCCCACTGACTCGGTAGAACACAGCAAACTCAACCACAGAGCTAAGCTGGAGGAGGAAAGGGGGCAGAGGAAGGAAGAAGGTGAAGACATCCACTTGCTCCTGCCCATCTTTGCCAGGAACACTACTATGCCATCGAGCAGCAACTTCATGCTGGCCTCTCCAGTGGTTGAAAGTGTAGCGCACAGCCACCTGCTTCTCAAAAGCAACATTGATAACTCTGACGGTGCCGTTCAGACCCAGATCCGAGCTGGTCACTCGTTCGAGGCACACTTGCTGCTGCTGAAGACGACTGAGGAAGTCCTCGCAGTCGGCAGGTTGCTGGAAATCAGGCACTAGGCACTGCATAGTAAATTCCAGGTCCAGCCTGCTGCAACAAAGATCTGAATTGATGGAGAGCCGAGAGAGAACGTGCAGAGGGATGGACGGATCTTCCCCAGCTTGGAAGACTTTCACTTCAGCCAGTTCCAAGCCTAATGCATCTGCAAACCTCACTCGGTTTCTGCTGGTATTGCACCCAGGAATATGGCACGGTGCCATTGTGCTCCTCCTCCTCTCTGGAGAGCTGGGCAAAGACCTGGCTCGGCGGCGCATGATGGGCCTAAGGTGGGGGTCACAGCTTGCCACCACAGTGCTCTGAGGATGTCGCTCCTGTATCTTTTCGCTGGCTGAAATATTCAGGAGGCTGGTGCTGCTGTGCACTGGTGGGCGCCTCTTCCAGCCCTCGCGCCGAGCTTCTTCTTCCTGCACCATATTGTGATAGAGGTCAGAGAGGTAGCTGGGGTTCCTCCGGGGGGGACGCAACATTGCCGCCTCAGGTAGACAAGTAGTTTGAGCAGACACTGCCATTCCTGAGGACAACTTCTGTTGAGACATAGCAGATAAGGCCCAGATGGGAGGCACTGATTGGCAAGGACCAGGGACTGTTTCCACTCAGGGCAGTTTAAGGTGTTGGGATAGGTAGTGATCGGCCCTAGAGAACGTGTGACCTGGCTGAATCAGACACTGTAGGACCCAGAGCAACGATGTTGAGCCACAGATGTCTCAAGACTATCACAGAGGCTGCAAGGAGAGTCCAGGCTATCCGACGGGAGGCTGGAGGCCTGGGTGCTGCCACACAAACTGTATGCTGACTGGAGGCTGTCCAGTTGAATGCTGGATGTCTCCAGACTGTCACCGAGACTGAAGATGGAGCGGAGGTTACTGTGACGGAGGTGGACGGATTCCAGACTGTCGCGTGGACGGCCGGTGGTGCGACGGAAGCCGACGGATGCAAAGCTCTCGCAGCGCCCACTGAGGGACTCCAGGCTGTCGCTCTGGATGCTGGCAGAGTCTGGAAGGCTGCTGGGGCTCGAAGGTCCTCGGAGGCTGCTGGACTGAGCAGAGAGGGAGTCAAGGCTGTTGGAGAAGCCGGCAGGAGTGTGGAGGCTGTTGGAGAGACTGGAGGGAGCCTGGAGGCTGTTGGGGAAGCCAAGGGGAGTCTGGAGGCTATTGGAGAAGTTGGAGGGAGCCTGGAGGGCGTTAGAGCAGCTGGAGGGAATATGGAGGTTGTTGGAGATGTTGGAGGGAATATGGAGGTTGTTAGAGAAGCTGGGTGAAGTCTGGAGGCTGCTGGAGATGTTGGAGGGGATATGGAGGCTGCTGGAGACGCCTGGGGCAGCCTGGAGGTTGAGGGGAGCCTGGAGGCTGTTGGGGAAGACAGGGGAAGGCTGGAGGCTGTTGCCTTGGAGGGAGGGAGCCTGGCCTGGGCTGCAGGTGGAGGAGGCGGCGGCGGCAGGCGGAGGGTGGGCCAAGCAGTGGCAATGGCTAGCACTGGCGTCCACGTTGGTGGAGTCTGGAGCCCACATCCAGCAGCGCTAGCCTCTCTTCCTCTTTCTCCCGCCCCGAGGCCACGGCGGCAGGGCCTTCTCTGGGCGAGCTCCTGCTCTGCTGGGCGGCCCTTTCTGCAGAGGGAAGGCGGCTGGTGTTGGGGGTCTCCCTCGCAGCCTCCGGGGAAGTCAGCTGGGCGCCAGGAGGAAGGGAGGGAGGGAGGGAGGAGCTCACCTGTTGCAAAGCCAGCCCTTTGGCCGCCGGAGGACGTCAGCGCACGCCCTCTGTGACGTCACCGCTTCTTCGCCGCTCTGTTCGGGCAGCCTCTGCGCGTGCGCCACGGAACTGCGCCTGCGCACAAGGCTCACCTGAAGCCAGAGTTGCCCTTTCTTTTTCCAGTTCTTGGGGGAACTTGTGGTTACAATACAAAAAGACTGGAAGGGAAAAAGAAAGGGAAAGCAAAACAGAAGGCAAAACAGGAGTCCCAGCTCTGGGAGAAGGGCGAGATTATAAATAAATATAATATATATAATATTTAAGTGTATATATATATATATATATATATTATAGCATATATAATATGCTCTACAGAAAGGAAGCTATATATATACTGTATATATATATATAGAGAGAGAGAGCTTCCTTCCTGTGAAGGAAGCAGCAGAATGGAAAGAGGAGGGTGATTTAAAGTGGAAATGCATCAATAAGAAATTAAGAAATAATAATAATAATAATAAATTAAGAAATTGAACTGGAAACATCTCCATGAAAGTTTGCCCAAATCTAATTCTACAATCCTTGAAAAGGTTTGAAGGAAGTCTTCAGGAATGATGAGATGAGGACCCCATTGGGCAGAGCTTGGAAGTAACTACTGTACTTACAAGTATATAGTTACTTACAAGTAACAGTGACCTGTGAGTAGTTTCTTCTTGGTAACACATAACTTCTGGGCCACATTTTAACAACAGCGGTAAATTTTACGGCTTGCAACTGTTATCTTTACATGGGCGTCTTGATACGAACTTCTCAAACTATATGCCATTCTCTCATCAATCCTGAGAAGGTTCCCCCCCCTTAAAAATTAAATAACAGAAAGCAATGGAAAATTATTGAGCAGCGCAAGTACTGTCAAGGCTTTTGGGTTTTCACAGTTGCAGTGTGTAACAAGAGGCAGCTGCAATGAGGATCCAAACAAAATAGTTTGGAAAAGTTATTTTCTGGGCTGTGGATGGAGTGTGTCAGAATGGTAAAGGGTCCTTTCACATGTATATCGGTTGTTGCTGTGTGCCTTCAAGTTGTTTCTGAATTATGGCGACCCAAAGGCGAAGCTTTATGGGGTTTTCTTGGCAAGATTTGTTCAGAGGAGGTTTGTCTTTGAGGCTGAGAGAGTGTGACTTCTTGCCCAAGGTCACCCAATGGGTTCCATGGCAGAGCTGGGGGGCATTGAACCCTGGTCTCTGGAGTCAAACGCTCAAATCCCTACCCTGCGCTGGCTTTCCCCTTTCACACCATACAACTACAGTTCCACTTTAACCAGCATGGTTGCATCTGTAGCAGTGGTTCTCACCCTTCCTAATGCCACGACCCTTTAATACAGTTCCTCATGTTGTGGTGACCCCCAACCATAAAATTATTTTTGTTGCTACTTCATAACTGTAATTTTGCTACTGTTTGCTACTAAGACCAACGGTCTTAGGCGACCCCTGCGAAAGGGTCGTTTGACCCCCAAAGGGGTCGCGACCCACAGGTTGAGAACCGCTGATCTGTAGGATCCTGGGATCTGTAGTTTGGGGAGGCACCACAGATTGCTAAATACCCTTTAGCTCAAAATGCTAAATACTGTTCCCAAAACTGCAGGCGGAGAGCCAACATGATGCAGTGGTTGGACTAGGACTCTGGGAGACCAGGGTTTGAATCCCTGCTAGGCCATGGAGACCCACTGGTCAGTAGATTTCAAATAACTAGGTGTTTTACCACATTACTGCACTACACTCTTATAGTGCTGCTATTCCACTTTTACTGCTCTGGCTGCCTCCTGTTGCATTCTGGTGCTTGTAGTTCAGTGAAGCCTAAGAGCTCTCTGTCTGAGAATTCTAAATGCCCCTCCTTAAACTGCGAATCCCAGAATGCAATAAGAGGGAGCTAGAGCAGTTAAAAGTGGAATAGCAGTGCTATCAGAGTGTAGTCTCTTACAGCACAGAAAAGAGGTGGGAATGGGGTTGGTAATGAATATAGCTGCTCCTTTAAGACTAATTGGTTTTCACTCTAGCATTAACCTTTGTGAATATACACCGACTTTTGTACTGTATTTGAAGCATGAAACCTCACTGGGTGACCTTGAGCAAGTCACACACTCTCAGCCTCAGAGGAAGGGTCTGACATACCTTCTCTATACAAATTTTCCCAAGGAAATCCTATCACAGGCTTGCTTTTAAAGTCACAATTGACTTGACAGTGCATACCAGTGCCTCCGTACTTTTGATAGGGCCTTGAATCTTGGTTTTGTATTTCATACATCCAGGGGTGTAGTTATGGGGATGGGGGAGCAAAATGTGAGGGGAAAATCTGCCTTCTCAAATGAAAATTTCCCTCAGTGCCCCCATTTCTAGCACTGGAATAACTTAAAACATAAGCTGAAATATCATAGAATCATAGAATCTTAGAGTTGGAAGAAACCGCAAGGGCCATCCAGTCCATGCAGGAAATCTCAATCAAAACATCCCCTACAGATGGCCATCCAGCCACTGTTTAAAGACCTCCAAGGAAGGAGACTCCTCTTTTCCTATAGCTTGCATCCATTGCTCTGGGTCCTAGTCTCTGGAGCAGCAAAAAATATAGAAAACGTATGTAGAGGTAGCCTGGTTGCCATTTAGGAAAGGACTATAATATCCAAAATCCAGAAAACAGTGGTACCCTTATGGGGTCAACCAAATTGCACAAAAACAATATACATGTTGCAAGCTTTCAAAGCGCCACTGGCTTCTTCATCAAGCAAAAGTGTTTAAAAAGCACACAGGAGAAGAGGAGGAAATGACAATTTAGTCATAGCTCTCTATTTTGTCAAGTTGTTGCTGTTGTTCTAAGTTCAGATGGTATGGAGGGGTATTCATGCAGGTGAGCCCTTCTGGGTACTGGAAGAGTCCAGGTTAAAAAAATTAAATCCCATTAGTGGGATCCTAGTATCTGCTTGGGATTGGTTCCAGATCCCTCCCCTGATGGATATCAAAACCCATGGATGCTCAAGTCCCATGTCCCTTCTATAAAACAGTAAAATCAAGTTTAATTTTTTTTTTTTTTTTTTTTGAGGATTTATATTTTTGGGGAATGTTTCCAAGCAGTGGATGGTTGGATCCTTGGATAGGGAAGGAGATCCAGTGAGTCTCCATCCTTCATGAGCCTACAAGCTCCTTTCTTAGGTGGAGGAAGCTGAAATTATGTGAGGCATGAAGCCATCTCTGCCAGAGAGCTCTGGTGCCCGAACAGACTACAAATCCCAGAATTCCATAGCATTTTCTTTTTTAAAAAATGACGTGATGTGTGTTATATGGTATGTGTTAGGTGTTATGACTTTTTGTGTGTGTTGTGGATGTTGTGAGTAATATATTTTCTTTTTTAGGATTAATAAAACGTATGAAATAAAAAAAACCCAGCCCACCCACCCACCCCAAAGCAAAACTACAGTCCCCAGAATTCCCTATCACTGAGTCAGGGCAGTTCAAGGAGTGTCAAAACGGATTATTGCTGCGGTGCGGACGCAGCCTGGCAGAAGGAAGGCCAGCGAGATGGTGCCTCCTTTGATGTCCCCACCGGCAGGGAAGGCGTCGCGCCTGGGACTGTCGTTTGCTGCAGCATCAGCAGCATCGCCCTCAGCAGCATCTGGAGGATGTGCTCCGCTTTTGCAGTTGCCCCTTTGCAATTCCCCGTTAAGCCGCTGCCAAAGGGAAAGGAAGCCAGCAAAGAAAAGGAGGTGTCTATGGGGTAGGAAAGGTGGGTCCCGGCTATAATGGGGCCGGGGATCCGGGATTCTGCCTTCTTGCTGCGCAGCCTGGAGAAGGACCCTCTGCTCCATGAAAGCCACCCGGGAAAAGGAACGGTAACGTAAGGATCGCTTTTTTGGGCCATCCATCTCTCTCTCTCTCTCTCTCTCTTTCCATCTATCTATCTCCTCTCTTCCATGCAGATCAGGCTTTGCTGCTGTGGGAAGTTCAGCCCAAGAGCTAGGTGATCGTCCATCTTCTTGTTTATTTAAAAATGTGCTATTTGGTGGAAGGGACCCAATGTATTATTTGGAGGGATGCAGTTATTTTTAGTGGAAATGGAGCAACGTTGCCGGCAGAGCAAATATTGTCTTGCATGGCGGGCTTGTGCGGCAGATCTAGAGAGATCTGTGTGAGAGATTGTGTTGGCATCCACTGTGCAAAATGGAAGGTGGCGTTGGAACAGAGGCCTCCAAAATCCTTGGGTAGGGATGGGTGAGTAGGAAGGGGAGTGGGAGAGCTCTAGTGCCTCAGGCCAATTCACCTCCTCTCTGGGTTTGGGAATGCGCAGCTTCCCACGGCTGTTTCATTCCAAGTTATGGGTTATTTAATTTTAAATCATAGAATCAGAGTTGGATTTTAGGATTCTATGTTGGATTCTGTGAGTTGGAAGAGACCTCAGGGGCCATCCAGTCCAACCACAATCTGGCATGCAGGAACTCACAATCCAAAGCACCCCTGACAGATGGCTGTCCAGCCTCTGTTTAAAAACCTCCAAAGAAGGAGACTCCACTGTGCTCTGATGGAGTGTGTTCCACTATCGAACAGCGCTTGCCATCAAGAATTTCCTCCTAATGTTGAGGTGGAATCTCTTTTCCTGGAGCTTGCATCCATTGCTCTGTGTTCTAGTCTCTGGAGTAGCAGAAAACAAGCTTGCTCCTTCCTCAATATGACATCCCTTCAAATATTTAAAAAGGGCTATCATATCACCTCTTAACTGTCTCTTCTCCAGGTTAAACATCCCCAGCTCCCTGAGTCTCTCCTCAAAGGGCATGGCTTCCAGACCCTTCAGCAGTTTGGTGGCCCTCCTCTGGAGTCTGCACACACTCCATCCTTGTGAACTTTTCTTGCAGCAAAGCCTTCTGTTCAAATCAGGGTCAAGAGAAGGTTATATGTTTTGTTGTGACAGTATTGTATGCCTTCAAGTCATTTCTGACTTATGGCGACCCTAAGGCAAACCTATCACACTGACCTACATTTTGCTGCCATTCTGCGTTTTAAATTCAGAGAGTCAAATGAACGTTGTCAGCTGAAGACATTAGGCATTACAGACTGTATAGTGCTCTCACCCCTTCCTTAGGTAGAAGCCAACTAGATCAGCTGGTCAATCATGGATCCAAAACGCACTGCAGTTTGAGACCACTTTAGCTACCCTGGCTCAATGCTAGGGAATTCTATTATTTTGTGAGACATTTAGCATTCTCTGTCAGAGAGCTCTGGTGCCACAATAAACTACAATTCCCAGGATTCCCATCCATCTGTCGGGGATGCTTTGATTGAGAGCTCCTGCATGGCAGGGGGTTGGACTGGATGGTCCTTGTGGTCTCTTCCAACTCTATGATTCTGTGGTTTGCCAGTTCCGTCTTCTGAAATATAGTCTACATCACCTGGTATTTGTTGCTGGTTTCCCATCTAAATACTAACTAAGGCAGACCCTGCTTAGCTTTCAAGATCAGACAGAATCAGAAGCCTTTTGAGTATGTAGGTACTACCTCTGTTTTCCCCTGGGGGAGAATACACTGCTCCAAAACACCACAAAATACAGTGGTTCCCCCCACCACGAAATAACCCCCAAGTTCCCCGACACATACACACAAAGTTGAAAATTAGTGAAAATGAAACTGGAAGTGACTTGGAAATCACTTCCAGTCATGCCAGGAGCACCAATGTGAGCAGTAGTGTGGGGTATGCAGCTGTAGGGAGTAGTCCCTGCCCCATTCCCATTTACTCACTGCAGTCTAGTTTAATATTCCGTTTCCAGCACAGAGTAGACAGGTGTTTTTAGCACGCCCAGAAGGGCATGAGCATGAAGACAGCAACCTTCCTATGTAGTTTTGGCACCAGCACCTGGCCTTTACAGCTATACTGCCCAGAAACACGTAGGTCCCACACAACTGCTGTTAAATAGTAACTGTTGGTATGATTCCTTTATGATGATAATGATGATGATTTTTGATCCCTTCCTAAAGATCTATGTGCTAGTGAGCATCAGTACAACCTGTGGCAGGGAAACTCTGAATGTTAATTGTGTGCTGTGCAATGTTTGTATTGCTATTCTGTCATTAACATGCACATTGATCATGAACAGCCCATGATACAGGGTGATTCAAAACACACTCCCTTGGAAAGTGGTGGAGTCTCCTTCTTTGGAGGTCTTTAAGCAGAGGCTGGATGGCCATCTGTCTGGGATGCTTTGACTGAGAGTTCCTGCATGGCAGGGGATTGGACTGGATGGCCCTTGAGGTCTCTTCCAACTCTGTGATTCTGTGATTCTATTTCTTTTCTCACTAACATATCTTAAAATTCCACATCTCTACCACCTGGCTGCCCTTGTATTTGAAGTCACAGTGCTGATAAGTGTGAGCACCATGAGTGATGTCTTTCTGCTAGAAAGTTCCTCACATGCATACCATTTTATGAAACCATATCATATGAGTCACAAGAAACATAAAGATGGGGGTGGGATCCATAGAGTCTGAGTAGTTGTTGTCAGGGGCTAATCCTGGTAGAGGCATATGAGGCGTGAGTCAGAGAAGCTGGTACAGGCTCCCAGGGAAGCCATATGGTTGTCAGAAATGTGGATGGTTGTCCTCAGTTGCATTGATTTATTGAGTAAAACATTTGCTGGCTCCCAGAACAGTTGGTGAGACGAGATGGCTCTTGTGGTCTCTTTCAATTCTATGATTCTAATACAGATCCTTACCAGAATATCAACAGAGGACTCTCTGACGAATAAAAAGAGATCAGACCAGTCAGAATTTGAATTCACAATATTCGCACTTTGCTGGCTACCGGTTTGTTTATACAGACTGCATAAAACAGGAGTGGGCAAAGTGTACATGCAGTCCTTGGGATCTTTAAGTACATCGCTTGGGACTTCCCAGAAATGCCCCAAAGCCCCTAGAGAACCACCTCCCCCCAAAAATTCCCCATCTGGTTTTTCAACAACAACTGGCCAAAATCTTCCAAAACCACCTTAAAATGTAGCAGTTTTCTTCCTCTAAACCCCCAAAGCACTCCAAACTTCCCCCAAATAACAAAAAGAATCAGCTGAATGGCAGCCAGAAATGATGGTGCATCAATTTTGGAGATACTGACCTATACCAGGAGAGTCCCAGAAAGAAAATTTATTCATTTATTAGATTTATATCTAGCTTTTCTCCCAAAATGGGAATAATATGGGAAGAGACTTCTGTGTGGTTGTCCACCCCTGGTTTATAGCCTATAAATCTGTTATTATGACTTCTAGGTTATACATTCCTTTAAAACTCATTTGAAACTGCTTAATGGAATGGATTCTCACATACAAAACTGCCCATGCCTTGAAATCTTCCATCCTATTACCCCCAGAGGTATATTTGGTGGGGATGTCAGAGGGCCTTCTTGGGGGGTCCCCCCAGACTCCAGAAATCCCACTTGAGGCTAATATGATCTGTTCCTTTTCTCCTTCCAATAGCAGGCTTTTGGCAATTGACTGACAGTTGAGGAATAGGCTTTTAACTGATGGGTGCTGCACTTAAAAAAAAACTATCTTTGACAGTTTAAAAAAATATTATAATTTGTTTAGCTGTGTTTTTAAGATTAAAACCTGTTGCAGTTTTTCTATCTGTTTTTTAATCATATTGTAAGCTGCCTTGCTGTCCCTGTTCTTGGAGAAAGAGAGGCTATATATCAAATAGATATCATGAAATCTTTTCTTAGAGACAGTACCTGTATTTTAATTTCTCTGAGCTACTTGAGTCAGGATACAACTACTTGGCCGATTGCTCCATTCTTTTAGCCCAGACAAAGGCAGAAGATAAGTAGAGGGTGCTAGAAAAACTACAGGGCATGATCTTATTTTGGCAGGTTTATGAGTGTTTGATCTGAATCTTATTGGGAATCCAAGGTCCTCAGAGGAGATGAAAGGCATACCTCCTTTGAACAAATCTTACCTAGGTAACCTTGTGACAGGTTTGTCTTAGGACCGGCATACTTCAGAAAAACCTGAAGATATACAAATAACAGCAAGGATGTTTCTTCCAGCCAAACTAGAAAGCCTGGGTTCTCAGGATTCCAAAATCTGACTGCAGTAGGCATCTTTCCTTTAATCTTTTTCTAAGACCAAGCATTTGGGGCAATGGGAGGTTAGAAGATACAAGTTTAGAAATCTTTGCATTTCTTCCATGGGTAATGTATGAATTCCCACACACCTTATGCACACATAGCAAAGAGGGCTGCAGTAATGGTTACAGGTAATGAAAGTTTTATATTTATCGTCTTAATCTCATAACTCTTGTGGAACAGTGTTATTTATTTCCTAAAGTGGATTCTTCAGGTAATCCACATTTGCAAAATTTATTGTTGTATTGTTAAACTTGAAAGAGCAGGTAAAGACATATAAGAGCACATTATAGGAGTCAACAGCATTACAGAGTTTTCTAACATGTCAAGAAACATTTCCAATCAGTAAATTCAGTTACTGAGGCAGACAATTGTTTCTGTGACTAATTTTATGAAAATTCTCTCTCTCTCTCTTTCTTTCTCTCTCTCTCTCTCTCTCTCTCTCTCTCTCAACAATTACTAGTTCCAGTGGAGAAAAGAGCCATCCAAATGCCAAGGAACTAAAGAACGACCCAAATGCCAAGGAACTAAAAAAATCACTGCCCCAAGTAAGACCATCTCCCAACAGGCCAAGCAAAAATGTTTGTTCTCCAACTGAAAAGGTGAAGGTTTTTCCATTTTTATTGGATATAAATTATTTGCAGGTATAGGCGGTTTCCCCCTTTACTGTAATTATCATTGCATATTAATTAATATCTCCTAGAGTTCCTGTTTGGCTCCAGACAATAGACAGACACCTTTTCACTACAAAGAAAAAAACCAGCTTTGTGAAGGTCACCAACAAAACAGGTAAGGTTTACTTGGACATCTAGATAGACATAGGCTGGAGATTTCTTACTAACAAATGAGGTAATATACCTGAATTAGGAAAAATATAGCTCAGGCCAGTGTCTGTGAACAATTTATTTGTTTCCTTTATATCCTACCTTATATCCCAACATGGAAGTGGTTTATTTCAAATACAGTTGGCCCTGCACCTTTGTGGTTTTGACTTGTGCGGATGTGATTATTTGCAGTTTTGATTAATATGTTCTCTCTAGGAATTTCTTGGTCCTCCAGTGTAACTCTTCCAGAAACTGACCACAGAGTTGTGCTGGAGAACCTAGAGGTTCCTAGAGAAAACACTTCTCTGGGCATTTGTAGGTCCTCCAGCATGATTCTATGATCAGCTTCTGGCAGATGTTGGTCACAGAGTTGCACTGGAGGAACTAGAGATGCCTAGAGAAGTGACAGAGTTCAAAAGAATACTATTTTTTTATTTGCGTTTTTTCCACATTCACAAGGATCCTTCACCCCTAAGCCCAGCAAATCTGAAGGGACCACTGTATTGTCCAGCTGCAAACAAATCCTTCTGAGACCGTGTACTTAGATACATAGTTACTATCCAGCTCCAGTCACTCATGTCTCTAGTTTGTTGTGGCACCAGACCAAAGCTCTGGTGCCACAACAAACTACAGTTCCCAGAATTCCATAACATTAATCCATGGCAGTTAAAGTTGTGTCAAATCAAATTATTTCTGCAGTGTGGAGGCAGCCTTAGGGAGGAGGGACATGCCTGTTCTCTGCTGCTTCAGAAGGTAGGACCAGACATAAAGATTTGAAGTTACAGGGAGTAAGATTTTGATTGAACATTAGAAGGAACCTCTTGACAGTAAGAACAGTTTGGCAATGGAAGTAGAGAGATGATTGGACTCAATGGTCCATGGGGCCTCTTTCAAGTCTATGATTCTATTACTCTGTGATAAAGGTCTAAAACACACTGCAGAAACAATCCAGTTAGAGACTACTTTAACTGCTCTGGCCCAGTGCTATGGAATTTTGGGAGTTGTAGTTGTGTGTCAGAGAGCTCTGGTGCCACAATAAACTATCATTCCCTGGATTCCTTAGCACTGAGCCAAGGCAGTTAAATGGTCTCAGACTGGATTATTTCTGCAATGTGTTTTGGACCTATGACTCTTTACTTTTATTAAAGACTATGTATAGTTTTTAATTTCTATAGTTTTTAAATATGTTGTTAGCTGCCTTGAGTCCCTTTGTTGGAAGAAAGGCTGGATATAAATAAATAAAATAAGAAGTGTGTTTGTGTGTGTGTTTGAAGACACCTATGAGAGTGGAAAACAGCACTACTTCACCACTGCTGTAGTAGGGCAACAGCAGCAGGTTTCATTTGTATTTTCTCTATTTACATTAGCAAATGCATTTTATTTCATTACATAGTGAAAAGTTGCCAGATGGCTGTCTTAATTTGTCTTTATTGTATATGCTAGTTAGACATGGTTCTTAAAATGAGGAAGCTTTTTAGAACACATCTTCAGAAAGAGAGCAAGGGAATCGGAAACAGAATAGAACTCAGCTGAAAAGCATTGAATGGCACTGATTTAAGCATGGCATTTCTCCAAAAAGACTAAAGGGTGTACATCTGTTTAGCTTCTTACTTGTTTTCTCCTTTAATAGAAACACTACCCCTTAATTTTAGATCCAGATTGAAATTCATTCACCACATTGTTTATAGAGTTACTTAATGCTTAGAAATATTATTGATATACTGCAATCTGGTTAAATTCAGCTGGGTGCAAAGTTGTTTAGCTTAGTATTCAGGAGACAAGAAACACTCCTCAACAGTGTTTAAACTTTCCCCCCTTTGACATCTGAACAGGCTCTGTAGTTGCCATTCTTCTTATTCTCCATTAGTACCTTTATTTAAAATATTTTTATCCTGCATGTAAAGGTGGGCTACTCTCATGAAGTTGGCTTAGAAGAAATGAAAACAGAATTACAGTTTCCAGATGTAAGCCACAAAATATTTGGGGTTTATGGAAGGGATAGTGGAGAATCGGCAGCCAACCTGCTTTTGATTCCAATGGGAGAAAGGTTGGATCTAAGTAAATATAGATATAAATGGAGGCTGAAGTACATGTTTCTTCCTCCCCATCCTCTCTTTTAAAGTCAACAGGGATAAAGGTATGTGTATCTCCTTGAAGAGGGTTCTCAAACTTACCACCAATAAAAAAATCCCTATCTCTGCTGACTGTTAGTCTAGTGGCTGTTGGTGGCATGCCAGAGAGCAAGACTAGGGTTTTGCAGGGCTTAGGTGAAGATCATCTGAAGGAATATATTTCCTTCTACAAAGCTTAATCTTCAGGCAAGAACCTTCTCCTAGTCTTTCAATCTTCACAGGTGTATATAATGAAGACACAAAACAAGGTCTTCTTAGTGGCTGCTTCCAGGCTCCTGACTTTCCTTCTAGGCTGTTTAAGCATTTTTAATTCAACAGTATTTTAATATTATTGCAAGTTTAGTGGTGGTTTTTTAAAAAGGGGATTACTGTACCTTTTCAATGTTTTTATTTGTTTTTGTTTTTAGATCATCAGTATCTGTTTCAGGAGCTTATCACTTGGTGTTTTACAACAGATCCAGCCTCCTATGATGCAGCCAGAATGCAGGATGGAGGCAGGGATTATTGCACACTAAATTGCCGCTGAATCGCTGGCCGCCATCAGACCGGGTCCAAGCAATGATCCAACAGCACTTTTTAGAAATTGGAAAGCTTTCCAACTTCTAAAAAGTGCTAGTGGAGCATGGCTTGGACTTGGGATGATAGCGGCTGGTGGTTCAGCGGCAATTTAGTGTGCAATAATCCCCACCTCCATCCTGCATCCCAGCTGCAGCCTGGGAGGCTGGAGCCGATTTAAAATGCCAAGTGATAATCTCCTATGTTTTGTTGTGAGCTGCCTCAGTAGCAGTTCTGAGAAAGACAGGCAGAATAATAAGTGAATGATTAAATAAACTGGGGTTTTTGTGTGTGTGTGTGTGTGCTAATACTAACACTTTTGCATGCTTATGCAAGGTATTGGCTGCCCTTCATATAACATAGTTCTAAACCAGACGTTTCCCAAACTGTGGTCTTCCAGATGTTTTGGATTTGGCTCCCAGAATTCCTGATTATTGGCAAAGCTGGCTAGAGCCTCTGGCAGTTCAAGTCCAAAACACCAGGAGGACCAAAGTTTGGGAATCATTGGCACGTTACAAACCGCCATTTCGGACGTCCTCAGGACGTCCCAGTTTGAAAAAGGGGCGTCTCTTCTAGACGCCCCTTACCCTGTTATGGACAGAGTCCGTAATAAATGGCGGTGGCCGTTCCCGGAAGTGACGCCACGAGTGCGCGCTTTGGCACTTGCGGCGTCTCTTCCGGGTTGCCGGAAGGAGCATGACTTTCGCGCTCCTTCTTTGCAGCGCGGAGGAGTCGTGTGGTTTGGCTGTTGCGACTCCTCCGCGCTGCAACCGGCAGCGGCCCGAGACCACCCCTTTTGGGTGGTCTGTAATGGGCCATTGTCCTAAACTCTCTTTAAAGGCTCAAACCAGCAATTTGAAATTTATTCCTTCAGGTGATCTTCACCTAAGCCCTGCAAAACCCTAAGCAAGTCCTGCTGAACTCAGTGAGACCTATGTGTGAGTAAACATGTTTCATAACACACTATTCACTGCAACACTACACTTCAGAAGTTGGCACCTGAAAGGCAAAGCTTCCTTTACAATTTCCAGAGATGTGAGGTACTACACTTAGGAAGAAAAATTGAAATGCACAGATATAGGATGAGTGACACCTGGCTTGACAACAGTACATGCAAAGAGATCTAGGAGTCTTAGTGTAGACGACGGGCTGAACATGAGGTCAACAGCATAATAATAATAATAATAATAATAATAATAATAATAATAATAAGACGTTTTATTTGTATTTTCCCGCTTCTCCTAATGGATCGAAGTGGGATTACATCAGGGTATATAATACAACAATATAGATACAAATGCAGCTAACAAGGTCAATGTGATTCTAGGCTGCATTGATAGATGTACAGTGCCTAGACTGAGGGATGTAATAGTGCCACCCTATTCTGCTTTGATTAGACCTGACTTGGAATACTGTGTTCAGTTCTGAACATCACAGTTCAAGAATGATATTGACAAGCTGGAATGTGTCCAGAGGAGGGTGACCAAAATTGTGAAAGGTATGGAAGCCATGCCCTCTGAGGGGCAGCTTAGGGAGTTGGATATTTTTAGCCTGGAGAAGAGAAAGAACATGATAGCCGTGTTTAAATATTGGAGAGAATGTCCTACTGAAGGAGAAAACTTGTTTACTGCTGCTCCAGAAACTAGGACACAAAGCAGTGGATTAAAACTACATGAAGAGAGATTTCCCCCTAAACATTAGGAAGACCTTCCTGATGGTAAGAATTGTTCAAACAATGGAATATATTATTTCCAATTGTAGTGGAATCTCATTTTTTGGAGATTTTTAAACAGGTGGATGGTCATCTGTTGGAAGTGATTTGATTGTTAGTTTCTGTGCAGCAGGAGTTGGACTGGATGGCCTTTGTGGTCTCTTCCAACTCTATGATTCTATGAACTACACATGCCCAGTTCCCATAATTATGTGTGTTTCTTTGTGATCTTATACATGTCTACTTGGAAGAACCATTTGAGTTCAATGAGACTTACTAATGGAACATTTAGTTTCTGCAACAACTGAGCAAAGCAATAGGAACAGGATCTCTCCATAGAGATCTTGAGCATACTGGAAATCTGACCATTAAAGAAAAGTACAAAAGGCTACAAACCTAAACCCACTGACCTGGTAGCAAGTACCTAAGTATATTGGTTGTGCTGTACATGTTAGATGCTTGGCAAAAGAACCTCTGCCAGATATGGAAATATTTCAGAATACTGTCTGCTCACAAGGTATATCCTTATCAGTGTGGACCACTAATATCCAGCTTCAATAAAAACATTTATGAGGTTATGCTACCAAATGGTGTTCTCAGTTGTATTAGATGGTAGATAAGCAGGCTAAAATATAACTGAAGGCATCTCTCATTTCCTTTATACTGCCTCCTGTATAAAGATCCCAAATATAATTTCCTGCCTGGTTTTCATGCTACTGTGTGGGAGTTTGCAGATTTTTCAAGTAATATATCACAAGTTTGCAGTGGAAGCTGGAAAAAAATATGATACTGTAATGGTTATGTACAAGTCATTTTGTATAAAGCTACTTGATATAAGGTGTCATCAAAATACTGCGTACAGTCAGCCCTCCACATACACAGATTCTTTATCCATAGATTCAATCATCCACAAGTTAAAAGTATTGTAAAAAGATATAAATTCCAAAAAGCAAACCTTGATTTTTCTATTTTATATAAGAGACACTATTTCACTGTGCCATTGTATTCAATAGGACTTGAGCATCCATGGATTAGGGTTTCCACAGGGGTTCTAAAACTATACCCCAGCAGATACCAAGGGCCCACTGTACTTGTTTTAGTTGATTTAGTTTATTCGTTATGTTTATGCATTCATTGGTGAGTATGTTTCTTTGCCCTACCGTAGCCCTATTTTGTAAGTAAACATTTGTGATGGTTTGTGGCTGAAACAAATAAACTGATCTGACTTTAAAAAAAAGCTGACAGTAAATATAATTTTTTTTATCCAGAACAAGAGATGCTTGCACTTCTTCAAACAGAGCGCCCAGGTTAAAAAAGGAGCCTGTGGTTAGAAAACGTTATGAGGTCGGAGAGAGTAAAAACCTTTCTGCATTTAAGGATAAATCCTGGAGTGATTTCAGCAAAGCTGAAGATACGCTGATTCAGAATTTTTACTACAAAGAAAAAGGGCATTTAGGGCAGAACTCTGGAGGGCCTTTGGAGGAACCAGGCCCTTGCAGTCCTGTACGCCCGGGTCCTTCTGCTGATCCCATGTTTCTTGACTTTGAATCCGTACGAATTATAAAAGAGGATTCTGATGGGGACAGTGCCAGTGACCTTTCTGACTCAGAGAGAATTCCCATTCCCCCCTCGCCATGCACACCTCCTGAGCTCAACCTCCGAGCAGAAGAAATCGACCCACTTTATTTTGAACACCTCTTTGATGCCAAATTTAAACAGCCCGATTATTATTACCCAGATTTCCTCCCACCCCCTTACAACACTTGGGATTTGAAAGGGCTTGCAGTGTTTGTCAACACAGAATGCAGATCAGAACCAGAGGTTCAAGCTGTGGGATTTCTTGAGAAGTACATTGATCGGCTTTTGGAGTTGGAGTGGCTGCAGATACAAACGATACAAGCTGAGCAAGGAAAATCAGCCAAATCTAGGCCTCAGACTGCTGGTGTCCTTCGGACCTTAAAAAGTCCTGGGAAAAGCAAATCATTGCATAGTCCTTTGCCAAACAAACAGCTGACTCCCCATGAAGGCTTTCCTAGACTCCTCACCAGCCATTCAGGTCCCAGAAGAGACTTGCATGCTGAAAGAATCAGCCAGTTTGTTCCCTATGAGAGTCATTCAAAAGGAGCTGAGGCCAAGTGTAGCTCATTGGCTCACCAGCGGCGATCTAGTGAAGTGAAGAGTGAGGCAAAAAAGCGGACCACCACCAAGCAACAGCTTCATAGTAGGCATCCTTCTGATTCAAGCTCTATGATTCAAGGAGCTGGCAACATTAGACCACTCAAGCCATCCCCCTCCTTCCATAGTTCAACTGTTCCTCTCAAGGGGCTAGCTGCCTGTGCATCTGCAAACCCCAAGAAAAATGGAAATGCAAACAATTGCCTTCCTTCCAAAAATGCTTCAGTGGACAAGAAGCTGAAAGCAAATGGTGTGAAGCAGACACCATGTAAATTTAAATGATGTTGTGATGGGTCTTGTTATAGTAGGCCCTCGAAACCCTTCCTGTGTAGCAGAAAAGGATAGAATACAGTGAGGTTAGACCTTCATAGATAGTTATATACATCTCACAGTCCCTCCCATCCCGGTCAACACAATGTTAAGTGACCCACCCTCCTGTACTGACTGCCATTGAAAAGTACAGGAAAAGAATGTTTTGCCTTCCCAGAATTCCCTTGATAAGCCCATCAAAGTGTACCTGGAGGTCATTTGATCTAGTTCACTCTATTTTTGTTGTTGTTCTGTGGCTTGCATTTGGCTGTGACTATGAATAGACCTTTCTTGGCAAGGTTTATTTGGAAAAGGTTTACTATTGCCCACCACTTAGTCTGAGAGAGTGTGACCTTCCACAAGGTCACCCAGTGGGTTTCCATGACTCAGGGAATTCAAATTCTGGTCTCCCAAATTCCATTCTGACATTCAAACCACTATGCTATACTGGCTCTCACAGGCTATTCTTATTTATTCATTTTTAAAACTATAAATAACTCATTCTGGCATGAATAGCCAGGAAAATAACAGTTATTTTTCTGTTTGTGTAAGATTTTGCAGCCAGTTTTCCAATAGGGAAATGTCCCAGTGAGATGAGACTTTATCTTCTAAGGTTACTTATAAATGTCTCCCAGTGTGTTAAAATCAAGATGTACTAGTGATGAAAGACTATTAGTCTTCAAACAAGAAGTATTTCCCCATGGTTCTGCCTTGATTTCAGCACATGCTAGTACATTCGTAAGACTACATATGGACCTTATCACACAGGAGATAAGGCACCCAAATCCCATGGATAAATGAGGTTCAGATCCTGGAAATATCCAGCAAAAGTGGAATTATTTTCAGACACATCAAGCTAATTGAGCATTAACGCGACATTAACCCATGCAGAAAGTGGGCAAAATTGCACCGCTTTTTACTTTTGGGATTTTCTTGAAAGTAAAAAGCAACACAATTTTATGACTTTCTGCATGGATTAATGTCACGTTAATGCTCAATTTAGCCCAACATTGTCTGTAAACAATCTCGCTTTTGCAGGATATTCCCTGATTTAAACCCCATTTATCTATGGGATTTGGGCACTTCCCTCCCATGTGAACAGAAAGATTATAGGGGTTTCTTGCCTTATGGTGCTGTTCTTCTGTTGAAGCACAGGGTTCTGATATGCATTGATGTATTGCCATTGATAGGAGATTGTTCAGCCTTAAATAAGAGACTCCAAAGCAGTCTGTAGTTCCTCTGCGTCTGGAGATACTTGGTTATTTATTTTGCCTTTTAATTTGGAGAAATTCCAGCTCTTGGCTTGGAGGATGATGAGCACTGAGCAGATCTATTTGATAGAGCTGTAGTAGCAGGTGCAAGACATAAAGAGGTTATGGTGCTCTTTATGCCAGCCAGCTAATAGGAAGGGAGATGATGGGAGGGCAGCAGTCCAGGGGAGTGGAATCTAGGGAAACATGCTGGGATGTGATAGAACTGAAGGAACTCTGGCTGAATAGACCAAGCATAAGAATTATCTGGTTAGAAGTAGATCATAAGCTATACAATAAGTCTCAAACACACTGAAGATTAATCCACATATCCCAGAGATTTGGGGAATAACTTCCTAGGGCTAAGGATCCAAAGAAAGTTGGAAGGCAAGGCAGTCTCTGCTAATGAATAAAGCACGTGGGGACACATATACTCTAGTTACATTGTGAACTTATTTGGCACTGGTTTACTGTTAGCTGCTGCAAGAAGGGGTATGGTTTTCTCAGTGAAAAATAGCTGACAAGATTGCTCATGCTCCTAAAGACCTCACTGTCCATGCTTTATTATCTTTGATATTTTACCCACAGAACATGTTTTCTCTTGAGCAAAATGTCTTCTGTTGATGTTCAGTCAAAAGGTTGGTTGTTTTCATGTAACATGCTTTTGAAGGATTTGTTGCTGTGTGGCATTGGGATGAGCAGGTGCAAAATAAGTTCAGCCCTTTTGCTCACTTTGGCAGCTCATTTACAGTTCTTATCTTGTCCTTTTGTTTTTCCTTCCAAAGCCTAGTAGGCTTAACATTGAGCTAGCAAGCTTTACCTATGCAAAATCAAAGACCTTCCTATTCAGTTCTATAATTTTTCCCAGGACCTATGAGGTCTTACAGGGTTTTTTGTTTGTTTGTTTACTTGCTTTGTGTTGGGTGTTGATCACTTTAGGATTATAAGGGCATTTCTAGAAAACACTGCCCTCAGCAGAGGTAAGTGTTAACCTTGAAGAGGTTGCTGATTTTGCACAGCAGTAGAAGAAGGATCACCATGAAACTCAGTCATGTACACAAACACTGTGACTGGAGAAACCCAATACTTCTAATGTGCCCACAGGAGTTTCTAGGTCAGGGATGTGACTTGTGGGGTGCATGTGGCCCCTGGACCCCACTTTTGCAGCCCCTGAAGTCCCCCATCTCCCACAATGTTCTTTGTAAATAAAACGCCTTTCTGAATGATTTAAAGTCAATTTTTGCCCTCAGTTCATATCAAAACACCCCAACATGCATTAAAATATGCAAAAATACATGCATCCCCCCCCCCCCAAAGCATCCCTTGCTACCCCCTTGAATGCTTCCATTTTTCTTGGCAGTCTCTTTCAAAGTGGTAACACGATGTCACTTCATGTCACCATTTTGAGAGGGACTGCAGAGGAAAACAGGTGCTTGGGCTTGCTGGGCACACAGGTGTTGAACACTGGCCCCAACTCCCATGCAGTTGACCACCTCTGCTATACATCTTGTTAATAGTGATTTGTTGGCAAGAGTGTGGCTTGGCCTCTGTTTTGCCTCTGATGCTGTGGTCATATCCTCAAGACTCATCAAGACTTTATGGTAAACACCCAACTGCTGCTGAACATGGCAACTACACAACTGGTGCTGCCTCCCATAGAATGTAATAGAAGTTACCTAAAACTGACAACATGATGCTCTGTATTTCCTTACCATTGCCAGTGTGGGATGAGGCAATGTAGAATATTGCAACATGAAAGCATGAGTAGATTTCATAAGATTCTACAGAAGCAGTGAATGGGGCATGTAGTTGCCATTTTTGGTAGTGGCTCTGCACTTACCACAGTACCTGGTGTACTTAATCCATTCATTCGGTCATCTTTCTTACCTGCTTTGCTTGGCAGAATTGAAAACATTTAAAAATGACTTAAAATAAAACATCTATCAACAGATCATGAGGTTTTGATAGATCTTTATGGGAAAAGAACACAGTTCTGAAGAAATGGTAAATAAAGTTTGTGTGAGCAGTGATTCAAAGAAATGAGTAGTTTCATTCATATACTTTAAAAATTGACACTGTATAATATTCAGATTATACCCCTTCAAGGCTTTGATGGATGCATATTGTCTGGTCTTCAAGGGATATTGAATTGGCCTCACTGGGGGCCCAGGTCTGTAGAGAGATTATTTTATATGTGCAAAGCTTTAGCGTGAATAGGAAAGGCCACACACAGAAGCTCCATATTTGCTGTCAGAATATACATTGAACTCTTCTCCATATAGACAGCAGAATATAGTTATGTGAAGTCTGTTGAAATATTTTCAAACTTCTTCCATAGAGTATTTTCATTAGCATACATTTGATAATACAGGTATGTATATATATATATTTTATAAGTGTGTCTGTATGTATGACTTTCAAGTTTCGGGCAGCTATGATTTTGATGAAACTTTAATAAGTAAATTGAGCTGTGTACATAAAAGTGGTTGAATTTGTACAGTGATGTTGATCTTCTCTCTTTTTTTCCACATTGCCTGACCACAACTCCATAAAGTCTGAAAGCATGGAAACTGACAGCATTAAGATGTCCATTAAAATATTAATAACAGAATCATTTATTGTACCTGCCTCGGCAGATGTCATCTTCTCAGGAATGGCTGAAAACTGTTTTTGTGTCTTTAACAATTTTGTGAAAGTCTCGCCCCACAGACTTAACTATATGGAGAAGCCCATATGTGTTATTGTTCTGAATACAAACTCTGTTACTGAGAATATCTAAACATCCTGTATACTCAAGCATGCCCTGGTCAGATATAATAAACTTCATCTTTCTCTGTCAAGAAATAATAATCTGAAATTACTTGTGCATGAGAGTTGGAATTACCCTATTCTGAACTTTTAAGAAAAACAACGCAACACTGGTCCTTGTTGAAAAACCTGGGAGCAACATTGCTGCCTACTCTCTGCTAGGAGACTGATGTAGTAGAGCTAGTTTCAGGTATTTTACTGCTTGAAACAAAGGACAAAAAAGGTTAACCCAGTGATCCCCAAACTAAAGGGGTTGTGTGACCCCACTGCTCCTCAAACACCTACATTTTGGCAGAAACAGGCTGTGGCATTCATTTGCTTCCTTTTCAAATGCTTTAAGAGATGGTATGTAGGAGGGAAGCTCAGTGGGAGGAGAAAGGAGTGGCCTAAGAATTTTTTAAAAATTAAAATTTCAAATTTCAAAATTTTATTTTTTTGACATTTTTATTCTTTTAAAATTTTAAACAAATCTTCAATGTGTATCTGTAAATACATTTAGGTTGTGCATATGATATTGTAATTTGAAGATATAATTTTAATTTTGCAAGTTGTTTATGTCAGAACGATTAGTTTTTACATTCAGTGGTACTATAGGAATCATGATTTATGAGTAACATTAGTACAAAAACTCATTACTAAAGATTCTATGTGGTGTGAAATGGGAGGAGGTCAATGGAGGGGGGTGACACCAAGCCTAGTGATGCCACTGGCAGGGGCATCTGGGTGCTGAAGTCCAAAACATCTGGAGGATCAAAGTTTGGGAACCACTGAGTTACCCTTTTCCATTTCATGTGCAGAAACTAACTAGGCTAGCAGTTTACTGTTGACTTGAATACTGGAAATATGCTAGCACTCTCCAGGTGAAGTTTAGGGGAGCCAAGAAAGGCTGTGTGATGTGCACAACTCTGGTCTCTAACAGATGGGAGCAACAATCCCATGGTAGCTGCTGCTACCATGGGATTTTCTGTATTAGTGGAGGAGTAGGGCACAGTAGCAAGATTTATAGTTCAAGGCCAAAATGCCAGTTAGGACCTATAATAGATCAGCCAGGGACAGTGAATCTGGAATCAGGGTCAGTGAACAAGGGCAAGGTACAAAAAGTCATGCTTTGCCAGAGAATAAATCTGTTCAATGGACAGTATGACTGGGTCATTTCCCCAATAAAAATTCTATTCTGATGAAATTTTCCTCACCCGTGCTATTTTTAGCATTACAGTAAGCTCAACTGAGGATTTAGAAATACAGTTTAGGTGGCAAAGAAAAAAGCAGGAAAAGACACCAAGGAACAAGAACACAACAAATATCAGAATTCTACAACCGATTCACTTTCAATCTTTTAGGAGATTATCACATGCCAAATCCCAACCGGGATACAGGCGGGTTGTAACTGGGATACAGGCGAGTTGTAACCATCACCGATGGATCTTATCACACTGACTCGTGCCAGGCAGTAGGCAGCCCCTATGCAACCCAGGCTTCTCTGGCAGTTTTTCAAGAATGGGAAAATCTCATTCTTGAAAAGCAGCAGGAGAAGCCTGGATTGGATACGGGGTGCCTACTGCCCGGGCAGGGGGCAGTGAGATAAGATCTGTTGGTGACAGTTACAACCCATCTGTATCCTGGTGGGAATTTGGCATGTGATAATCTCCATAATATTTGCTGTGCTAGAGACACTGAAGGAACTACAGACTGAAGGAATATTTAATATTGAAGAGGACAAAATATTTGAATTTGGTGACTGAAGGAGAAGTTAATTTGGAGGCTACAAATCTTATGGGAGATGGTTTCATTTTCTCCCCTGCCCCCATACCATTTTGTCCCCATATCCCCCATGGCAAGGACCAAACTAGATATTAAGAAAAGGGTTCCATGATGGGAACAAAATGTTGTCTGAGGCCAAGTAGCAGAGAATCATACATCAAAGAACAGTTTGCAAAAAAAGTAAACATGACTGATAAGGTCTGGAGCCTAAGGACTTTATCACATGAGGCTTTTAAACTGCCATAACAGTTGGAAAATAGCATCTTTGGTGATGCCTATTGCACAGTGCCATCTCTCTGGTGTTTTGTCTTTGAAGCATTGTTGAAGCATCTTTGTCACTGATGGGGAAATCGTGTCAAAAAGCTCCCAATCCTGCTGGTATGGCATTATCCCTCAAATGCGATACGTTACTCCTGCAGCAGTTCCAGGCTTGGGTAGTCACATAACGTCAGTGTCTCTGCTCCCCCTGCTATTGTAGAATGGCCTGTTCTTTAAAAATTTTATTTTATTTTTATTTTTGTTAAATCACATTAGCATAACTCTCAAATAGAGTTTAAAAACAAACACACAAAACTAAAAGACATACCGGGGAGGGCATTGGATGAGGGTGCAAGTGAACATGTGGGGCCTGTCTTCAAATTATTTCTGACTTAGGGCAGACCTAAGGCAGACCTATCATAGAGTTTTCTTGGTAAGATTTGTTCAGAGGAGATTTGTCATTGCCTGAGAGCATGTGACTTGACCAAGGTCACCCTATGGGTCTTGTTGCCAAGCTGGGAATCAAACCCTGGTCTAACACACTATGCCACACTGTATGTATGCATTTATTTTCATTAAGGTGATCGTTGTGAGAACAGGAGTAATGTGATAAAGTCCTAAATATCCTAAGGTTGAGGCTTATTGTGCTTGGCAATGTGGAACCCACCCAGAGCTTAGCTGCAGGCTTTTTGGTAGTTGGTCACTCTGGGGTGAGGAGCCTTCATCCGGAAAACCCTGTAGTACTGAGAAACCTTCTACTTTCAAGAAGTCCTCTGTTTCAAAAGAGCACTATACCTGGTAACCTCAAGCCATGCCAGTGCCTTCAGATGGATTTTTTTAATGAAGACTAGAAGGGAATCCTGCCTCTTCTTCAGATGCCAAAGCCAACCTGTTGCCATTAAGTGGTGAAATCTCTGGTACCTCCCCTCTCTTTAAATTCTTGAGTTTGTGGAAACAGTCAGCCTCACCATCTTGAGGATCTGAGAGCTCAAACTCAGCTTTGCTGGATAAAGGTCAGATTTATCCTCTGGTGGATTATGCCAATTTCAGCTTGGGGTGAGATAAAATGGCTAGTCTAATTCTGAATGCAGAACTTTCATCGGGCTTTGTTTTACAACGTTTGCCTGTAACCACCCACACTCTTAAGGAATTGAGTTGGGACATTATAGAGAAGACATGGGAATCTTGTGACCTTTCAGATCATGTTGGCTCAAAAGTCCCATCAGTCCTAGCCATCATAGGCAATGGCGAAGAATGCTGGGAATCCAACAACATCTGAAGGGCTTCATAATTCCCACCCTGTTCTAGACAGTGTGGTGTATCTCAGTTGAGTTTGGCACCATTAGTGGTCTTATGTCAAACTATATCAGATGCCAAGTGTTGAAAGGCAAAATGGGTAAGCACATAAAACAAATGAAGCCACTTTCAAAGCTTACTGGATTGCTGGTGGTAGTGCCCATAAAGCAGGGGCAGGCATTACTGTGGACATAAAAAGGCCACACACACACACACACTTTTTAGCTGAAAATCCCATTTAGAATTTATGAGGGGCAATTCCATCACGTTTCTCCCTAGCTCTGACTGGAGGGGCATTATTGACCCCAAAACTGGAAGTGAACATAAGTTTCTTCTGGTTTTGGGAGTGTAGGGGAAAAGCCCTTCTGGTCTTAAACATCTGGAGGAGAGGTTTGGAAAAATTGCTCTCACAGTTCCTGAGAGACTTTCTCAGTATTATTATTAAATTGGGGTTGAGATGGGCCCAACCCCTGTCATCACTGAGTGAAGATTTGAACTCAGGCTCCCCTGATTCACAGCTAAGTCTCCTCTCCATTATGTTACATTTGCTACCACAAGGTAAATAATGCAATCTCAGCATAAATGAATAGTACAATGCTTGAAAACCCTTGTCTGTTTTAGGTTTAGCCACAATAGCATATTTTTCTAAAGCTTTACCGTTGCAACAAAAGGGCTGGAAAAGCATAAATATTTTAAAGCCCTCTGAAAACACAGTGTGCACGCTGCACAAGTTGGACCTGTTGAACAAGACACTTGAACATGTAGAGTAAACAAACTGTTTGCCTATTACCCATAATCAACAGTAATATCTGTTGAGAAGTATCTTTCTCCTAAGGCATAGTACTGTATTTAATACTTTATAATAAAATCCTTCGGAATCTCAGGAGATTTAAAGCGCATCTCAAATTAATATTTACAGTTAATCAAGTTCACATAGTAAGTACCCATGGCCTGAATCCCATCGCTAATCCCTGAAAGAGCAGACCCTTTAAATCAATGAGTTTTACCTACATTTTAATTCTCCATTTGATAATAGATTCAGTGCATCTGCTGTAGTTGGGACTAACTAATAAGATTCAGGCCTGATGTTTATTACTACCCTTTACAACATGTTCATGAAAATGAGCTGCTTTACAAGAAACTAGAAGTGAGAGCTAGGAATCTCTGTTGCGTAACATCAGTTCCATGTAAAGTGGAAGGAACAATTATAAAATTGAAATTATTACATTTCATAGAATCATAGAATCGTAGAGTTGGAAGAGACCCCTAGGGCCATCCAGTCCAACCCCCTGCCATGCAGGAAATCCAAATCAAAGCATCCCTGACAGATGGCCATCCAGCCTCTGTTTAAAGACCTCCAAGGAAGGAGACTCTATCACCTTCTGAGGAAGTGCATTCCACTGTCGAACAGCCCTTACTGTCAGGAAGTTCCTCCTAATGTTCAGATGGAATCTCTTTTCCTGTAGCTTGCATCCATTGCTCCGGGTCCTGTTTTCTGGAGCAGCAGAAAACAAGCTTGCTCCCTCTTCAACATGACATCCTTTCAAATATTTAATCAGGGCTATCATATCGCCTCTTAACCTTCTTTTCTCCAGGCTAAACATCCCCAGCTCCCTAAGTCGTTCCTCATAGGGAATGGTTTCCAGACCCTTCACCATTTTTGTCGCCCTCCTTTGGACACGCTCCAGTTTCTCAATGTCCTTTCTGAATTGTGGTGCCCAGAACTGGACACAATATTCTAGGTGGGGCCTGACCAGAGCAGAATACAGTGGCACTATTACTTCTCTTGATCTAGACACTATACTTCTATTGATGCAGCCTAAAATAGCATTGGCCTTTTTAGCTGCCGCATCACACTGTTCACTCATGTTCAACTTGTAGTCTACTTGGACTCCTAGATCCCTTTCACACGTAGTTTCCTTCAACCAGGTGTCACCCATCCTATATCTGTGCATTTTATTTTTCCGCCCTAAGTGCAATACCTTACATTTCTCCGTGTTGAATTTCATTTTGTTAGCTTTGGCCCAGCTTTCTAGTCTATTCAGGTAATTTTGAATCTTGATCCTGTCCTCTGGGGTATTAGCTATTCCCCCTAATTTGGTATCATCTGCAACTTTGATAAGTATGCTCCCAATTCTGTCATCCAGGTCATTGATAAAGATGTTGAATAGCACTGGGCCCAGGACAGAGCCCTGTGGGACCCCACTGGTCACTTCTCTCCAGGATGAAAAGGAGCCATTGTTGAGCACCCTTTGGGTTTGGCCGGTCAACCAATTACAGATCCATGTATCAGTTCCTTTGTCTAGCCCACATTTTACAAGCTTGTTTGCAAAAATGTCATGGGGAACCTTGTCAAAGGCCTTAGTGAAATCAAGATATACTATATCAACAGCATTCCCTTCATCTACCAAGCTGGTAATTTTATCAAAGAAAGAGATTAGGTTTGTCTGGCATGACTTGTTTCTCTGAAACCCATGTTGACTTTTTGTGATTATGGCATTGCCTTCTAGATGTTCACAGACTCTCTGTTTAATGATCTGCTCCAGAATCTTTCCTAGTACTGATGTCAGACTAACTGGACGATAATTGTTGGGATCCTCTTTTTTCCCCTTTTTGAAGATGGGGACAACGTTTGCCCTCCGCCAGTCTGCTGGGATCTCTCCTGTTTTCCAGGAGTTTTCAAAGATTATTGCCAATGGCTCCGATATTACATTTGCCAGTTCTTTTAATACCCTTGGATGGAGTTCATCTGGTCCCGGAGACTTAAATTCATTTAGATTAATAAGGTGTTCCTCTACTATCTCTTTACTTATTCTGAGCTGAAATTCCTCTATTCTGTCCTCTGCTCCATTATCCTCAGGTTGAGCACCCTTTGCCTTTTCTGAGAAGACTGAGGCAAAGAAGGTGTTTAGTACTTCTGCCTTTTCTCTGTCTTCTGTTAGCATTTTGCCATCTTCTCCATGCAGTGGCCCTACCGTTTCCTTCTTCTTCCTTTTGCTGCGGACGTATCCAAAAAAGCCCTTTTTGTTGTTCTTAACCTCTCTAGCAAGCCTGAGTTCATTCTGCGCTTTAGCTTTTCTGACTTTACCCCTGCACATGCCTGCTATTTCTTTGAATTCCTTTTTTGTGATTTCCCCCTTTTTCCATTTCTTATACATGTTCCGTTTCAAACTCAGCTCGGTTGAAAGTTCCTTAGTCATCCATCCTTGTTTCTTGAGACACCTCCCGTTTTTCTTTCTCACTGGAACTGTTTGAAATTGTGCCTTCAGTATCTCTCTTTTGAGAAACTCCCATCCGTCCTGAACTCCTTTATCTTTTAGTATTTCTGACCATGGAATCGCCCTCAATACTTCTCTAAGTTTACTGAAATCCGCTCTCCTAAAGTCTAGGATGCGTGTCTGACTATGCCTGGCTTCTCCTTTCCACTGTATTACAAACTCCAGGAGAACATGGTCACTTCCACCTAATGATCCCACTACTTGCACCCCATTAACCAAGTCATCCTTGTTGGTTAGGATCAGATCTAAAATAGCTGACCCCCTTGTTGCCTCTTCCACCTTTTGGACCATGAAATTGTCTTCCAGGCAAGTGAGGAATTCGTTAGGCCTTGAGGATTTTGCTGAGTTTGACTTCCAGCAAATATCAGGATAGTTGAAGTCGCCCATCACTACTACATCTCTCTTTTCTGACTGTGTGGTCATCTGTTCTAGAAAGATATCATCCAATTCCTCAGTCTGACTTGGGGGTCTGTAGTAGACTCCCACCGTAACATCCTTGTTGTTTCCCTCCCCTTTGATTCTTATCCAGATGCTCTCCACCTGGCTTCCATGATTGATGTCCAGGATCTCTTCACTGGTGTAAATATCTCTGACATATAGTGCTATTCCTCCTCCTTTCCTGTTTGGCCTATTTCTCTTAATAAGGTTATACCCCTCTATTCCTACATTCCAATCATGAGACTCATCCCACCAGGTTTCAGTGATGCCTATTATATCATATTTGCTTTGTTGTACTAGGAGTTCGAGTTCATCTTGCTTATTTCCCATGCTCTGTGCATTAGTGTAGAGACATCGCAGACCATAGTTCCCTTTTACTTGCTGCCTGTGCAAGTTTTTTTGCCTCCCACTGTTGGGTCCTTGCACTGTTTGCCTTGTTTCCTCTATGTCAGTTTGACTATTTTCGCCATCCCTTTTCCTTCCTTAATATTGTCTCCCTTCCCCTCGGAACTCAGTTTAAAGCTCTCCTGATCAAGTTCTTGAGACTGTTGGCAAAAACATTTCTTCCAACTGGCGTGAGATGCAACCCGTCTGTTGCAAGAAGTCCCTCCTCATGGAACCGCAGCCCATGATCGACGAATTTGAAGGACAAGACTTTCTGAAGAATCGACATGGCTTCTGCAATGTGAAAGTCCTGTGACATTAATCTTTTAGGTTTATTTGAGAAAATTATGGCTTATCAAAAAATAAAAATAAAAATAAATGGAGGCGGGGGCAAAGTACCTAGAAGTATCAAGGCTTTCCATTTGTTTATGTTTTAATTTTATCTGCATATTTCTGGTTTCACAGCAGAACAGTTTTTTTTTAATTATCCCAAGTTTCTTTCACCTCTCTTTCTGCTGATAAGATGTCACAACTAGAATTAAGCAACATTTCAGAAACTGACTTTCACCAGTTTCCACTGAGGCAAAGTGGTAAAGTGCTTTAGGAGTATTAAACCATTAGGATCTGTTGTTGTTGTTGTTGTTGTTAGCATTCTTCTTTCCCTTGCTTGGTCTCTGGAGCCTGGAAACAATTGCTATGTTACTTGGCATCAGCTGTATTAGCTAGTTCCAGTATAACACAGACAGCTACAGAGAGGTACAGTTGGCCCTATGTATAGATGGGCTAGCCATCCCCAGATCCATGAACTGGTGCATCTGTAGATGGCCCAGCCACATTATTATCAATGGTGGCACATCCACACCACCATGCTGATGTGGGCACATGCACAACAGTGTCCATTGACGTTAACGGGACTTGGAGTCCCACATTTTTTGGAATCTGTGGGGGTGGGTGGGTCCAGAACCAAACCCCTGCCTGAAAAGTCCTTGCTAATTCTGGGAATTCCCTGGGAATACTTCAGGATGGGGAAAAGGTCATGTAGAGCTCCAAAATAAAATTGATTTGTACTGCAACAAAACCTGGGACTTTCAGAGACCTTTTTCTTGCCAGAAGAGGCTCTTAATGGGGGCAGGGAGAGGAAATTATGGCATATCATCCAACGTTTCATGAATGGAAACTAAGGCCCGGTACAGATGGGCAAAATGTGGCATGGCATCATCATCAGTAGGGTTAGGGAGCGCGCACCATGCACACGCTCCCTAACCCTAGTACATACTGGTGGTGGCAAAATGGCGGTGCCCTGTCTACATGGGTGCCGCCATTATGATGTGACGGACGCATAACATCCACATGTCGCACTGCACTTGTGACATCCTGAGTGCACCATGGTGCACTCAGGTGTCACAAGCACAGCACAAAAAGAACTCACTTTTTGTGGGTTCTTTTTCCGCCAGCAGGAAGCCACATGGTTTGTCCACTGTGTTTTCCTGCCGGCAGAAAACTAGGTGGTGGTAGACCGCCCTTTTTGGGCGGTCTGTACCGGGCCTAAGACATGTGGGGCTGAGCAACACCAGAGTGTGGTCAAGATGGCAGACATTATTAATGAGGAAGAACACACAAGCTAGGAGAGGTTGTAGCTGTTTGCATTTGCTTGAGCCTCCTGGAAGGGTATGATTTTGCCCTTCCTCTCATCTCCCTCCTACTGAGTTAACTGACTACAAACTGCTTTTGCACTTTGAACTCAGTTTGATGCTGAGGAAAAGGGAGAAAATGGGAAGAGATAGAAACTACTGGGCTGTACAGACCAGCCATTAAGGCCAGCCTGGGGGCAGAGTTGGGGCATCGCGTCCATATGATGCATGCCCCGATTTCATCCCCAGGCCAGTGTGATGCTGCGCACTGCACCACATGCACCACATGATTTTGCTGATGTTCTACATTTGGCATCTTACACAAGCACCTCATGACCCATTGTCAGGATCAGCTCTGCTCTCCACTCCCTGGTTTCATCTTTCACATGTCCATCCTTGCCACATCCACTTTGCTTATCTCTTGACATCCCATCCTCTTTCTGGGGGCAAACATCTTCCCAACTTGGTGATTTCTGCTCACTTATCATCCTGACTCATCTGTCTATCTGTCAGGGATCTATGTACAGAGGGAAGGGACAAAATGAGGACATTGGCAACCCCCATGAAATTTTCCGTCAGCCCCTAAATTCCAAGCATTGCAGAGAATGAAACACTGAACACTGTTTACATCAAGAACTCTTAAATTTACTGTGCTTGCAGTCCTTTAGTAACTTTGCCAGTCCACTTTTCTTTGGGTGACTAAACTGCATTTTTAAATGTTCAATTAAAGTTTTAAATAACTGCAATGTGAAACATTTAGGGAATTTGAATACTAAATATTGCAGGGGACAGAATCCTTATTGGGGGGCAGCACCCTGATTTTACTAGCTATGCCAGTGTGGTATAATGGTTTGAGAGTTGGACTGCAGCCTGGAGACCAGGGTTCAAATCCCTACTTACCCACTGAACCCCGCTGGTTGGCCTTAGGCAAGTCTCTCAACCTCAAAGTGAGGCAAAGGCAAATCTCCTCTGAACAAATCTTGCCAAGAAAGCCCCTTGATAGAGTCATCATAAGCTGGAAAGGATTTGAAGGTACATGGCACATTTTAAGTTACTGCACTGTGAAACATCTGGAGAATTTGAAGATTAAATATTTGAATTCTTGTTGGGGGGCAGCACCTGTTAGTTACACCCCTGATGGCTGTCCAAGTTTAGATGTTCCATTCTCTTATGTTATCTCCCTCACAGTTTCTCTTTCCTTCTCTGTCCCTGGCCTCTTCATCACCCCAAACATAGTTTATAAATCCCAGAGATTTGGGAAATGCCCCCCCCCCCACTCCTTCCTCAGAGCCAGGTTTCTGTGTCAGGCAGCAAGTGCTCATCATGTGCTGAGCTTCTGCAGCCACTGGGGGTCACCCTCACCTTCAGCAGAGCCCCAAAAGTGCTTTTCCCAGCATCTCCCCATCTCCTGTGTAGTGCAATGGTGCGTGTCAGATAGCTTGGAAGTAACAGTGATCAGTAATGTAGTTATCTGTGTAGTGGGGTACATGCACACTCACTACAAAGCGATGTTTCAAAAGCAACATAAACAGATAAACACGTGTGTGTGTGTGTTTAAAGGGCAACAATTTCTAGTTACTTTCAGAAGTTATACTTCATGGGAAATTTAAGAGGAATTTGGTGGGAATTTTCCAAGTTCTTTATCAGTTCTATGTCTGGTTTCACCCTCAAAATGTAGCAGGAGGCAACAGAAAAAGCTAAAAATCACTTTTTGATGTTGTAACAAATAACAAAAGTGGTGCTAGCAGAGAGTTCTATGGATACAATGAATTGCCTAAAAATATGAATGGGTCCTACAGCAATTTAGGCTTGAACTCTTACTAGAAGCCGGAATGACTAAAGTGAACTTATTGTACTTTGGGCATGTCAAGAGACATGACTTATCGGAAAAGATGACCATGCTTGGTAAAGTGGAAGCCACAAGACCACACTATGGGTGGATAGACAGGGGCGGGTTATAGACCGCCGCTTTGAGGCGGTCTGCCGCCACCGCTGTTTGCTCCGTAAGGGAGCCATCGCAGCCACACCGCGCGGCTCCCTTACGGAGCAAAAAAGAAGCTCCAAAATGGAGCTTCTTTCTGCGGCGCCCTAATGATGTCGCGAGGCGCCGCAGGCACACTCGCGACGTCATTAGCGCCGTGACACTTTCAGACGCACAGCATCCGATACGTAAAGATGGCGCCGGCCGTGTGGAACGGCCACGCCATATTGTACGGACAGAGTCTGTATTAGACCCAGGGTCGTCTAGAAGAGATGCCCCCTTTTTAAAATGGGATGTCCTGTGGACGTCCCAAGTGGCAGTTTATAACCTGCCTTAGACAAGGGATTATAACCCTGCATTTACAAGACTTGAGCTGGGCTGCTGATGACTGGGACTCTTGGAGATTTCTCATCCATCAAGCCATCATAAATCAAAGCCAACTTGATGAGAAACAACAACTACAGCAAAGACTAACTTTTATATACTGTACTGTAACAAGTAACAGGGATTAATTACTTTTTAGAAGTATCATTCCATGTTATGGGTGTCAGCAGATACTTTTGGCTCTCCAGCACACATACACTGATTATACCAACATAATTGCAAACCCATATTTCTGCTTAACGTCTTTAGGCATTTATTATCAGTGTGCTTGTCTGGAAACCATACTTCTTACAGTGTGAATCTTCCATTTGTACCAGAGAGTAAGATCTGAATTTCCAAGAGGCTATGATTAAAATCCCTACTCATCCATGGGTAAGTTGTACACACTCAGCCTAAAAGGAAGACTATGGTGAACCTCTTTAGATAAAGAGAGCCCTAGGACAGGGGTAGGCAACCTGCGGCCCGCGGCCCAGATGTGGCCAGACAAGGCCTTAGGACCGGCCCCAGCCCGGTCCTGCTGCCGATTGCCGCCGGAGCCTTTGGCCTCTCGCGTGAGGGCGTGGGGCCTTTGGCCTATCAGGAGGAGGCGGGCAAGGGGGGGGCAAGCGGCAGGCAAGGGGGGCAAGCGGTGGGCAAGAGGGGCAATTGTCTATAGAAGCCTCTGAAACATGCATTTATATTAACATTTTTTAAAAAATCAGCATTTTTTTTGCGTGTCCTCCATTTTTATAAAAAGTGTCCTCCATTTGAAATTTTTGACCTACATTTGTCCTGGTTTATTTATTTATTTAATTTTTTAAAAAAATTATTTACTTATTTATTTTTTGGCTTTGGCCCCCCAGTTGTCTGAGGGACAGCAACCCGGCCCCCGGCTCAAAAAGGTTGCCTACCTCTTCCCTAGGATATTGTTGCCATAAGATGGTGTTGACTTGAAGGCACATAACAATCATAATCGCAGAATATTCAACCACAGAACAGAATACTTCAGAAGGTGTTAGACCCTTATTTGTTGGAGATTTTATAACAGAAGTTGCATGGCTATCTCTGTAATTACTGCACAAGCAGATGACTGGACTACATGGGTCTTGTAGTACCTTTCTTCTCTGTAACTCTATGAATGTATGAACTCTGTTTTACAATCAGCTTCAGAGTTTTCTAGAGCTACATTTTAAAATGTTTTTTAAAAAATCAAAAGTGAAGTGTAAAATGGTTAGACTCTATCCCATGTCACTAGGATAGAAGAAATGAAACTATCAATAAGATATTTTTTCTCATCTAGCAATTAAAAGAAAATGTTACCTGTATTAAAATGATTGTGTTACTCAGACAAGGTTGCATGAATTTTATACAGTTGTTTCTTTTTAGTACAGGTTTAGTACAGATTGAGTCTTCCTTATCAAAAATGCTTGGGGCCAGCAGTGTTTTGGATTTTGGATAAAAATTCAAAGGTTTTTTTTTAAAAAGAAATCAAAGTTACTTCCAAATTTCTTCACAATGAGTCTGATTAGTCTCTTTCAGCCTCATCTTGCATTTTGATCTTAAGTCATTCTCAGGTCACTATGCCTTAACCTACAAGGCCACCATTTATCATAGGATGAATGATTACAGAGTCAAAAACCATTAATCTTGGAGATGGATTATCATTGATTCTATCTCACAGCTGTTTCATCATCTGATTAACCACTTAGATGGGGCAACAAATCACAGGCTGAAGTAAATGCTTCATGGATTGCTGCCATACTTGGAATAGCAATAGTGCAAAGAAGATCCACTTCCCCAACCCAAACCATTGTAATGTTGTGCTAGAAGCATCAGTAATAATGAATATTGGAATGAAATGCATCTTACCGAATGAATTTCAATTGCATGCAAGGGAGGAAAGGGTTAAAACCCACTTCCATGCCTTCTTTGATTTTGTTAATTCTCAATCACATTGCATTACTGATGTAATTTCAATTAAAATAAAACACTAGAGTTTAAAAACGAAGATAGCGCATTGGATATTATGTCTTGTTTGGTTCAAAACTAGTTGTCATGGCCACACCTTTTGAAAAACAGTTCCATTAGTCACAGCCCAGATGACAAATTGCTTTCTCTTTTATCTGTCCTTCTGAGTCTTCTGCCAGTTGGCCTTCTTTTGAACTTGCACTAAGTAGTATGTACTTAGAAACCTCACTGTATTTAACTGGGCCGTACTCCCAGGTAGACAGGGTTGAGAATTGCAGTTATAAAAGTTCCCACATACTAAAGCCAGTGTACATTTCTATTTCCCATTTCTCCTGCCCCAAAGGAGGCAGAGCTAATGGTTTTAAAAGGAAAAGTACTCTAGGGTGAAACTACCCTAACCCTGGCTGAAGACAATTGTCAAATGCTTCTTGAACTATGTGCCATTGTTCCTTCTGATAGCAAACTGGAGCATGTGCTGGCAGGACAGGAGCCAAAACTGTGCCCCTAAGAAATAAAGGGAAGCATTAGAATCCCATGTAAATTGAAAAAAAAGTGTCATAATCCAAATGTTTAATAATAATAATAATAATAATACATTAATTAATTATTTATATCCAGCCTCTCTACACAATGCAATCGGGGCAGCTTAAAAGGTTAAAATATACAGTCCAAGGCCCCAACCTAACCCACCTTAAAATACAATTAAACAATCTGAAATTTAAAACATACTTTAAAAACAATTCAATAAACTGTGGTGAAGTCAGAGGTCGGCATTTGATTTTCCTTCTGATGGCCAGGGGACTATTCAGGAAAGGCCTGCTTAGAGTCTACTCAAATTTCAACCAAAGTTTAGGTTTGTGTTTAACTTTTGGCTAAAAATGTTACTTATGCCCAAGAACTGCCTCTTCCCAATGCTTAATGACATATTTCAGTCAAGGTGGCAAAAGGCAGTAGATGAGAAATTGCCTAGCCTAGGATTCTTGAAAACTGTCATTTTTGCTATGGTAGAATTCAAAGATGCTGGCAATGCTGTAGTCATCATGGACAAATCTGACTATATTCAGGAGTCTGGTAAACAATTGCCCAACATGATATTTACAGAATCCTGTCTGACAACCCCCTAGAAGGAATTACAGAAACTACTCAGGGAGGTGCAGAACCAAATAGAAACTGACACATCCCAGGAGTCTTGACCAGGTACATTCTATCTATTACCCAAAATATAGAAACAAGGCAGCCCTGGATGCCCCGTTGTCTCAAGCATTGGGACAGTCACATTTAGTGCCTCTGGATATATGGACAATAACTTTAGCCCATATGCCACCAACAGTCCTGGCTATGTGAAGGACACTACTGACTTCCTGCAGAAATTATAGTCCATCAGGGGTCGGCAACCTCCGGCCCGCGGGCCGGATCCAGCCCGCGGGCGCCTTTCCGCCGGCCCCCGCTCCCTCTTCGCCGAAAATCCGCCCGCCGATTCGGCGGCTTCAGCCGCATTTTGCTCTTCAAAATGGTGGCGAAGTCTCGCACGACCAAAAGGATCGCGCGAGATTCTCGCCCGATTTTGAAGGACAAAATGGCGGCGCCCATTACGAGCCCGCTGCGGCCTCCTCGGAGCCCGAAACGGGCTCCAGCAGCTGCAGCAACGGGCCCTCTGGGAGGGCCGCTGTGTCCTCCGGAGCCCCGAAACGGGGCTCCAGCAGCTGCAACGGCCCTCGGGGAGGCCCGAGTGACGTCCGGAGCCCCGAAACGGGCTCCAGAAGCCGCACGGCCATCTGGAGCCTGCTGCTTCCTCCACCCCGAAACGGGGCTCCTGGGCCGCAACGGGCCCTGGGAGTCCGCTGCGTCCTCCGGAGCCCTAGACAGGGCTCCAGGAGCCGCAACGGGCCTCTGGGCTGCTGGGGCCCCCGCAGGAGGGCTCCTGCGAAGGCAGCGGGCCCCTGGGAGGCCAGTTGCCGCCGCGTGGGCCCTCCAGGGAGTGCTCCTGCGACGGCACGGGCCCCTGGGGGGCCAGTTGCCGTTGCTGGGGCCCTCCAGGAGGCCTCCTGCGACGCAGCGGGCCCCTGGGAGCCCAGTTGCCGCTGCTGGGGCCCTCCAGGAGGGCTCCTGCGACGCGAGCGGCCCCTGGGGAGCCAGTTTGCTGTCCTTGGCCCTCCAGAGGGTTCGAGGGCCCAAGGGACAGCAACTGGCCTTCCAGGGGCCTGCTGGGAGGCCAGTTGCCGTCGCAGGGGCCTCCAGGAGGGCTCCGATGGCGCAGTGGGGCCCTGCCGTCAGGGCCAGCAAAGACGGGGAGGCCTCCAGTGCTGGAGTCCCCCGGCTCTTTCCTGGCCTCTGACAAGGCCTGGGGCCCCGTCAGGGGCCGGCAAAGAGGAGGTGGCATGGCCCTTGGGGGGGAAGCTCGCCCCTGGTGAAGCTCCGCCTCCGCATGCAGCCCCGCCCCCGGGTGGAAGCTCCACCCCCGGCTTCGGCCCCCGTTGTCTGAGGGACACCAACCCGGCCCCCGGCTCAAAAGGTTGCCTACCCCTGATCTACAACCTCCCGGGTACATGATTTTAATCACTATGGTATGGAATCCCTGTATACTAACATCCAACACAAGATGGATTACAAGCAGTCATGAACTTTGTTCCAAATGGGACCAATCAGACTAACCACCAAATTCTGCCACTTTGTTCTCAAACACAACTTTGGGTAACAGAATATACCTCCAGGTGAGCAGTACGGCATAAGCCATTTTGCATGGATATGCCACAAATGCAAACACTTCATGGAACAATGCTTCTTAGCTCCTGCACCCAGAAAACCTCTCATATCCGAGGTACATTGACAATACCTTCATAATTTGGACCAGGAGAGATTCACACAAGACATCCTGCCAGAATTTCAACATCGTCCACCCTACCATCAACTCAGTCTGAACTACCAACAGAACAAGTACTTTTTGGAACCACTGTTCACCTACACATAGACATCAAGCACCACATTATATCCAAACCCACGGTCCTACAAATATACTTACATGCCTCCAGTTTCCACCCCAGAACACAGTACCAAATTCATAGTTTTATAGTCAAGCAGCCTAAACACAATAGCATCTGCTCAAACCCACAAGACATAGATGCCAGACTCATGGAATACAACAAACATTCTCAAGGTATAATACACACAATATGAGTTTACAGGGGGGGGGAACAAATTATCAAGGCAAGACTTGTACCTCGCAAAATCTATTCTTCTTCTTCTTCTTTTTGGCTTTACTTCCGCGAACGAAGATTCAGGAAGGACCATCCGTGTGCTTTTATACAAGTGCATGATGAGTGTGGATGTATCCTGGAGCCTGTGCAATGGATTTTTCGGGTGGAGTGCAGGGTGCACAGAACTGGTCTCACCCTTAAACCAGAGGTTCGAAAGCTGAGGTCTTGACAAGCATGGACAGTGGCAGCGAGGTTCTTGGGTTGTAGGTTTGATTAGAGTTCTTCTCTTAGATGGTTGACCTACAGGGTTAGACGAGCACCATCTGCCCAGGTTGGGATTAGAGTTTCTTCTCCTAGGATGGTTGCCATAAGGCAGAGAGCCATCCTGCCCTTTGGCGCTCTTCGTCAGACCCTTCGGTTGTGACCTGTCTGCTGGGGAGGCCCTGCTGGTGGCTATTATACCCCGCCAGCATAGTTCACAACTTCATTAGGGTACGCAAGCCTCTCCCCACACAGTCAGAGCATAGCTGGAGGGGAATAGGAGGCCAGAGAGATGACAGTTAAAAGAGGAGGAGTCTCTTCCTTAGGCTAGCACTGGTGGAGATCTATACAGAACAGACTAAAGACGGGACATGCACAACCCCACATGGTCACATGCATCTCCCAGCTGAGACATTCAAATGTATCATCAGTGAACTACAACTCACTGTGGACAATAATTATGTTCTTCAAGGGCTTTTTTGAAGCAGGCCTACAGACAGCCTCCCATCTCACTCAGGCGGGTTTCAGACCGCCATTTAGGATGTGCTCGGCACGTCCTAGGGTTAGGAAGGGGCATGCTAGGGTTAGGAAGGGTTGCCCCTCCTAACCGGCCTGTTCCTGACACACTGCCCGGGAGCGCGTCCTAAATGGCAGCGCCCATCCACATGGGTGCTGCCATTTTTTGTTGTAGACGCTGTGCGTCCAGACGTGGCACAGGAGGAAGTGACGCCGTGGGTGTGCCCTTGCGCCTCGCGGCGCCACTTCCGGGGGCCAAAAGGAGCACCGTTTCGGTGTCTCTTTTCGCTACGGCCGGAAGCCTCGCGGTCTGGCCGCTGGGGCTTCCCGACGCAGCTAATGATGGCGGCGGGAGAATGGCCGCTTGAGGGTGGTCTGTAATGCGCCACAGTTACTTACCTTCAGGAGGACAGACAACATTGATGGGGAGACAGGTACAAGACCTTGTGACAAACCCAGATACCAACTCTGCCCACACATATGTTCTATACATCCTCTGTCAACAAGGCCCTTCAGCATTATACACTGGTCAAACAGGTCAGTATCAGCACCAAGATTAAATGGACATAAACCAGACATTAGGAAGGGAATGCACAAAACCCAGTTTCTTGGACATTCCACTTGGACTTCAATCAGCAGTCATTCACCACCACCACAACAAAACTAAAAGGAAGAATGGAAAGAGAAACAGCAGAATTAGAATATACCACAAACTCCAGTTCATCAACAGTAGATTGAACAGATACAATGGCTTCCTGGCACACTACAGATATTATAACACTAAATAGCTCTAGGATATATCCACACTGCAAATTAAAGCAGCTTGACACCACTTTAACTGCCATGATTCTGTCCTACAGATTCTTGGGACTTGTAGTTTGGTGAGGCACAAGAGTTCTCTGACAGACCAACTGAATACCTTACCAAATACAAATCCCAAATGTCTATGGACACATAAGAAACCAACAGAATTCCAATCTCTCCTCTTTCCAACTCATAGCAACTGATAGCATTGATACAGTGAATCACTCCAGGTTTTAGCCCAAACATAAGGGAGCTACTGTATCTAGAAGCTCCTAAATAAAAAATCCAGAGAGGATTCACTGTCCCAGTTATGTTGGAGCCATCAGCTACAGCTGAAGGCAATACCTCATCTTTTATTTCCCAAAATACCCAGTGAGATGATCAGCCCCATTTAGTAGCCTTGCATCTTGACTGTTAGAAAGAAAAATGAAACTGGGGGTGGTGGGATTGAAATGTCCTATCTGAGACTAATAAGTACTACCAGAAAGAGTGAGGATACATTGCAACATTTTGTTGCAGAACCATACATCCTTCCCTGTGTTTAATTTAGTAGGTATCCCCATTCTCTCTGTTAATAAGGATCACACAGATGCCATCTCCGATTGAGCTGTAATCTCCTTGGTTTTCTGTTCCTGGAGCTGTGTTTGGTCTGTAACTATGTTCCAGTACAACTAAGCAAAAACAGAGAAAGGGCAGTCATCTGACTGTCAAAAACAAAATATAAAATATTTTGTATCGTACTGAGGAGTAAAGCCTCACACAGGCAAGCAGAAGGAACTATTTATTTGAACTCCCATCTCTCCGTTCTAGCATAAACATATCTCTCTCTCTCTCTCTGTGTGTGGTGTGTGTGTGTGTGTGTGTGTTGTGGTTATCATATGGATGGAAACATTCCTTCTCCAATAAATTCATAAATTTGAAGTATTTCTCTAGTGAAAACCAGAATGAATAATCCTTTCCATGCATCTGCTGCAACCCCCTCCCCCAAAAAACCCAAACACCTCTTTAATGACAGTTGGTCCTCCATATCCATGGATTCTTTATCCACCCATGGATTAAACTATCCAAGGCTTGAAAATATTTAAAAATATAAATTACTAAAAGCAAAGCTTGATTTTGCCATTTTATATAAGGGACACCATTTTACTACACCACTGCATTTAATGGGACTGAGCACCCACATTTTTGTAACCGGGGCAGATCTGGGAACCAAACCCCAGCAGATACCAAGAATCCACTGAAATTATTTAATAAAATGAACAACTGCTTCTCATTAAAAATTTTTAATGGTTGCCATTAAATATGCTGAATATAAATAATATTGGTTTTACGTGTCATTTAAAAGTACACACGGAAAGTGGCATAACAGGCTAAACTGAGCACATTTATCAAGGGGATTATCATTATTGTAATATTTTTGGAGAAGGAAAATCCACTGTTCATTGACATTTAAAAATATTGTTGCTCATTGGGGGCAAGAATCTGGGCCTTCCAAGTGTTGTCCAGCATTCTATACTGTGATTTATGAGTAACATTGGTACAAAACATTACTGAAGATTCTGTTGGTGTGTCTGGGAGGAGGTCATGGAGGGTGTGAACCATAAGTTACCACACTGGGTGACACCAACCCTAGTCACGTCACAGCTAAACACTATACATAAAATCTTTGATTAGCCTAAAGGAGACAGAACACCTCCACAGAGATTAAAGATTTCGTTATTTTCTTGCAGTGTGGCTTGAGCCAGCTGCTCAAGTTTTTAATGTGTTTTTATTTGTGAGCCACCTTGGGTCCCTTCTGGGAGAAAGGTGGCAAAGAAATAAAAGAAATAAATAAAATATTCCAACTGCTATTGCTCTTGTCTCTGAAGTGGAGAAGAACAGCCAGGCACAGCTCCAGCATGCCTTGGCCAAGTGGCTGGTGAAAGACCCTCCTTCCATTCCAAATGCCATTGATTTGACCTCTGAAGGTGACAAGAGCAGCCAGAATCTACTGGTCAATCCCCTTCCCCAGTTCAACTGCCTTATGTGCCATGTGAATTATCTAGAATGTAAACCTGAGGGCAGGGAACTGTCAAATTTATAAGTGAGCCACCCTGGGAGTCTTTTTGGCTGAAACTCTTAAGTAAATAAAATAAAATAAATAAATAAATTTACATTATCTCCTGGGAGGAAGATGTGTTACACACATACGTAGATTTTCTCATGAATGCCAGACCATTTTTCCTTTATGACAGCTGGCACCAGAGCTTAAACATGCTGATCATCTCAGCTCATATCTCACCTTTCTCTCAAGACTACTGTTATTGTAGAAGCATAGCTTGTCACACTATTGATCCCCCCCCCTGCCGCCGCCCTCGGAAAGGAAGTATGGAACATTGGCCAACCTATTTTCTACCGAATCTGCTCTGACAAGTCAGAATAAACATTTTTTGACTACTTCTATCTGAAGTTTGACAAGTGCATTAATGTCTTTGTTTGAAAACAACTGGCAGCAAAGGACATATTTGGAGAAGGGTGAACTTTAAAAAATGTGGGTTCTTCAGAATGGAACATCTGCTGCCTGGAGTCAAGCCCAATGGCCTAAGGCAAAACTTGGTGATGTTCTGGCTCCCACACTATACATGAATCACAAAGTCTTAGCTTCCAAGGCATGTCCTACTCTCTTGATTTAAGTATTCATTATCATTCATCCATCACCAGAAGCAGGGGATCTGAAGATGTCTTTAGTCTGCACAATCATGTCAAAGGCTGGGTTATTGATAGTGCAACTGGAACAAATGCTCCAGAACCTCAGCAGCCAGGAGGCACATATTGCCACTGGCATTCCGCTCCACAGGTTTCTTGTACTGCATAACCACCAACTCTCCTAATTTGTCAGGAGCAGCCCCAATTAATCCTCTGCCATCCCATTTTTCAGCTGCCTTTAAATGTCCTGGTTTTTCTCTCTTCCTCTCACTTTCTCCTTTTATCCTTAGCTTACTTCATTTGCTGGAAACTGAGTTCAAAATGCAAAAGTAGTTTGCATATAACTAACTCAGCTGAGGGTGTGTCAATTCCAGCAATAAACCAAGTTCAAAGATTCAAACATCAGTAGTTAAAACTCAGCAAACCTTTATTGAGAACTATAGGTTCATACAGAGATAGTCATTGTCAGAACTAAGGAGCAAGTGTCAGCAATGCTTGATTACACACAAATTCAAACTTAAGGCAGGCTATTTCCCATTTGTTAAAAACAATGAACATACTTGCCCTTCTCAATTCTCATGCCAACGTTCTTTGTTCTTGCAGCCAGATTCTTCCCACAGAAATCTGGTCATGCCTGCCTCCCAGTGTTGTCGCACCACCTGTGGTTCAGATTACAATTTCACTGTACTAACCATCTCACTGCAAATTCTATCACAAAACAGAGTATTTTTTTCCTGGAAGGCAAGGTGCACAAGCAACTCCTGATAGGGAGAGAAGAGGACAGAATCTTGCCCTTCCATATAGATTTAGGCAAAAGCACACTGCTGCAGCCTTTCCTAGCTTGTCTGTTCTTCCTCATTAAAAACTTTTGCCATCTTGACCATACAGTGATGTTGGTTGGCCACACAAGTCCCGGTTTTCATCTGTAAAATGTTGGAGGGAATGGCACTGTTATGTTATCAAGAGAAAAAGCTCCTAAGGACAAAAGAGTTTAAGGCTCTCTTTACCTTCTCTTTCTCACTTCTATCCAATTTTTCATCTGAGGAACAAATGAAGACATAAAGGGACGTAGCCAGGATTTTGGGAAATGGGGGGTCCAGACTAAGTGCCACCATTATAATGGGGCTTGGGTGCGGCGGTGAGGCAGCACGCACCATTCATTTTATCTAACGGAAGGGGGGGTCCGGACCCCAAGAACCCCCCCGCCCCCTTGGCTACGTCCCTGAGACATAGGTGAAGAGTTGGCAGCTGGGACTGAGGCATCTGGGAAGCCCAGAGATGTCATTGCCACTGGACCTGAAACAGAAGCTCACACATGTACACAAATAAGGTCCTTGTGTTGGAACTGCTTCTGGGCCCCATTCATGCAATCTTGGATCATGGCTAAACAGATAGAGCCCTCAAATGATATCTCTAGTCTGAATATTCAAGAAAGGTGCACCTACTTTGTGATACTATTTCTTAGGTCATAGGAATTGTTAGAAGACTGAATCCATGATTAAACCATTAGAGACAGTAAACTATCTCCTCCATTGTGTACTTTTCATTTCTTTATCACTGATAATATAGCCTATTTGTAGCACTGAACATTGGCTATGTTACCTCCTGTCAAGCTGTGGCTGATCAAAGTATTTGAAACTATCATGTTAAAGATCTTTGTAAAGAAAATGCAAGTGTTTTTCTTCTATGAGTTTATTGCATTAGCCAGAGGCCATGACAAATACGCTAAAAATGTACTAAGTATACAAAATATTCAAAATGGAGTAAAGCACTGTTGTGAACCATAGCAAATATTGTTTCAGACAAGAAGAGAATTTCAAAAGGTCGATTATGTAAGAAAATATCAAAATTACCAACAGGAACATCAAATTAATACTTTGAGTCTCCAAGGCAATGTGTAGTAATTTTATCTAACTCTCAAATAGAATGCGACAATCAATTTTAGAAAAATGACTTCCATTAATTTTCTTACTTGGATTATGAATGGTACTTTAATTTGGAGGAGATGTCTTTTGGGGATAATGTTGGTTCTTATAGCCTTAAAACACACAAGCAAACAAATAGGGGGAAAATGCATGTGCTTGTTGCAGCTCACTTCAGACTTCTTAAAAGGGGAGAACAGAAACCTGACTTTATAGGTTGCTAGGTTCAGCATTATTTATAAGGCACATTAAAGGAAAGTATGGAATTTCCTATGTAGGAAAGTCTTCAAGATAACAGATGCTTGGAAAATATATGGTATGAAGTGACTGATGTAGTTACTACATCAATATTGTGGGGAAAATTGTGAGGGAGGCACCTTATAAACAGAATATTTGATTTCTCTAGGGATTATTTAAACTACTCCTGCCCAGTGGTGTGTCAGACCAAGAGCACCAGAAGCCTGTAGTGTGGCGAACCTATCAGAAAGACATGGAAGGGTTGCAGGATCTTTTGGATGCTCCTGATAATTTACGTGCCCCTTAACTGAAACTGTCCTGCTTACTTTGGAACCTGCACAACACCTTCAGAGATAAATAAATAAATTGGTGAGCCTTATTTCTACATGCATTGTACACCTCTAAAACATTCAACAGCCATGCTTCTACATTACAGATCTCTGTTGGAAGGCCTTTCAGAGGACAGTCTTTTGCTTAAGGTGTACTCATTTTGAATATCTGTCCTGTCCAGGTCTGTTTTGAAGATAAAGAATGACAACTGCATGAAGTCATATATTTCTCACTGTAGTGGGATGCACTATATTCTCTTTAAGCTATATTTAATATTTTTGAATGTCTGAATCCCATGCTGGAAGAAAGGTGGGGTATTAACTTTTTAATTATCTTATAGAGCATATTTGAATTTTATACTAAACTCTTTCCCCTTTTTGTCTAACGCACTGCATCTTCTTTGGAACATGCTGCCCACAGAGCTCCGCTCGACCACCTCCCTGGCCCAATTTAGAAAGGACCTGAAAACCTTTCTTTTCCATCTGGCATTCCCCGATTGAAGTCCAGTGGGCCTCCCTTCCTCTTCTGTGGCAAAGAGGACGGGCTAACGGGGGTTTTATACCGTTGTTGTTTTAATTGTATTGTTGTAATTTTTTTGTATTTTATTATGCTGTAAACCGCCCTGATCTGTGGAAGGGCGGTATAAAAATAAAAGTTTTATTTATTTATTTTTATTTATTTATTATTCTTTGGTAATACTTAAGTAGCATAACATAAAACACAGAGACACTCACTTCATACCATATATTTTCCAAGCATCTGTTATCTTGAAGTGTTTCATCTGGTAACTTCCGACCTTACTTGCATAATACTTGCTTTTTTACAGTGCCCTTTTGTTCTGGTTGAACTCGAGATTTGCTAATCTGATTTCTGATTTCCACTTCTTTTTTTTACATACTATGGTTTTTAGAAGCTCACTCTCATTCCGACTAACAGGTGAGGCTATTATATTTGAATTATGTCCACTTTTTATGATGTAACAAAATGTTCGATAGAAGAGAATACGTACCAAATGTAGCAGACTATTACATTAGTGCAACACCTTGTTCATAAGTGTCACCTGAAGTAACAGTTTTAAAACTCAGGGGCTGCAGATTGCCCTTTTAGTGCTGGATTGGGGCCATGGCAACCACATGCTGTGGCCCCGATCTGGCCTTTCTGCAGCACAAAAAGGAAGCCACAGACACAGCACCAAGGAGACCTGTGATGCTACTCACTGTGTGGTGAGGTGTGCAGCATCAAACCAGCATGGATGCAGTCAGGACATGCATTATGAGGACACCACACCCCCACTTGGCCCTGATGCTGGCCTTTCTCATCAGTCTATCAAGGCTGTTTGTCACAATTAATCATTGTATAGTGGCTTTAGTGTTGGACTGTGACTCTAGAGACCAGGGTTCAATTTCCACCTTGGCCATGAAATCCAATGGGTGACCTTGAGCAAGTCACATGCTCTCAGCCTCAGAGGATGGCAATGCCAAACCACTTCTAGACAAATCTTGCCAAGAAAACCCCATGATAGGATTGCCAGGAACGACTTGAAATACATAACACACACACACACACACACACCATTAAACAGGTGATAACCACATGGTCCATTCAATGATAACTGTAAGATGTCCTGATTTCTTATTTGCATTTCTAGTATTTAATTGAACTGGATGACAGCTTGCTGCTTGGATTGCCAGTGCTGTGCTCTGTCCAAATAATTTTCATCCTCAAAATCCAAGGCTAGGAACATATGTTCATCTAGTGCTAATAGAGAATAATAACTGACTTCTGTCATCCCACTTTTTCAGCTGCTTTTAAAATGTTCAATTTTCTTTTCTTCCTCCCACTTTCCCCCTTTGTCCTTCTTCAGTTGCTGCAAACTGAGGTCAAAGTGCTAAAGGAGACTGCACTCAACTAGCAGGAATGAATAAAAGGGGGAAGGATCTTGCCCTTCCCAGTAGATTTAGGCAAAAGCAAACTGCTGCAGCCTCTCCAAGCTTGTCTTCCTCATTGAGAACTTTTTTTCCATCTTGTGAAATAAATTATGAAATGACGGAGGGTATGGACCCAGATGGAGTAGAACCACCAAATAATTTGCTGAATAGTAAGTCAGACCTTATGTAGATTCTATTAATTCCATGGAATTAATTGGAACTAGTAAGTGGATTTAGATAAGAGGTGGAGGTCATGCAGCCTTCCAGATGTTTTTGGACTACAACTCACAACAGTCTCAGCCAGCACAGCCAATGATGGGTACTGCTAGGAACTTCAGCCCAACAATATTGAGAGGGCCACATGATTTTCACCCCTGATTTAGGCTCTAAAATTCAGAATGCCTTTGGTCCAGAGTCCAAAATTAGCTTTCAGATTTCTAAGAAGTGACTGACAACTCTGGTTACAATAAAGTGAAAGAGGGAAAAAGCCTCTTCTTCCTTATATATTATCACAATTTTATTTTATGACTAATGTTGTAACAGCTTAATAATTTAATATAATTTGTTTCCAACTCTCACATGATATAGACATAAGAGAAATTACTACTAGTGATGGCAAAGTGCCGTTTGAAATGATATTAAATTCCTTTTCATTTGCAGTCATGCAGTCATTGGAAAAAGAATCTGCCAAATTCTCCCTCCCACACAGTTCTCATAACAATTTTTTCTGTATACATTCTGTAACAACTTGCAGTGAATATAGAAAAATGGAACAGAACACACACACACACCTGTTGACATGAATAATCCTCACTGTCATTAAATACTGAAGAACAGCAGCACTGTTTGTTAGGAACCTTCACATCAATTCCAACTTAAAGTGATCCTATTGTGAGCTTTTCTTGGAAAAATTTATTCAGAGGAGTTTGCCCATGCCTTCCTCTTGTAGTTGTTGTGCACCTTCATGTCATTTCCAATTTATGGTGACCCTAAGGTGACCCTATCATGGGTTTTTGGGGAGCAGAGAGGGTGTGACTTGCCCAAGATCACCTAGTGGGTTTCCATAGCCAAAAGGGGAATCAAACCCTGATCTCCAGAGTCCTATGCTTAAACCACTACATCACACTGGCTCTGGCCTTCTTTGGATGAGAGAATGTAAGTTGACCAAGTCACCCAGTGTGTTTCTATGGCTAAGCAGGGATTTGAACCCTCGTCTCTCATAGTCCCAGCACTCAAACCACTACACCGCACTGGCACAGCAGCAACATAGTCCTCCCTTTATTTGTAAACTTATTACTGTCATGTTCTCCTATAATGGATGCATAGTACAAGCCTACCTTAATGATGCACAGGGTGTAGAATTTTAGGGGAATAGGAAGAAGCCTCTTGTGCCAGCTGAACTGGGTTCCTTTTACTCTATACAATCATAATGCTATGATTTTAACTCCCATGGTTCCATCTCATGGAATCCTGGGATTAGCAGTTTAGGAAGGGGCATTTAGAATTCACAGCCAATGACAGTTCTAGTGCCTTACCAAGCTGCAAATCTCAGGATTCCATAGAATGTTGTCACTGCAATTAAAAGTGGAATATACCACTGTAACTGTATTATGTGAAAAGTCCCATAGCTTTTCGTTGCCTGGACCGCCCTTATGGTACCACAGTAGCTGTTGTCAGAGATCAGTCAACAGAACAATAGTTTTTTGTGAGTTTTTCAGAGAAGATGCCATCCACAGATGCAGGTGAAACATCAGGAATAAACTCTCCTTGAACATGGGCACACAGCCCGAAAAATCCACAAAAACTATGGATGCCATCCATGAAAGCCTTCAACTTCACAACAGAGCAATCTTCTTGGAATAAATGCTCTGTTGGCTAGGATCAGCTGGCGGAAAAGCCAAAACAGAGAGCAGAGAAGAGGTGAGAGATAAAATGATGAGTTACACCACATGCAAACCTCTCCCAATCCAGGCACATAGGCTGCATCCACACCGCAGAAATAATCCGTCTTGATACCACTTTAACTGCCATGGCTCCATGCTATGGAATTCTGAAAATTGTAGTTGGTTGTGGCACCAGAACAGAGCTCTAGTGCCACAACAAAATACATTTCCCAGAATTTCATAGTATGGAGCCATGGCAATTAAAGTGGTGCCAAGACAGATTACTTCTGCAGTGCAGATGCAGCCCTAGTCACTATGCTGGCACAAATTTAGGACACGGCCAAGGCAGTAACAAGTACTGTAATTTTTAAAATTCCTAGAGTGATATGAGTTTGGCTTCAACACAGCTCTTGGTCCCAATGTCAGTTCAACTGATCTTCAGCCATCTTGGTGAGTTAGGATTGCATCCTAACTCTACAGTGAACCTGCAGGGAAGGTAAAAAGAAATATGGTCAACACAGTATTAATTTTATTTATGTAAAATTTTGAAGGCTAGCCCTTCGTGTGCTTGTGCATAATTCAGTGGGCCTACAAATCTGAAGCCCATTATAAATTACAATAAAATTTAAAATGGCAGGCTCATTCAGACTTAGTTTATATTCAACACAACAATAGCCCAATAAAAACTTGATGCATCAGATTTTTAAAAAAGACACTGAAGCAAACCTGTTTGATGAAATAAATGTCTGCTTTACAGAAAAGGTCACTATATGGCAAAATACTCTTAAAGAGGTGCATATGAGGGATTTGCCTACCTTCTCCTCTTGAGTGGAAGAGAGGGTCCCCCAATTTGGGCTCATTCTTTTCCAATCCCGCTTTGAGCAACCATGAACTGGAAACAGTGCTGGATATTAGTTTGCTTTGTCCCTTTGTTCAACTCTGAGTTCTTTCTTCTTCCTCATGAGAAATACAGGAAATTCCCAGTGTACTGATGGAACAGGATATGAATAAGGATAGAAAGGAGCTTGCAAGACGAGAGTTTTTATTCTGAAATACTCAGATGTACAATGTTTGGCTGCACCACTTGTGGGCACTTCCTCCAGATACATCATAAACAACTGCAAAATTGTGAAATCAATCTTAATTCTGCCTTCAAAATAAACAGAAAAACCTAACCCCACTATACTTGTTCCCTACAAGTATTCACATTGAAATTGGTAATCTGGACCCTGATATCTATGGCAGAGATGTTGGGAGCAGAGAATGTATTATCCAGCCTTAAATGTGCTTTCTCAGAGTCTGACAGAAATAATAAAAACTCTCTGTCTTTCCATAAAACCTTCTGAGCTTCCCTCCCATGCTTTTTGAGTCACTATCTTTGATAACCCTTGGTTCTCAAAGATCTAGAAAATTTCACATTCTAACATAGGTTGGGTCCTATTAGGTGAGAGTTATATTCTGCAGTTTTCAGAACCCTTCATAATACTGTTCCCCAAGACTTAGAATTAATCCTTAGGAAGTAAACCAACAGCCATACAGCTGTGTTGTACTTCATGAATCATAGCATTGGAAGAGACCACAAGGGTCATCTAGTCCAAACTCCTGCCATGTAGGAATACACAACCAAAGCACTCCCAGCAGATGACCATCCAGCCTCTGCTTAAAAACCTCTAAAGAAGGGGACTTATCAACACTCTGAGGCAGCATATTCCACTGTCAAACAACTCTTACTGTCAGGAAGTTCTTACTAATGTTGAGGTGGAATCTGTTATCATAAGAGTTTGCCAATCTAGATTGAGACCAATAATTAATTTCTATCCAACAAATTATTATTATTATTATTATTATTATTAGTAGTAGTAGTAGTAATTTTATTTATTTATATAACGCTGTAAATTTACACAGCACTGTACATAAAATCTTTTAATTAGATGGTTCTCTGCCTTCAGGCTTACAATCTAAGAAGACACGACACAAATGGAGAAGGGAATGGTTGTGGGGGAGGTCTTGGAGTTGATCTCTCCCTTTGAGGCCTGGACCAAGGCAGACGGACAGATGGAGGACTCTGTATCTTAAGGATAGGCCTGATGGTATTGGCCCACCCTCTCTCCCCTCGGAGGCCAGGATGGAGTTGGATGCCTTCTGGGAAGGGCTCAGTTCCTTTAGGGAGGCCTGATGGCACTGGCCCACCCTCTCTCCCCTCGGAGGCCAGGATGGAGTTGGATGGAAGTTTATTAGGAGTTTCTTAGGAAAGAATCAACAATCCACACAAATCTGTCTGCTATTGATCAGTGTAGTAAATCACCATATCTTTGAAGGCTTTACTGGAGATAAGTGGATCCTAGAGCAAATCAAGCTGGAACTCTAACTGATTAAACTGAGGCAGTCGTACTGTAGCCATATAATGAGAAGACAGAACTCACTAGAAAAGTAGATAATGCTTGGTGAGATGGAGATCATCAGGAAAAGAGGAAGACCTCACCCAACCAGGGAGGACACAGCCCTAGACCTGTGGAACCTGAGCAGGGCTGTAGAGGATAGGGCAACTCCTGGCAGTCTTTTATTCATGGGGCTGCTATGAGTCAAAGTCAACTCGAAGGCACCTAATAAGAACTGGAAGATACGATTAATGGAATCTAAAGTGGTTCTACCTACGCAGGCCTATTAACTCCCTCTCATCTGGAAGCAATGAATATATAGGATTCCTGGTCACAATAAAACTTCTGCTTGGGGAAAAACAGTACTAATTGTTCCCTGTGGCTGCCGAGAAGCTCAACCATGACATAGACTGCACTGCAGAAATAATCCAGTTGGACCCCACTTTAACTGCCATGTCTCAATGCTATGGAATTCTGGGAACTGTAGTATTGGGAGACATTTAGTATCAGAGCACTGGTGCCCCACCAAAGCACATTCCCCAGAATGCCATAGCATTGAGCCACAACAGTTAAAATGATGTCAGTCTGGATTATTTCTGCAGAACAGAAACAGCCTGGATGACCCTGAGCAAGTCACACTTTCTCAGCCTCATAAGATGGCAATGGCAGACTTCCTCTGAACAAATATTGCCTAGAAAACCCTGTAATAGGACACCTTTGTGTCACCATAAGTCAGAAATGACTTGAAGGCACATAACAACAACACCAGAAAGACTAAAATTAGCAAAGGACTGCAGGAAAAATAGGGGTCACTGTACACAAGAGATTCCAAGGGCTGTAAGATGACCTGTGTGTGTATGTGCCTTCAAATCCTTCAGCAACTTATGGCAGACCATGAATTTCATAGGCAAAGAATATTCAGAGGCGGGTTTACCAGTTCTTTCCAATGGAATATGGCCCACAGCACCTGCAATTGTTGGTGGTCTTCCATCCAAGTACTAACCAGGGCTGACCCTGCTTAGCTTCCATGATCAGACACAATCTGGTGCCTTTAGGGTATTTAGGCTGCTCAGAAGGTGGCATAAATCCAACTCTTAGGGCCCAAACAGACAGGCCAAAATAAAGCTGCTTCGGATCACTTCGGAGGTATGGTATTTAAATGATGCATGCGTGCTAAGAGTCTGGAAGCCACACCAAAGCCACCCTCTAGTCCTAAGGACTGGAGCACAGCTTTGGTGCAGCTTCAGGCCTCTTAAGATGCGTGTTTCATTTAAACAGCATGCCTCCAAAGTGACCCGAAGCAGCTTTATTTTGGCCAGTCTGTTCAGACCCTTAGTTCCACCAAAGCAGACCTAGTGAATTAACAAATCTTACAACAGAACTGATATACAATGGGGATAGGAATATTGTGGCCCTCCAGGGCTTTTTGGACTACCACCCCCATGAACCTTAGCCACATACCCATACCTTATGGTGAGAAACATTATGTGACAACAATTGATTGGTCTGATGGATTGTTCTGATGCTCAGGACAAGAGGTTGCTGTCTGGATGCAATATGGAGAAACATATATGGTTTCCCATTGAAAAAGGAGCCAGACAAGGGTGCATTTAATCACCTTGTCCAGTTTCATTTTTTATGCAGGACATATTCAGCAAACTGGATTAGACTTGGAGGAAGAGGCCATGAAAACCGGAGGACAGTACATCAACAACTTAAGATATGCAGATGACCCATATTACTAGCAGAAAATAGCAAAGAAATGTCCTATTGAAGAAAGTAAAGGAAGAAAGTAAAAAAGCAGGGATACAGTTGAACATTAAAAAAACCCACAAATACACGGACCACAGAAAGTAGGTGCTGGAGACATCAAAATAATTAAAGCTTTTCTATACCTTGCTTCAGTCATAAAACAAATACATAAAAGCTCTAGACTGTTCTAGACTAGAGTTACCAGCCTGAAAACTGGAGAAGATTCCTGTACCTTTAATGGTTGTGTAAAAGAGGTTATTTCAGCAGGTGTTGCTTTTTACTTGGCTGTGTGACTAGGGATGCCATAACCAGGCATCCCCTGTGACAATCCCGCTTTTGGGGGGCCCCTCCCGGTCCCGGTCCGGTTTGGCCCCCAGCCTCCAGTTTGGGGCCTGCGCGGCGCCAACCCACCTTCCCCTGCCTCCCCACGTGGCTGCGCCACCCACCTCCTCCTCCTCCTCCTTTCGGAAGCGAAGGAGGAGGCGGTGCGCGGGGGAGGGTGGTGGGGAGGTGGGGAGGGGGTGCGGGCATGCGCAGGAGGCGCACCTCCTTCTCCTCCTCCTCCGTTCCAAGCCTCCCTTCCTTTCTTCCTCCTTCCTTCTTCCTTCCTCCTCCGCCTCCCAGCCCAGGCCCAAGCGGAGGAGGAGGCAGAGGTGCCTGCCTGGCTTGGTGCTCCTTACACGTGTGCGCGCGCCAAGGCAGCAGGCACTGGCAGGCAGCCACCCACCGCCTCCTCCGCCTGGCGTGCCTCTGCGCTGGGCACTTCCTTGTGCCCGGGAGGCGGAGGCAGAGGAGGAGGCTGAGGAGGAGGTGGCTGGCTGCCTGCCTTCTGCCTTGGGGCGTGGGCGGGGGGGGGAGAGCACCAAGGCAGCCACCCACCTCCTCCTCCGCTTGGGCCTGGGCTGGGAGGCAGAGGAGGAGGAGGGAGGAAGGAGGAAGGAGGAAGGAAGGAAAAGGGGAGGAAGAGGAGGGAGGAAGGAAGGAGGGAGGAAGGGAGGAAGGCGGAAAGAAGGAGGAAGGAGGAAGGAGGAAAGGGGAGGAAAGGGGAGGAAGGGAGGAAGACGGGAAGAAGGAAGGGAGGAGGAGGAGGGAGGAAGGAAGGAGGAAGGAGGAAGGGGGAGGAAGGAAGGAAGGAAGGAAGGAAGGAAGGAGGGAGGGAGGAAGGAAGGGAGGAGGAGGAGGAGGGAGGAAGGAAGGAAGGAGGAAGGAGGAAGGAGGGAGGAAGGGAGGAAGGAGGAAAGAAGGAGGAAGGAGGAAAGGGGAGGAAGGGAGGAAGGCGGGAAGAAGGAAGGGAGGAGGAGGGAGGAAGGAAGGAGGAAGGGGAAGGGGGAGGAAGGAAGGAAGGAAGGAGGGAGGGAGGGAGGGAGGGAGGAAGGAAGGGAGGAGGAGGAGGGAGGAAGGAAGGAAGGAGGAAGGGGGAGGAAGGAAGGAAGGAAGGAGGGAGGAAGGACAAGGAGGAAGAAGAGGAGGAGGAGGAAGAGGATAGTGATGATGATGAAATGAGCCAGCTTCTGAGGCACGACCAATGTAAGTTGCTCTGATTTTTACAAACTCATGCACAGTGAAAAAAAACCAAAGTCCCTTGACCAAGTACACACTTCTGAGAAGTACAGTTGAATCCGAGGGCAAATCCACTTCTTGTTAAACCACCTTGACATATTCAGTATGAAACCCAAAGAGTTTGGTTATGGAATAAGCCTCTGAAATGTGCAAGAGGCCATGTTAAGTAAAGCCATGTTCAATGCCCAAATGTGCTGTTTGGAATGGGGGGAGGGGGGTGGCCAGAAAGGGAAAGTACATTTCTGTCATCTGTCTAGGAATAATGCCCAAATGTCCTCCATTTTGATCATACCTAAGAAACATGTATTTATATTAACATTTTTTAAAACTATCAAATTTTTTTGCGTGTCCTCCATTTTTTAAAAAAAATGTGCCCTACATTTGAAAATTTTGTCCTACATTTGTCCCGGTTTGGAGGTCCAGACTTATGGCAACCCTATGTGTGACAAGCAACACCCTCTGAAATTCCCTCTTCTCCTTAACCATTAGAAGTATAGGAATCATCTCCACTTTTTAATCTGGCAAAACTATCAAAAATGTTGGTGGCGATGGTGATTGATAGATGGTAAGTACCTAATAAGAACACTTTAATAGGAACTCCTTCTTCCCAAAGCAAACAAGCAAACGATGGAATTTGCTCTCACAAGATGTAGAGAAGACTGCAGACTAGGACAGCTTTAAAAAGGGATTAAAGAAATTCGTGGAAGATAAGGCTATCGGTGTCCATTAGTTATGCTGGTTAAGCATTACTTTCAGTAACAGAGGCAGTATGCTTCTGATAACCAGTGCAGGGGACAAGAAGGGAATTGAATCCTGCTTGCATGCTTCCCATAGGGATTCAGGGGGCTACTGTGTGAACAGAAAGCTGAACTAGACCTAGAACTTGGCCTGATGCAGCACAGCTGTTCATATTTGCTTCAGAACATTAGAAGAGCACAACACTTCTGGGAAGTGTTGGTTGAATCTTGTCAATCCATATTGTAAGTACATATAACAACAACAACAACAAAACCCAGTGAGATAGTACACAGAAAATAATTAGACTTTAACAAATACATGTATAATTAAACAATATGGTCAATAGCATATCTGTTCACCATGCTAATGGAGAACAAAGAATTGTTAATTGTAAAGCCAAAATAGGCCACCTTGCAAGGATTTTACTGTAAATAGTATGAAGATGAAAAAATCCTCTTCTCAAAATGGTAAATCCATGGCAGTCAATATAAAGCAAACACCACAGTAATTCCAATCGGGTGAAGAGAAAGGTAAAAAGATAGCACAGGTAGCAATGGCACAGTATAGTAAAAAATAAATGTAAGTAAGAAAAGTCCAAAATACACTGCCGAAATAATCCAATTTGAGACTGTCTTAACTGCCCTGGCACAGTGCCAGGGAATCCCGGGAACTGTAGTTTATTGTGACACCAGGGCTCTCTGACAGAGAAGGCTCAATAGCTCACAAAACTACACTTCCCAGAATTTCCTAGAATTAAACCAGGGCAGCTCAAGTGGTCTCACACTGGATTATTTCTCCAGTGTGTTTTGGACCAAAGTAAAGTAAATTATATCCCAAGATTAAAAAAAGCAACAACACAGAAATCTTATTGCAACACAAATAGATCAAATAGTCACATCTCCCCAGTTCTCCAACCTGTAAATAGAATGTCCTGTAAATGCATTCTCTACATGTAAAAGCTTTTAGGCAGGAGATAGCATGGCTCTTCCGACAGCAACTTCCAGCATTCTGTACCATTGGCTATGCTGGCTACAACAGATGGGAGCTGCAGTCCAATAATATCTTGTGGGCTCTCTGGAATTCCCTCTCCTGATTTAGGGGCATGAAAGTTAAATTAGAGTGAGCCAGGATCTGATATGGGGGTGGGGGGATTTTAACTTTTCCACCAAGTTTCCCAGTTTTAAGTTGTCCTCCAAAACTGGGATTTTCCCCACGGTGGAAAGCAAACAGAGATATTTACTGGAAAATTGCAACAAAGGTGCACACCCCTCCCTCTAAGATGGCAACACACCCATGCGCACACACTGCACAGTCTGGCTGCTTTTAACTATAGGAAAAAAGTCAGTGGAGTTGGTGGTCCTAACCTCCTATGTCATATCTGTTAGAGAAACTTGCATAAACCTTGAATATAGTCACTTCTTACAGGAAGAGCACTGGGCATTTGAAAACTAAACAGAACAACTTCACTGACTTTGGGAAACAAAAAGACATTTCTGGCATTTCTGCCCTCTTCTATTATTTATTTATTTCATTTCAATGCCACCTTTCTCCCAGATAGGGATCCAAGGTGGCTCACAAATTAAAATTCTAACAAACATATTACAATAAAACAATCAGAAACATCAGCTAAAAACAATGTCACATTACAATAATTAAAACCACAATCTATCTGCCTTAATTATTATTGTCAGAAATAATTCATGTATCAGAGGCATTACACCAAGCCCTCTTTATACACAGATGACACCATGCTGTCATACAAACAGCCACTAGGGCTGCATCTGCACTGCAACAATAATCCAGGTTGACACCACTTTAACAGCCATGGCTCAATGCTATGGGATCCTGGGAGTTGCAGCTTGGTGGGGCACCAGAGCTCTCTGACAGAGAAGGCTAAACGTTTCACAAAATTACAATTCCCAGAATGCCATAGCATTGAGTCTTGGCAGTTAGAGTGGTGTCAACCTGGATTATTGCTGCAGTGTGGACACATCTTACATTCTTTAATTTATCTTTCCTATCCGATGGATGATACCCATCTGTGGAGGCTGATTACTGTGCCCAATATTTAGATCGGGGAGGAGGAATCAAAGCTTCTGGTACAAAACAGATCGCCTGGTTTGGAATGGAACAGCAAACTATGTCTTGACTGCTCAGGGCTCATTCCCACTGCTGTTTACTTCGAAACAGGATTCGAGGCAAACGACTCTCGTTCCCATTTGGAACCGCTTCTGATCCTCATTTCATCGATCCCAGGAGGAAAGAATAATAACACAAATGATGATGATGATGATGATAATAATAATATTTCTTTATATTCCGCTTAATCTCAAGGAATCCAAGTGGATTACAGCAGTGAAACAAGGTACAATTAAAAGAAAAAAGCATTCAAAGTTCCAAATAACCTGGGGTTACTTGATAGTGCCTTTTTTGTGGTTCTTTTCACAGAAATCGATCCTTAAGCGAGTCAAATAAGTGGGAACGACACTTGGAATCGCAGCATTCAGGAGGGGAGGGAGAAATGGCAGAGGGGTGTTTACTATCCCTCCTCAATTTATGACAGATCCACCATCCCCCCCCCCCCGTCAGTGCTGTGTTTATACTTGTTTTTTAAAAAAATTAAACTAAGCGCATATTTGATTGATTGCTTTTGCAACTACCTGCAAAGTAATAATAAATAATAATAAAATATTTATTTATATCCCGCTTCTCCCTTCCAGGATTTAGGTGGGTAACAACAGTCCAATAAAACAGACATATAGACAATAATAAAATTTCCCTAATTCCCTTAACCCTCCCTCCTTCTGCTAAAAATTACACATAAACATCAAGATACAATACAATATCTCCAATAGAGTGTACTTAGTTACAAATTTTGTAACTAAGGATCGACACAGGTTGAATTATTCCAAGAGACCATCAGGAGTGGAGGTGAAAGAGTTGAGTGGATCAATTTGGTTAATTCAGCTGGAGGTTAGTCTGGAAAATCCCACCGGAAGAGATCCACAAAGGCATTTATTTGCTAAAGCAAATAATCACATATGCGTTCAATTTAATTTTTTAAAAATTGCGCTCTGTGGGGGGTGTGTGTGTTGGCTTTGGTGTATGACATCTGAGTGAAGGAGCATCGCCTCGCCCCAGAATGCTCCACACCTCTCCCTCCCTGAGGATTCCCTTCCCAGGTAAGGAGAAAAAGCAAAAGGGAAGGGAAAGGAGAGAAAGAAGGGGGCAGGAAGGAGAGAGCACCAGAGACACATGCAGGCCTTCCTGAGTCTTTCCTCCTCTCACTCCTTCACCTTCCATCCCCAACTTGGGGGCTTCTCCCTCCCTCCCTCCTGCCGTCAAATGATTGACATATGAAGCAGCACAAATGAGAACAAGAATTGTGCCATAAAAAACCCCACATGCTTACTCTGGAGTAAGGAAAATCTTGTTTGGAGTGGGAACAAGGAGCCTTTTGGGATCGATTTCTGACACGCAGCCAAGCCGAATCAGAAATCGAGTCATCCTTCCAGTGGGAATGCCCCCTCAGACAACTCCATTTGATACTTGGACATAAAACTGAAATAGGACTTATTGCCAAGGTTTAATTCAAAGATATAGCCGTGTTTGTCTGTCGAATCAGTATGCAGTAAGCTCAAGCTACCAACTTCTTTCTTTCAGTTAGTCTCAAAGGTGCTACAATATATCTACCACTGTTTAAGTTAAACAATGGTAAAGCTATGGAAAAGATCTAACCTTTCTTGTAAGCCAAGGCTGGCTTGAAACTCTCCTAGATCCCTGTTATTTATACTTAATCTTTATGATGTTGTTAAGTTGCTCAAATGGCTGAGTTAAGGCTTTGTTGGTGCCACTTTGGCTGGGCTACTGAGCACATGATCTCTAATTCTGGGCTGTAGCTATGGATGGGAGAACAAGATGAGTGTTCTGTCCTCCCACCATGAAATTTTACTTCACTTCCTAAACCCAAATTTTGAGCATTGCAGAGAGTAAAAACATTGAAAGCAGTCCACATCTAGTGATTTTACATTGCTGTGTTCACATTCCCTTGGTGACTTGACCTGCCCCTTTTCTTGGGATGCCTAAACTGCTCAACTGAAGTTTTAGGTTATGAGAAATCTAAAAATTTGGGGACTGGGAGTGCAATTCTTATTTGGGGAAGGCAATGCACTCATCCCCATCCCAACAGCTTAACACCTGCCTGGCCTCACCTCACTCTTAGGGTGTGTCTGCACTTTAGAAATAATATGGTTTGAAACTATGTTAACTGCCATGCCTCCATCTTGCAGACTCTTGGGATTTGTAGTTTACTGTGAGACACCTGCACTCTTTGGTAGAGAGAGCTAAAGACCATGTAAAACTACAATTCTTAGATGTAAAGAGATCCTGTAGCACTTTTGAGACTAAAAGAAATTGGCAGCATGAGCTTTCGTAGACTTCAGTCTACTTCCTCAGATGCATCTGGAGTGGAAACTAAACACACACACACACACACACACACACCATTGGTATGTGAACGTGTCAATTCAAATTACAAATCCTTTGTGTGTGGAAATGAAGTTACAAATCCTAGAGTTCCATAATTTGGAGCCACAGCATTTAAAGTGGTGTCCAGCTGCATTACTTCTAGTGTGATCAACTCCTATGTTTCTACCGGAGAGAAGCCCTCTCTAGGTATCTCTAGGTCCTCCAGTGCAACTCTGTGGTCAACGTCTGCCAAATACTGACCAAAGAACTGCATTGGAGGAGCTGCAAATGCCTAGCAGAGTCTTCTCTCTAGGGGGATTATCCCGTGGATGATTACCATTCATAAATCGCTGGCAAAACGCTCCAGAAGTGCGAAGATGTGATAGCCAGTCGCACTTCTGAAGCATCCCTGAAATGTCCCCTCGCCTTTCCTGTCAGCAAAGTGTTCGTGGAACAGCCATTTCTTCATAACAGATGTTCATGTTATTGAAGAAGTGGCTGCTCTGTGAGCACTTTGATGAAGGGAGAAATGAGGGGACGCTTCAGTGATGCTTCAGAAGCGCGACCAGCTGTCACACCTTTGCCTTTCGGGAACGTTTTGCTAGAGATTTAGCACAGTAAGCCTCGAGTGTGATAATCCCGTTAAATGTCTAGGCCAGCGGTTCTCAATCTGTGGGTGGCGACCCCTTTCTGACGGTCTTAGGAACCAAGGCAAAAATAATGTTATGATGGGGAGTCACCACAATATGAGGCACTGTAGTAAAGGGTCGCGGCATTAGGAAGGTTGAGGACCACCGCTCTAGGTCCTTCCCTGTGACTTTTGGTTAAAGTTGACCACTGAGTTGTGCCGGAGGACCTAGAGATTCCTAGAGAGGACAGATGAATCAAAGCCACAAAAGTCAAATGTGGAGAAGATGGGTGGACCAGGCTGGAGCCCCTTGCCTTTCTCCAGTGGGAAGAGAGTGGGTTAAAAGGGGCGGGAAAGGAATACATCCATATCCCCAGCTGTCTTTTGTTGTTTTTCAAGGGAGTAGCAGCAGGTGGCAAAGGCCAGCCTGGCTGAGGGAAGGCCTGGAGGAGGAGTCACTCCAGATCAGCCATACATACCTGCAAGGAGTCCTGCTCCCTCCTCAAGGGGCCTCTTAAGGGACTGCAATGCCCACACTCCCCACAGAACAGGCTGCTGGCTTTGGAGCTGAAGCTTGGAGCCCCTTCTTATTAGAGCCTCCTAAAGAAAGAAGGAGAGAGAGAGACCTCAGCAACCAGGCAGGAACGGAGGAACGATGCCGGCGAGGAACGCGTTTGTAACGGCTGCCTTTGCTCTCCTGACGGTGAGTGAAAGGAACGAAGGAGTAGTTCCAAGGAAATTTCGCTTGGCCCCCTCAGGACCCCTTGCTTTCTGGCCTCGGATGCCCTTTCTAAGGGTGTGCGCACGTAAAGAACGGGTTCCTTAGTTACCGTTACATTGCGATCGTTGCTTGGCGAAGCTCTCCAGGGGGTTTCTTGCCAAGTTTCTTCAGTTGGTTGCCATTGCCATCCTCTGAGGTTGAGAGAGTGGCTTCCAGAGTTTTCTAGGCTACATCCACACTGGAGAAATAACCCGCTTTGGCAGCGCTTTAACTCGTTGTCTGACTTTGCTATGGAATTCTGGGAATTGGAGTTTGTTGTGGGGCCCAGAGCTGAGGTCTGGGCCCCACAACAAACTCCAACTCCCAGAATGCCATAGCCTTGAGCCAAAAAAAAGAGTTAACGCGCTGCCAAAGCGGGTTATTTCCCCAGTGTGGATGCAGCCTTTAAAGTCCAAGGCTCCCCATGGTTATCCCTACTGCCCACTTTCTCCCTAAAACACCAATCTCCCAACCCACAAAGCTTTTTGATCCCTTTAGGATCCTGATCATCCAGCCCCGAAATGCACCCAATGCCTTGTCGCAAGCTTTGGAAGCTCCATCAATGAAGCCTATATCCCCAAGAGCTCATGCGCAGCGGTCCTCCATCGATGGCCCTTTAAGAGGTTTTTGTGGACTTCAGTTCCCAGAAGCCCTCAGCCACGTTGGCCAGTGGTCTGGGATTCTGGGAGCTGAAGTCCAAAATTCCCTTAAAGAGAGAGCTGTATTCTCTCTCTCTGTCTAGAACAAGTGATCAGTTTTAATAAGGGAGTAGGAATTTCATGGTCACTTTCTTATGGTTTCAGCTGTACTGTGCTTTTAAACTGTAAGCCGCTTTGAGTCCCAATTTTGGAGGGAAAGCAGGATATTATTAGTATTATTAAATATGTACTACATTATATATATATAATATACATTACATATAATGTATTACATATTTAATAATAATAATAATAATAATAATAATAATAATAATAATAATAATAATA
>NC_056525.1:16611361-16632546 GCF_019175285.1 Sceloporus undulatus | reverse complement strand
TCATGCTTTCCCTCCAAAATTGGGACTCAAAGTGGCTTACAATTTAAAAACAGTGTGTGTGTGTGTGTGTGTGTGTATATATATATATATATATATATATGTAAGACATTATAAGGTATATTTATATACATTACAAATAATGTATTATATACTTAATAATAATAATATCCTGCTTTCCCTTCAAAATTGTGACCCAAAGTGATTTACAATTTAAAAGCACAGTATGTATATGTCTCTTTCTCTCTCTCCCCCTGTGTGTGTGTATACACACACACACACACACACACACATATATATATATATATATATATTATGATATAATATAGTACAGTGGTCCCCAGACTGTGCCCTTTAAGAAATTTTTGACTTCAGCTCCCAGAATTCCAGACTATTGGCCAACATGGCAGAGGCTTCTGGGAGCTGATGTCCAAAATCTCTTAAAGGGCGCAGTTTGGGGACTACTGATAGAATATATAATAATGGTAATGATAATAATAGATTCTCCCGCACATGCGACTAAGGTCCAAAATACACTGCAGAAATAATCCATTTTGAGACCGCTTTACCTGCCCTGGCTCAGTGCTAGGGAATGCGGGGAAGTGTAGTTTATTGTGCCACCAGAGCTTTCTGACTGAGAAGGCTAAATGTCTCACAGAACTACAGTTCCCAGAATTCCCTAGCACTGAACTAGGGCAGGCAAAGCCGTCTCAAACTGGATGGTTTCTGCAGTGTGTTTTGGACTCAAGTCTGCCTCTTCCCCAAGAAACCAGTATTCATGGGCTGTGCTGGAACATCCTGAGTCCCTTTGTGTTCTTTGGGGGTGCAGAGTGAGATGGGGTTAATTTCTAGGGGCTGTGCAGTTTCTTTTAGTAATCTGGGCTCTGGAAGTTGCTTAAAGTTAGACTTTAGAGTGGGCCTGGCTGCTCTGCTTTCTCTCAAAGACAGACAGGCCCCTCTTGCTTTGTGCGCTGGTGGTCTGCACCTCTTCACTGCTGTTTTTGAAATTCCAAGGTTGAGCCTTGGAAACACAGGCTGGCCAGCTATCCTAACTGCAAAGGGGGACAAGGCACCCCCCAAAAATGTAGGACCTTCAAGAAAAAAATGGAGGGCAGGACCATAGAAAAGCCCAAACCACTCATATTCATGTGATGTCGAAGGCTTTCATGGCCGGCATCCATAGTTTATTGTTTGTTTTTCGGGCTATGTGGCCATGTTCTAGAAGAGTTTACACCTGACGTTTTGCCGGCATCTGTGGCTGGCATCTTCAGTGAAGGCTGGCATGGAAGTGAGTGGGGGACATGTATACTGTGTGACTCTAGGTTGGGAGCAGTGATTTCCATTGTATTGTTCTGTTGTTGAATGGCAAGGCCTCAGGGTGGGAGGATATGCAAGGAGGATTTCTGTCTGCTTAGTGGTCCATTGTCTTTTCATTTGCATTTTGTTGAGTCACACCAAAATTAAGACTCAGCAAAATGCAAATGAAAACCACCCAGGATCAGGGTTTTTCCCAGCAGACAATGGACCGCTAATTAAGCAGACAGAAATCCTCCTTGCATATCCTCTCACCCCGAGTAGGGTTGCCATAATTGTCCACTATTACCAGGGACAAAATGTAGGACAAATTCGAGACCAAACTGTTGGACAAATGCAGGAAAAAACTCAGTCCAAAATGTAGGACATTTAAGGTCCTCCATTTTTCTTAAATGTCCTACATTTTGGACTGAGAGTTGTCCTACAGTTTGGTCTAGAATTTGGTCCACATTTTGTCCCTGGTAATAGTGGACAATTATGGCAACCCTAACCATGAGGCCTTGCCATGGAAAACCAAAACAATACACAGATTAACATGGAAATCACTCCTCCCAACCTAGGGTCCCACCGTATACATACACATACAAAAGCAGTCAAGCACATTACAGAACCCACTTTCTGTGTGGGTTATTTTTACGTTAATGCTCAATCCTCCTGACATCGTGTGAAAATAATCCCACTTTTTCAGGATTTGCTCACTTTCTGTGCACTTTACTGCATGATGTCTTGTGAAAACGATCCTGCTTTTGCAGGATTTTCCCATTTTAAATCCTGTTTCTGCACAGGATAAATCCCGTGTGATAAACTCTTAGGGCAATAGTGCCCCAAAACAAGTCACCAATTTTTTTCATTGTGGAATAAGAATCTGACTCCAGCACCACTAGTGTGTGTTCTGGCCACTACAGTACATGGACAGTCAATGTCAGTCATTCAAGTATTAGAAAAAGGAGAGCTTTGTTTATTTTGACTTGATTATGTTGAATGTAGGCCTGAGGGCAGGGAACTGTCAAATTAAGAATTTCTAAGTTGCTTTGAGAGCCTTATTGGCTGAAGGGCAGGATACTAATATGCTAAATAAATAAATATAATGGGAAAAATAGAATTGTATCGTTATGCCTGATTGACAGGGAGCAAGAAGACCTTTGGACTGAAGCCAGGGACATTGGAGATTATCAGATGGAGTGGAGGGGGGAAGAAAAGGCAAAATGGTGAGATAATCGTGCAATCGCACAGAGGATTTTCAGACAATGTCCCACTCAGTCAAGACATCTCCTAGGAATAACTGGCAATGCTCAAGCAACAAACCATTCATGGGGAATTCCTGTGAATGGCTTCTCAATAGCGTGACTGAAGCGCGATTGTGATTGGCAGTGTGAAAAAGCTAATTGTGTTTCATTCACACAATTGGGGAAGCTATGTGAGATCTTTAAAATTTAAATAGGCTGAAGGAAGCAAGCCAGGATCATTCCAATTTAAAGGGACTGCAGAAGCAACCTGGGCTCTTTAGACTTTAAAGGGACTGTTCACTCCCACTTTTAAATGCCTCTGTTGTTGCAGTGTTACAATTTATACAATGTCCCTTTCAGCCAGTCTTTCCTCTTATGTATTGTCTGTCGCTGGCTTGATTCCCCCCCTTCCTTTCCATTTGGCTGGGGGGGGGGATGAAAGTGGGAGAAAAATGGAGGTGGAGGTTTGTTAAAGCAAAAGAAAAGAACTTTTTTTGTGAAGCTGATTTTTGAGATGTAGCACATTTACAACACGTTTAGCACATTTAAAAAGGAGCTGTACTAAACAAGCAACCCAGGCTCTTTAAACTTCAGAGGGACTGCTGGAAGCAGCCCGGGTTTAAAGGGAGGCAAGGATGCATGCACAAAATGATCAATGCCAATGTACTAATGAATCATTCACGGGTATGTGTGAAAAGCAACCGTGCTATTCTTTGGCTTTTAAGTTTCTGAATTTTGCAAAAGCGGAGTGTGTGTGAAAGTATTGAGCACTATAGTGCTACTATTGTCTTTTGTTTTCATTACCATGATTATTGCTGAATTGCCTCTGGTGTGATAATCTTCATTGTCAGGGAAAAATGCAAAAAGACATTATCTGTAGCCAAAAAGAAAGAAAAGCCTTGATGGATGACAGGTTAAACTCTTCAAGCAGTGAAAGAAAGTTGAGAAGCAAAAGTAAAAGGTGGCAGAAACTGAGTCAGAATCCTGAATGCAATTGTTCATTGACTTGTGTACAGGGACAAAAAGAACTACTATAATAATACAATGTGACAGCAACAAAAAAGGAAAGGAAAGAAACCTTTCCCACAATATTTGAGAAACCAAAGAGAAATGTAAACCAAGAGTGGGGATGCTGTATGACTAGCAGGGGAACACATTATATGACCAAGAAGAAGTGAAAAGAAGATGGAAACAATAAATAGAAGAACTATATAAAAGAGACAAAAGGATGACAGATTCATAAAAAAAAGAACCATATGAAGATGAACCTCCCATTTTAGAAAATGAAGTGGAACCCAGAGCACCGGGGAGAAGTAAATCACCTGGAATAGATGGCATACCAATAGAGCTGCTTCAGTCTACAGAGACAGAATATATTCTAGTTCTAACTAAAATCTTTCAATGTATATGGAAAAGAAAACAATGGTCTACAGACTGGAAACACACAATATATATTACAAACCCCACAGGACCATTGCATTATATTTCCATGAAAACACAGTAATGTTCAAAATTCTATAACAAAGACTTTTATCATATATGGAGTGAGAAATGCCAGACGTCCAAGCTGACTACAGTTGAGCATTAAGAAAACAAAAATAATGTCCACAGGTATTTACATAACTTCAAAGCAGATGATGAAGACATTGATATAGTTCAGGATTTTCCATACTTTGACTCAGCCATTAATCAATATTAATCAATATTCTCTTCAATATAGTTAGGTCTAGTTCTAATCTTAATTTTCTAGCTCATTGTAGTTATCTTAATAAAGATTAGCTTTCTTACTTATATGAGAACACAGACTCAATGTGATTGCATTCCCAGCAAGCTCTTTAACCAGTCTGATAGCCACATTTGTGCATGCTGTGAAATTCTGCACTCTACTATCGGAAATTTTGCAGTTGTTTGAAGTCTGTGGTGGACAGAGCCAAGCCATGTTCTCTGCTTAACTAGCATAGTCCTGGGTGATACATGTGGGATTAATTTTGAAGATATAAAAGATTTATAAAGGGAAAAAAATATAAAGATTTATTCATTGACTTTCTTTGCGTAACCATGGTATGGGTTGTTCAAGCCAGTAATGGAATGTTTCAATCACCATTAAATAAGAGAGGCTAGATGGAGCTCATTTTACAAACAGTGCTTTAGAAATCAGGATATATGATATCATACAGATAATGTATTACCCTGACAATGAGCCTTGGGTTTCTGCCAGATTCTGGTGCTCAATATTTATGCTGATATCAGATTCAAAGTAACAAATTTAAATATTTGATCTGCTGAATGAATCACTGTTCAAGTTTTATTATGAGTAAAGCTGAAGATCTGATTTATATGAAAGTACATATTGGAGTCAAGTGAAGCTCTCTGTAAAGACACTCAGTCCTACGTTGAGTTTTTAAATTAAGATTTGTAATCAGTTTCTTTATTTTTTAATTATATTTTATTTATTTTTTAAAATAATAATAAAATATTAATTTTGAAACATAGTAATAAAATCTTACACAGTCATGTCTTCAGCACAATGCTAGCCACAAAAGGATATGTATATATGTCTACATACATACATCCACATATACATCAAAATACTGATGGATTTTTACTATATGCAGCAAAACATATAAAGTTTATAACTTCCCGTCATTTCTTATTGGCTGAGAGAGATAATTATTTTCCTTTGTGAACCTCTTTTATACTAACATTAACTACCTATCTTAAATATTTTGCATTTTTCTTAATCAGTTAACTTTCCATAAAATAATACAAAAGATTATTACCATATAGTATTACTAATAATATGTTCTCTTGTTTGTCATCTAATTAGTCTGTATTGTATCTATACATACTTTATTTCTTATTATCACACTTAATATTTAAATAAAAGATTTCCTCAATCAATATAGTATTTTGTGTCTTCTGTTTTGCCTTCAACACTTCTAACTTATTTTTAGTTTCCTTCTCCTTTTTTCCTTCTTCCTTCTTCCTTTTTCTTCCTCTTCTTCTTCCTTTTTTCAAATTTTCTCTAATGGAATCCAGTAATCAGTTTCTTTAAAGTTACCCCAGGGATAAAGTAAGTGCAGGGGCTGCACTCCAGCACCCCCAAATTGTGGGTATGGTTTGTTTTTTGGCTTCTAACACTCCCCCCTAATGACTCAAAATGCAAAACACAGTGGTTTTCACCCTAAAACCTGCCTAAATCTCTTAAAATTTCTCAATGTACTAAAAAAATAAATAAATTGGCCCATAATCATCCAAAAATGAAACTGGAAGTGACCTGATGTCATTCCTGATTGTGTGACCAACTGGAAGCATATGGGGATTAAAAAAAGTCTCCTGCCCCTCTGCACTTGCCCACCCTTGAGTTACGTGCATACCATTGCCAGTTCAGTTAAGCTTAACTACAAACAATACCGTAGGTTCAAGTTACAACCTGTCAGTCTACAATGACATTTGTTTCTATGGAGCCGTATGAGCAAAGTTCATTTCAGGAACAAATGTGGTTAACAGAAATAGAAAAGGACACTTGTGATCTCAACAGTAGTTGTTCAAGGAGTGGTTTACTCCAATTTGTCTTAACTGTTTTTAAATTGCCTGCTTTTCATGGATACATGATATAATACATATTTTAGTCTTTCAAAATTGTAGTTATTTATTCTTTTAAATAGATTTATTGCAAGTTACCATGATCTCTTTGGGTATAGCTGGGATATAAATATTTAAGTCAATGAATGAATAAGTAATAAATAAAAGGATGCCATATAGTTTCATAGAATCATGGACTTGGAAAGGGCCTTATGGACCATGGAGTCCAAGTCCCTGCTCAATGCAGGATCTCCAGCTAAAGCATCCCCAGCAGGTAGCTGTCCAGCCTCTTTTTGAAGACATCCAGAGCAGGAGACCTCACCATCTCTCTAGGCAATTGGTTCCAATATTGAGCCACTGCTACTGTCAGTAAGTTCTAATGTTCAGTCAAAATCTACTCTCCTGGGGCAATGCACCACATTGAGAGTAACAATCTAAGGGCCACTTGGAATTCAACAAGTCTTCCTCTTCAAAATGAAAATAATAGAGAAACCACCATGTTGTGCTAAATTCCATTTCAGGAAGAATTCCATACCATTCGACCACAAAACTCGTGTAATGAAAAAGAAAATGTTTTACCAATTTAAAGTCATTGGCGCGTTACAGACCGCCCATTTGGGGTGGCCTGTATCCGGCCCTTTCCCCGCCGGATCGGGGCCTCAGCTGCCACAACGGCAGCCTCTGAGGCCCCAATCCGCCGCTTTCCAGGCTGCGGGGAAGCGGCAAAAGGCCGCTTCCCCGCGGCCTGGAAAGGGGTGTCCTTGGGGCTTCAAGCCACAAGGACACCCAGCGGTGGCGGGGAGGAGGAGAAAGGGGCCGCTTGGCCCCTTTCTGCTCTGCGTCGCTGGTGCAGCCATGTAAAGGCTGCGCCCAGTGACGCAAAGGTGGAAGGAGCTCCAAAACGGAGCTCCTAACAGGGCCGCGGAAAGGGAGCCCCAGGCGCCCTCGCGCGGCCCAGTACGTCACTTCCGCGCCACCCTGTTTGGAGGCGGCGTGATCGTGACGTAGCAATGGTGGACCCCGTGTAGAACGAGCGCCACCATTTTGTACGGACCCAGTCTGTACTAGGGTTAGGGGCGTCAGGAAGTGATGCCCCTTCCTAACCCTAATACGCCCCTTCCTAACCCTAATAAGCACTATAGGCGCATCTGTAGCGTGCCATTGTTAAATTTTTATGTATTAGTGACTTTAAAAAGCCCCTGCTAATTGATTAGATTGATGCAGTTACTGGCTCATGTTTCAAGCAGGAAACAGCCCTTCTTTAGAGAACTTTGTTTTTGTTGAGAGATTAACTGCATTCTTGCAAAAAGAAGTGAAGGACTGTCCTATGATATGCCTTGAAAGAGTCAACAGAAAGTGGTTTTAAATTAAGTCTGATATGCACCACTTGACATGAATAGGCATGTTGTATTTCCCAATTCTTAGGCTCCATAGTAATCTCTTCCTTTGCAAGAGGTGAGTAATAATTTAAGTGATGCTTAATATGGAATAATAGTGCATAGCATACCACCCAGAGGGATGAGCTTAACCGTTATTATCACTAATTTCTCCACCCTTCTTCACCTTCCTCAAACTGCTGTACAAAAAACAAAATACAAGGGTGCGGGGAGCACATAGCACAAGGATCATTCTTGTAGTACCAAATTATTAGGCATGAAATTATATTCAGATATGTGATCTAAATTAATACAGCCATTGTCCTGATTTGGCAGGGACAATGAGTTAATCCTCTAGTGTCTTACACTTTCAGCTGCTTTAAAAATGTCCCATTTTTCCTCTCCTCCTCCTGCTTTCCTCCTTTATCCTCAGCTTATTTTAGTTGCTGAAAACAATTTCAAAAGGCGAAAGCGCAAAAATAGTTTGCACTCAATTAGCTCAGAAGGTGGGAGAGGAGGAGGTGGAATATTGCCCTTCTTAGTAGGCTCAGGCAAAAGCAAACTGCTGCCCCCTCTCCTAGCTTGTTTGCCCTTCCTCATTAACACCATATTCTGATATTGTTTTGCCACAACCACTCATGTCCCTGTGAAATGTTGGAGGGAGTGTTTTGCTTTTCATTGTCTTTTCCTAGATCTTTAAAGTGGAAAGAATAGAGACAAGACAGATTTATTGCTGGGACAAATGATGTATGCCATGTAGCCTGTTAAATTCTGTAAAAATATATAAATACTTAATATTGTGTGCTTCCAGGCAAGCCTTTTTTCTATGTATTTGCCACACAGAATCCTGAAAATCAAAATAGCATCATCTTCAGCTTGCAAACATCCTGTATCCCCCACCTTTCCCCCCCCCCCCCGCCTAGCCTTTATTTTCACATAATTCTGTTATAGTGTAAAAACCGCAAATAGCTGCCCAATGTAATTTAATTGGTAACATGATGAACATCTGTCCTAATGTTTCCAGACCGAAAATTGGAGGGGGCTCCTGTACCTGTAAGACTGTATAGAAAAGGGCATTTCAGCCCAGGCTGCTTCTCAATCAAGTGCAACCAGGCAAACAAGCAACATCTCCTGAAATTCCCTTTTCTACTCAACCACTAAAAGCACAGGAGCTACCTCCAGATATTAGTTTGGCAATTCTAGCCTTGAGAAGTTGTGCCTAGAACACAGGTAGGGATAGTGTGACCCACATATGCATGCAGTTTCCAGGGCCATTTTGTGGTCCTGCAGCCCTGAGTTTTTGAATGTTTGGTCTCACATTCCATGAGCCAATTTCAAAATGCTGTTTGCCTTTGTAAGCTATTTTAAGCTCCTTTTCCTACAAGAAGTGACCCAGAAGTTTACTTTTAGGTGACTTTGTGTTGGGGAAAGCGGCCTTAAAATATGTGATCTAAAACATGAAACAATTGGCTCACATAGCCCTTGCAGGCAAGACTCGGGGGCAGGGGGCAATGTGATCTCCTAAATGTCAACAGTTGTCTGACCTAGAAGAACTTCTGATTTTACCTTTGTGCGCGAGCTTACTGAAATGTGATTTGGGCTGTAGGTGGGTCTTTGGTAATGCATTGGGTCCGTTGTATCCACTGAAGTTTGGTTCCAAGACCCTGATGGATACCAAAATCTGTGGATGCTCAAATCCCATTAAATACAGTGGCATAATAAATGGTGTTACTAATTTAAAAAATAAACCAGCAAAATCAAGGTTTGCTTTTTGGAATTTATATATTTTTAATAATTTCAAGCCATGGATGGTTGAGTCTGTGGATAAAGGATCTGTGGCAATGGAGGGCCAACTGTGTGAAGAAGGTTTTTATTCTTGTTTAGATTTTTTATTCCAGAACTGAAAAATGCTCTGAGGCCTTGTGTCCATTTTTGAAGACATCCACCCTTCCTACTCTCAAGGGTATCCTTATTCTGCCCCACAAAGGGGTGTGTTGTCTCTCCTTGAATCGTCCAAGAATGGGAGTTCATCTTTTAAATACTTCACAGTCTCTCCTGCACTGTTTAGTTCCCAAAGGCGGGGTACAGACCGCCGCCGCCGGCTAGTCCGTGGGGGAGCTGGAGCCTCCACACGGCGCGGCTCCCCTGCGGACTGAAAAAGAAGCTCCAAAATGGAGCTTCTTTTCGAGTCACGTTTGCGACGTAGCGAGGCGCCAGGGGCGCACTCGCTACGTCACAAGGGACGCGACGCGTACGGACGCTCAGCGTCCGATACGCAAAGATGGCGCCGGCCATGTAGAAGGGCCGGCACCATCTTGTATGGACGGAGTCCGTACTAGGCCCAGGGGCGTCTATAAGAGATGCCCCCTTTTTAAAATGGGACGCCCCTGGTGCCTCGCTACGTCGCAAACGCGACTCGAAAAGAAGCTCCATTTTGGAGCTTCTTTTTCAGTCCGCAGGGAGCCGCGCCGTGTGGAGGCTCCAGCTCCCCCACGGACTAGCCGGTGCAGAAAGCACCAAAGTACCCATTATACAAAAACAGAAGTAGACAGGGTGGAAAATTAGCCCATGGAGCCAGAGCAGTTTCCCACCTCTAATTTAAACATCAGCATCTCTCCTCCTCCCACTGTTTTCTCATTGTACATGTGCCAAAGTTGATGAAGCAGTTTTGAGGTGGATGGGCACACAGACACCTGCAACATTATCTTTAGAGATAGGAATGCAATGCAACAACAGTAGTTCATTCTTTATTGTGCCCAGAATCTGGTAATTTGTAGCTCAGTATAAAGAAAATGAACATTAATAATAATAATAATAATAATAATAATAATAATAATAATTTGTTTTATTTATATACCGCTATTCCAAAGATCATAGCGGTGAACAGCAAGTAAGCTAATTAGCAAGTAAGCTAATTTGCCCCCAACAGTCTGGGTACTCATTTTAGCGACCTCGGAAGGATGCAAGCCTGAGTTGAACTTGGGCCCTTTTCCTGGTCTTGAACTCGCAACCTTGTGGTTTCAAGTGAATGGCTGCAGTGCAGGCATTTACCCACTGCACCACCAGGCCATGCCATGCCTTTCGTTTCCTTTCCACTAATGGGTGGTTTCAGGTCTGTTATAGGACTTGGATCCCACTCTGACTGTCATGACTGCATCCCACAGTATCCTAGGATTTATAGTTTGTGCAGGCATTATTGCTTTTTGGCAGAGAGTTCTAAGTACCTCATGAAGCTACCCACCAGGAATCTGTAGGATGGAGCCATGACAATTAAACTGGGGTCAAAGTGGTATAACTACAGTGGTGCCTCGGGTTACGAAAGTAATTCGTTCCGCGGCCGCTTTCGTAACCCGAAAAGCCTTCGTAAGCCAAATTGCCATAGGCGCTAATGGGGAAAAGCCGCGATTCCGTGCGAAAAAGCCGAAAAAAGCACCAAAAGTTTTTTCGTAACCCGAAAAAACATTCGTAACCCGGAACAATAATTCCCTATGGGATTTTTTCGTATCCCGAAAATTTCGTAACCTGGGTATTTCGTATCCCGAGGTACCACTGTATTTAGCAAGATAGACACGTGGGTTATTATTTTAATAGCAGCACTGCTATTTCATCCTGAGATAGCAAGTGCCACAATAAAAAGCAAGACTGAGTGGAAAACTAGTATCTTTAATGGGCTGGACATTTGCTTTTCATTGGTGGTGTTTACTGATTGAGAAATAGTAAGAGGTTTTTGTATGCTTTGGTTGTACTCTTTCGTAAATTCCTACGGTTATCTGTTTTCTAAGCTGAAAATATCCTGTCTTTTGCTTATCTTATCTGCTTGTGTGGGAAATAAACTGGACCCCTTCACCTGTCCATAATAATAATAATAATAAAAACCTTTAGGTGGTAAAAGTCCAGGAAAAGAATGGTCTTAGCATGCGGAAGAAAACAGAGTAAGGCTGAAATGTTTTACCTAGTTTGTTGGGCATGAGGTCTCATCTACGCTGTAGAATTAATGTAGTTTGATACTGCTTTAACCGCCATGGCTCTGCTATGGAATTGTAGTTTTGTGAGATATTTAGCCTTCCCTGTCGGAGAGCTCTGGTACTCCACCAAAGTACAAATGCCAGAATTCCATAGCAGTGAGCCAAGGAAATTAAAGTGGTGTCAAACTGCTTTATTTCTGCAGTGTAACAGCAGCCTTAGGCTGCATCTGCAGAATTAATTCAGTTTGGCACAACTTTAACTACCATGGCACAATGCTATGGAATTCTGTTATTTGTAGTTTTGTGAGATAGTTAGCCTTTTCTGTTATAAAGCTCTGGCACCACAAAAACTACAAATCCTAGGATGAGAATAAAAGTTTTGCATCATGAATGGTTATACTGAAAAGGAGATTTCTGCAGATGTAGCTTGCCATGCAATCAGCTAAAATTTCAATTCTTATGCAACTGTTAAAGGTGCAGGGCCTCTTTTTTAATGTCTGGCTCAGTGTGGCATTTCTGCAACTACTACAGCCCTAAACCACGTGGTTCTTTAACATCAATAATATTTCTTTCTGTAACCAACATCAGTAATATTTCTTACAGTATCAGAGACAGTAGCTCTCCATATATCACTTACTTGGGAACATTAGCAGGAGGGTGCTCCTTTCCTAGTGATAGCCTTTCTAGGGTCAAATGTGAACTGAATGCATAGCTCTTGGATTGTATTTGGAACTGGATTACAAAATAATGCAAAGTGAGTCTTCCTTATCCAAAATTCCAAAACCTGAAATATTCCAGAATCCAAAATTGTCCACTTGGATGGTAAGGATAGTGACACCTTTGCATTTTGATGTTTTATCACAGAGCAACTTTATTTCATGCACCAAAGTATTAAAAATATAGTGTATAAAATTACTTTCAGGCTATGTGTATAATGTGCATATGAAACATAAATGAATTTCATGTTTAGACTTGGATCACATGTCCAGTTTGCATTATGTATATTCAAATATTCCAAAACCCAACCCCCTCCCCTAAATTAAAAAACAACAACAACTTATAGTCCCAAGCATTTTAGATAAGGGATACTCAACCCGTGCTTTAAGCATAGGCAAGATATGATCATAATGTCTAACTTTAGACAATATCCTTGCAGGTACATTCTGTGACTAAATGCAAATTCAGGCCAGCTTTCAAATGTGGGAGCAATTTGTTTTGGGAAATGGAAGCATGGCCACAACTGAAGCCATTTGAACAACCAGTAACTAAACAGCACTACCCAAAGAAATTACATTGCTAAAACAATTTCCAGCATTGGTACAGTGGGCATGAACAGCTCGTAGTCTGAGTGTAGTGGCTAAGTAAGTTCCCAGATCTCAGGTCCTGGGCTGCTTTCTTCAATCTTCAAGATAAGGAGAGGAATCTCAGGGCAAGAATACTGTCTTGAAAAGTGTGTATGCTCCTCATTTATTATTAAATGTATTAAACTTAGCATTTTTAAAGAACTTCAGTGGCATATTTTGTGCAACAGTGGTTTATGCTTGATGTAATAATGCTTAATGACATGACCAGAGGTAGCCCCTTGTGACATCAGCATGAATGGTTTCAATGTTGCAGTTTTGGCCCTGAGATTTCCTAGGAGTATATGAGTATGTGCCTGTCACTACCATTTGAACTTCCTCTTTCAATCTGTTGGTGACCAATGGCACAAGAATATTTTAGTGTGAAACAGACAAGGACACCAGGCCATGCCTTTGAGATTAAGCTTTGAGAAATAGAACAGGTTAAACAGCATGCTAAGCCATCACTCAAGCAGGGATAGTTGGCTGCAAAGGACAGTTGTGTTTTTGTAATCCTGAGGGAAACAGTTCTGAGTAAACCTCTCTTGTTGAGATGGATTGATGGGCCGAGAACAGGAAAAACTGGTAACTGACAGAACTGACGCTGGCTAAAAAAAATCTACAACTTCCAGATGATATATATTCTATATATTTTGCTGTTTTTAAAAAAAAATTATTGGGAATTTTATGAATTAAAAAAAGATACATGCATTCACATCATAATGAACATTCACATCATGCACATTAGCATTGCATTATTCACATTAAGAATCCTAAACATACATTAAATCCACAAAACCCTTCAAACTTAAATAATTTCATCCTAACATTCAAAACATCATTTGTTACTTCTAATGAATGATCTACATCCAAAACATCATTTGTTACATGAAAAGTAACACATGCTATAAATTTTGGAGTGAGTGCCACTGAAGTTGCCAGCAAAGTGGAGAGAGTTTCTTTGCTTTGAATGGTTGTATTGAATTAGAAATTTCAATAAGTTCTGGCTGTTTGCTAGTTGCATGACAATCAACAATGTCTGAAATTCAAATTAAATAATGAAAAGGTGAATTCATTTGAGAGCAAACTCAGCCTTGCTACAGTAAATGTTCTATTGTCTTGTGGTAACTTTGTCTGGCTTTTCAGCTGAAGGAACTGTATTTAGACAAATATTGGCTAAAATGAGATCCTTACTGTGGCCTTTTCCCAGTCCCTTCAGGTTCTCACCACTAGCAGCTTGGAGCATGCACTGGGTGATAACAGCCTAAGAAAGGTCATCTACAAGAGAAGCAGCCAGGTGAGGTCTTCATTGAATTCTTCAATGAATAACATTTGTTTAATATGTAAATATTTCTTCAAGTCTCATGTTTTATCCCTTGATGGAACTGTAGAATATTGAGTAAAATGGCTTTGTATATTGATGAGGTTGGCCACATCTTACATCTTGAGCCCATAACAGTACATGCATATGGGTTCTTCACTTACATCATATTGCAGAGCAGTGAACAAAAAGAAACCATTACTGATCTTTTTGCTGAAGGCATTCAGGATTGTTTGAAACATGTACAAAACCCCCTCTTGCTTCAGTGTTGTTTTAGAGAAAAGGCATCTTTTCCATGATTTATGTAGGTATTATAATGGAAATGCATTGTTGCCTTTTCAGAAGCTGGATCTCAAGCAGTTGGACACTGTGCGTCCTTTGCGTCGCACAAAAAGGAGATGGGTTATTACCACCCTGGAACTTGAGGAAGAAGACAAAGGGCCATTCCCAAAACCTATTGGAGAGGTAATACATTTATAAAAACTGCTTCCTCTTTCTCCTTTTCTTCCTTCTCTAATATCTCCTTCCCATCTTCTAGCAAGTCCTAGAGATTTCTGGTCTACTGCTTTGTATTTCTGGCTGTGATTCCAAAGTCATTTAGCATTCAGTGAAGTAGAATGTAGTCCAGAGATGAGGTTGGTGCAATAAACCTTGATATATATATTTGTTAACTAGAAGATTGAAGATCCAGCATCCAGAGGCGGATGCAAAAAGTGTATGCTTAAACTTTTAAAGCAGAGTACCCCTGAATACACTCTCAGTCTAAGAGGCTTTGGCGTGTTACAGACAGGTCCATGAGGCGCTGTCATCGCGCACGAGGGGCGGCGCTTCCCGACGCTCCTTGCTCCTTGCGCATAATGACTACGTCAAAATGGCGGTGCTCCTTATTTGCAGCGTCCGGGAACCACGCCGTTTGGCTGCTGCAGTTCCTGGATGCTGCAACTGGCGGCAGCGCGAGACCACCCCTTCTGGGTGGTCTGTAACGCACCTCTGTTTTTACTATCAGAATTGAGCTGAATTTGCAGGCCTTTCATTCAGAAGTCCACTCCTGATAACCCAAGGATTTTTGTTTGTTCTTCATGACAGTAACCTTATTTAGGTAGAAAAAGTAATTTGAGGAGTCTAACAATGTTGCTGATATGCTCTCTGAAAACTTCCTTTTAGCCACACTTTCTACTGTATAACAAAACTTTAGTCAAAATCTGAAATTATTAAGTATTAATTTATATATCCAGAAGTTTTAGTGTTAAAGGGTAATGGTAATGAAAACTAAGGCCTGTTACAGACTGCCAAAATAAAGCTGCTTCGGGTCTCTTTGGAGGTATGCTGTTTAAATGACGCATGCACCCTAAGAATCCAGAAGCTGCACCAAAGCTGCCCTCCAGTGCTTAGGAATGGAGTGGGGCTTTGGCGCGACCTCCGGACTCTTAGGACCCATGCATCATTTAAATAGCATACCTCCAAAGAGACCCGAAGCAGCTTTATTTTGGCAGTCTGTAACAGGCCTAAGGCCCTGTACAGACCGACCTGAAAGGCCGGCCTGGGGATGGAGTTGGGGCATCACGTCCAGATGATGTATGCCCTGACTCTGCCCCCATGGTGCCATGATGCCACACACAGTTCCACACAGCATGCAGCATCATGGCGCTCCTCTAGCACTGCGTCCAAACGACACAGTACCGAAGGAGCACCATATAGCTGTGCTGCCATGGCTATGGCACCCTTTCAGGGGGCAAAAAAGAACCGCTTTTTGCAGCTCCTTTTTGTGCCCTCAAAAGACTGGATCGGGTCTGGGGCATGAGGTTGTTGTGGTCTCGATCTGGCTAGGAAAGGGGTGGTCTATTGAGCCTCTGTATTTGTAAAACTCATACAGGAATTAACAATGGAGAAATTGCAGACCTCAGACTCTTTCCTGGTGTATTGTACAGCATGATTTTATATTTTTTACTATAGATTAGTTTCACTATAAAACATAATTCCTTAGAAGATCTGTAGAATTAGTTTGGTGTATGTGTGTGTGTTTAAAATGCAACTCATTTGGGGACTGTTTTACTCTTGGCATATTTATCAGAATTTTATTTTAAAAATAAATTATATAAAATCTTTATACTGAAATTTCACTCTCTTGATGAAAACCTATTCATGACAACTGGTACTGTTTTATAGCTCTTCAATGATGTAGCACAGGATGTGACTGTGAAATATATCATTAGTGGACCAGGTGTGGATGAATTTCCAGAGTTTGGATTGTTTTCTATTGAAGATGATGCGGAGGGACATGTATATGTCCATCGTACCATTGATCGAGAGACCACCCCATCTTTCACGGTATTTAAGACTGAGAAAAGCAGTTGAGAAACTGTAAATATTTTATGTACTTTCATCATGTATCAGTTATTGTATGCTTATAATCACTAATATTCTTAAGCATGCCCACCTGGTGAGAGTTTTATGATACCATACATTATTTAGCCATTAATCACAGTTTGTTTCCTAGCAATCCAGTAAATTTCCTATTTGTTCATTAATTATGTTTATACCCCAATTTTACTCAAATGAATTCACAGTCAGAAACATGCATTTCTTTCTTTCTCATTTATCCTTACTACTTCCCCATGTGGTAAGTTAGGCTGTGAGAGAGTGGCTGGCCCACTGATTTTAGTAGCACAGTGGAGACTTAATTCTAAATCTTACAAATCAGTAGACTTTATCACACCGGCAAAAGAGACGAGAGCATAGTGGGATGCTCCCATCAACATTGCGCGATAACATCATGATTATCACACAACTTCATGTGACGTTGTGATTATCTCGTGATTATCCCATGAAAGAAGAGGAATCCTAATGCCACTTTTTATTCATGGAAAATCACATTGTGCAGTTATTCATACGATAATTGTGACGTTGTGCAATGTCGTGCGATGTCGTGTGATAATCATGACATTATTTTGTGATATTGATGGGAGTAGCCAGCTATGCTCCCATTTTTTTTTTTGCTAGTGTGATAAAGTCCATAGTCCAATACCACTATGCAACACTGCTTCACTTTTACTGGGGGGGAAATATGTGTTAGGAAACTAGCACAAACACTTCTAAAGTGAGACTGTTTAACTGTCTTTGAAACTTTAACATTTCTTTCCTTAATCGTAAATTAAATTTCACTAGCACTAACAGTTTTTTCCACTCCTGTTTTAAAATCAAAATCAAAGTCTCTCTTCCTACTGCTGATTTCAAATCATGTTGCCTGTTATTGCAGAATTATATATTGCTGAATTATTGGACTCTATCATGCCTTCCGTCTCAAATAGACAAAAAATGAAAACAGATTTTTACACTCTCTTTTTTCAACTCCCCTACCCACCTCACCTTTTTAAAACAAATTTTAAAATCCAGCTCATTTGAAGTCAAGAATGTAATTATGGCACAATAGCCCAAAAATTCTAATAATTTTTTTTGCTATCTTCTAGATTAGGAAAAGATGACATTTTTATCCTTTGTGTATCTGTGGGGTGGGGGCCACCTAAGTCACTTTTGGTATTGTTGTTGTTGTGTGCCTTCATATCATTGCTGACTTACGGAGACCCTAGGGTGAAGCTATCACAGGATTTTCTGGGGCTGAGAGTGGGTGACTTGCCCAAGGTCACTCAGTGGGTTTCCATGGCCAAGTGGAGAATTGAATCCTGATGTCCAGTTGCTGTCCATGGCTCAAATCCCTACATCACATTGGATCTCAGCTTTTGGTATATCAATCTTTCATGTTATATGTCTTGCTCACAGCACTGGCTATACCTGAAAGAGAAGTTAAGAAACCAGGATCAACCTCTGAGGTGATAGCTGCCCACTCCTGTATCCAGGGAAGGGGTGCTCCTGGAATTCTGAAGCCTTAGGAGATTGGATTTGCATGGCTAACTCGTGCACTGCAGTTCTGACTTCCAATGAATGTCAGTCTATCTAAATATGGATGGTTCAGTCTACAGATGGATGGTTCAGTCTGGGCGATGTCATAAGTCTGTGCCATCCATTTTCTGTGATTTTAAATTCCCACGAAATGTGTATGTAAATTGGGTACATTTTTCCCAATACACATTTTTGTACTTTTTTTGTCCTGAGAAATACATTTTTAATACACATTTTTAAAGCCAAGAACTACATTACAAAATTGAAATGTACAGTATGGAGAAGGCTGCCCAAAGGCCATCTTTATTCTGGTCTTTACTAGTCCTGTCGGCTATGTTTAAAAATGCAGATCAAACAGAATTCTTAACCCCAAGTACATGCCACCATCCATCATTTGCAAGCCAGGTGTGCATTTATTTCAGTGTATATTCATGATTCTTACTCTACATTCCTATAGAGTATGCATATATTCCTAGATTCCTATATGGGTGAATGTCACATTGAAATTATGGCTACATTGTCTATGATACTAGCTTTCAAAGCTAGTCTATGGAATATTTGTATTGTTTATTGTTTTGTTTAATTTATGTCTGGCTTTTCTTCCAAGATTGGGTATAAAATGGAATATAGATGAAGCGAAATTAGAGCATTAAATAAATTAATATAGGTAGGTTTTTTATATATGGAGCAATTGGTAGATTCTTAAGGGAGGCTGCTTTTGAGGCTGAAACTGATTGCTTCCAGGGGATAAAATCTAATCCTTATTCCTATTGTAAACAGGTTTTAAAACCTATTTTTTAAGAGTGGAATTTGTTTGCAAGGTAGGCACATCTACTATTCTTATTTATGATGTTTAAGAAGCAAAATGAACTTGCTGGAACATATCCAGTGTTGCACTCCAAACTAAAAAGTCTGAAATAAAATCTCTACTTTTGTTCTTATTGTTGAGGTATTTGGATCTTTATACATTGTAATGTTTATCAGGGTTATCATCTTTGCCATCATGCCAATACCCTGTCATGCCATTTTATGAATGAAATGATTTGTATTATTAGTCTCTAACTCAATTTCCTTGCTCTTCTGTACAGATACGTTTTGATGTTGCAGACAGAAACACTGGAGAAATAGTGGATAGATCTCTTCTGTTCAATGTTGCAATTAAAGATGTAAATGATAATGCACCTGAGTTTCCTCAAAAGGAATTTAACATCACGATGAAAGAAAATCACAAGAGAGGTGAGTAATCCCTGAGGTTATGTGTACCTGTAGACAGGAATGATCCTGTGGGCTCATTATCTTCTATGATTGATTTCTCCAGTTTGAGTATTCATGCAAGACCCAAGTATCTTTGTGTGTTGGATGGGGAAAGCACAAGCTGGAGCCCTTTCACACTGCACAATTATAGCACTATGGTCCTGTGGAACCCTGGTATTTGTAATTTGGTGTTGCACTATTGCTCTCTGGCTGAGAATTCTAAATTCTCCACCTTAAACTACAAATGCCTTGGAATAGCGGTATATAAATAATAATAATAATAATAATTATTATTATTATTATTATTATTCTGTAGGGTAGCACCATGGCAGCTAAGGTGGAATCATAGTGCTATAATTGTGCACAGTCCCACCCCTAGGCATTCCACAGTCCCATTTCTTCCATGTGATCTCATGAATCACATTCCAAAGTGTGTCTGATCTAGCAGGGATACCAAAGCTATTTAGTGGATGTTGGGGACTAGGAGACAGAAAAAAAAGTGAAGGGGGAAAAAGGGCCTTGTGTTTGGCATTGTTCATGGGCATATTTTCTGTGACCTCATGTTTAAGGGTGATCCTCTGAGCACTGAAAACTAAAATATTAAAGTGACAAAATTCATTCCTCATTCCTATTCTTCTTGTAGCAACATTGGGAAAGGGAAATCAGAACTTGGAAATGTTACTTTTGATGGACTATAGCTGTCAGGATGCTCTAGCCAACTAGATTCTGGGAGCTGTAAGCCCCTAAAATAACTTTTTCAAGTTCTAGACATAGTTTACTCAGAGACCGAAGTAATATCATGATGTTGCTGACTTCTATAATACTTTATTTTTCTGATTGTAGATGAACTTGTTTTCAACATCACTGCCTTTGATAAAGATGAGGAAGGCACTGAAAATTCTCAAGTGACGTATTCTCTGGTTTCACAGACACCTCATTCAAAACAGTCTCTCTTTACTGTTGATTCTTCCACTGGGCTGATACGTAGTACAGGGTGCTTAGATTATGAGGTAAAGTACTTGTAAGTAAAATCAGTTTTGCTAATCTCCCTGAGATTTGTGTTTTGACACTTGTAATTTCCCAGAAAACTATATTGTCTTCAAGCTCTTGTAGATTCTGTCCACAGACTTTTTATTTATTTCTCAATATTTAAATTAAACGATGCTCTAAGTACAGTACACTCTTTCCTATGACTAATGGTAAGGAACTTCTTTTAGCCTAAGGTTCAAATTCAATTTCAGAAGACTGGTTGAGGTCAAAGGCAAAACAGTGAAACCAAACATACCACCATATTTTAGTTTAAATCTCTTACTGCCAGTAATTCATTGACAGTAGGAGGGTACTACAACATTTTAGAATGGGAAAATCACACAAGATAGGAAGCTTACAAATAATATCATATATAATATAATACAATATATATAATATCATATATCTTGACCCAATTCCTACTCGTCTTCTAATCTCTATAGCTCCTTCTTTTCTGCCCTCGCTTCTCCATATCTTCAATCTCTCTCTCTCTGCCGTTCGCCCTCGGACTTAAACATGCTCTCATTCCCCAATCTGAAAAAAACTTCTCTTGACCCCTCCTCTTTCTCTAGCTATTGTCGATTTCTCTTCTCCCTTTCTTTCTAAGGTTTTGAACGGGTTGTTTATTTTCACTGTCTTGAGTTTCTGAAGCCAACTCCATTTTCGATCCCATTCTCTGGTTTCCGCCCAAGGCAATCTACAGAGACAGCCTCACTAAAATCTCAAATGACCTTTTACTGGCCAAGGCAAATGGCCTTTACTCTGTTGTCATCCTTCTTGATCTGGCTGCAGCGTTGACACTTGTTGATCACTCTCTTCTAGTGTGATATACTGTTTGGAACTTTGGGTTCTCAGAGCGCGTTCCAAGAAAAAGGGGGAGG
>NC_056525.1:16601200-16606755 GCF_019175285.1 Sceloporus undulatus | reverse complement strand
ATTATTATTATTATTATTATTATTATTATTATTATTATTATTATTATTTTTACAGTGTAGATCCACTACGCAACACTCTCTCTCTAGTACTGAACACGTTTAGGTGTATGTTTTATCTGTTTTTAACTTTTCTACATTTTTAATCGATTTTATGGTGTTTTAATGTGTTTTAATTGTTTGGTTTTTTTAATTGTGAACATTTTTAATTTGTTGTTTCTGGGAGAAAGGCAGCATATAAAGAAAGTAAATAAAATAAATAAGTAATGGCTAATGACATCACAAACCACTGTCCCTGAGTTTCAGGTTTTGGATGATCCTGAACTGGCATGCCTTGTTCAGGCACACTCCTCATTGAATTCAATGGGCTTTCTCTAGTTGTTAGAGAGCTTTCTTGAGAAGAAAAGTGGAGGAGACAGACTGGGCTACTGAACTGCCCATCCCTCATACACTTCCAACCATGGTGGGAGAAGAAACCCTAAGAACACCAAAATGTCCTGTTGTTGTTTCCTTGGTCAGATTTGTGGAGAGGTGGTTTGCCATTGTCTTCCCCTGAGGCTGAGAGGGTGTGACTTGCTCCAGATCACCCAATGGGTTTCCATGGCCAGGAGGGGATTTGAACTCTGGTCTAGCACTCAAACCACAACACCATGCTGGCTCTACCCTTTCCAGTATATACCCTTTTAATATGTAATCTAATATAACATACCCTATTATTATTATTATTATTATTATTATTATTATTATTATTATTATTATTATGGTATTTATACCTCACCCTTCAGCCCTAAAGGCTATCAGAGCAGCTTACAATTATTATTTTTAATGAAATGGTTCCCTTTTGATATATAATCATGTCAACATGACTTTTATATGGTGTGTGTGTTTGCTGTAGCTGCATTTTATTTTATTTTTTACTTTTGTATATTTTTATGTTATTTTATACGGCTTTAAAAAAAATTACTGTAAAATCTTTTAAAATCTTGTGAGATGCCTTAGGTCCCTATCTGAGAGAAAGGTGGCATAAAAATGAAAATAATAACAACAAAACAATAATAATCCCTCCCTGGCCAGTATAATTCCTGACCTGTATAATAATAATAATAATAATAATAATAATAATAATAATAATAATGTGAGGCTGTGTGCTGTAGTGGTTTTAGTGTTGAGGACTATGACTCTGGAGAGCCGGGTTCGAATTCCGACTTGGAATTGTAAAACCACTGGGTGGCCTTGGGCAAGTCACACTCTCTCAGCCTCAGAGGATAGCTATAGCATGGCAGGCCCCTTCTCAACAAATCTTGCCAAGAAAACCCTGCGACAGGTCGCCTTACGTCCCAGCATGGTTTATCATATTTTATTATATTTTATAGATTTTAATTAATTTTTAAATATAATATATATTTAAATCAATTTTAATAAATATTAAAAATTATATTTTATCATCGTTTATCATGGTTTATCATATCATAGTTTGAGCATTAGACAACTCTGGAGACCAGGGTTCGATTCTCAGCTGAACCATGGAAACCCACTGGGTGACCTTGGGCAAGTCACACTCTCTCAGCCTCAGAGGAAGGCAATGGGGGGAAACCCTCTGAAGAAACTTGCCAAGAAAACCTCATGATAAGGTCACCTTAGGCCTAGGTTTGCTATTTGAAATGACTTGAAGGCATACAACAATAATAATAATAACAATATTTAATTTGAGCTTTGATTGAGAGTTCCTGCATGGCAGGGGCTGGACTGGATGGCCCTTGTGGTCTCTACCAACTCTGTGATTCTATGATTCTAATACCCATCCTGACCTATAAGCCTAGCAGAAACTGCTTCCTTTATTGCGCATGCGCACATTTTCAACGGCCTTTCCTCGAGCCGTTGCTATCAACGGTCCTCGAGCAAAGAACGCCATAGAGATGCTTCAGTCCTCCGGGCGCCTAGAGCGGCCGGCGCCATAGAGACGCTGCAGTCCTCCGGGCGCCTAGAGGGACCGGAAGTGGGTTTAAAACTCCGGCCGGATGTAGGCAAACGGAGGGGAAATCATGAAGCCGGCGGTGGACGAAATGTTCCCCGAAGGCGCTGGGCCTTATGTCGACCTGGACGAGGTGAAGGCGGCAGAGGAGGAGAAACCCTTGAGATTAATGTCTTTTTAGGGGGGCTGCTCAGGTGCCATGGCTCCAGTGCTGTGGAATTCTGGGAATTGTAGTTTGTGTTGGGACTACTGCCCCTTCAGAAACCAGAGGGAAAGTCAGTATCGTGGGATAGATAAACCCTTGAAGTGAATGAAAAAGATCCTAAAGAATAGATATAGAACAGAGCACTGAAGTTAGAGCTGGACATTGAAGGAGGTTCCCAGAATCCCACAGCACTATTATCAGTAATAATAAAAGTTCTCTGACAGAGAAGGCTACACGTCTCACGAAACTACATTTCCCAGGATTCCCTAGCACTTAGCCAAGGGCAGTTGAAGCCGTCTCAAACTGGGTTGTTTCTGCAGAGTGTTCTTGACCATAGATGACAGGATGTCCAGAAGTTGAACCAAGAGTCTGTGTTGTCCTTCATATCCTTCATAAAATGTTGTTATTTCTCAGGCTGGAGGAAGCACAGGTCTGTTGATGGATTTGGCAGCAAACGAAAAAAGCAGTGCATGCAGACTTCTTTAACAGTAAGTCTTACTTTGGGGGTCTTAAGCCAGAGATGTTTAATTTAGCTGCTGCTCAGTGTCTAAAACAGTGCAGAGAAAGCCTAGTGCATCTTCAGCTTGTGTGGGACAACTACCTACCAGTTACGGTCAGTAATATTTGGCTCTAGTACGATTTTGTGTGCTTTTTGGGATTCCCATATTAGATAGCCACAACATGGTTTAAGTACATGGCTATACCATATAGATATATCACTTGGGGGTCACTTCTGTGTGTTACTTCATCATGGCTTTGTGGGACTTATACTGTGCAGAAATATGTATTCGTGATGCTTGATGTCCCATAGTCAGGGACATGAGGGATTGAAGCATGTTTCCACAAATCAACTTGCCAAGGAAATAGTCGGGTCACAAAATGCAGTACCGTTGGTACAATACACCATATAAATTAGCCAAAATACATAAAAATAATAAGGATAGGTGTTGGGAATGCGAAAGAGAATCTGGTACCTTCTTTTTCGTCTGTGGTGGAAGTGTAAATGCCGAATAACTATTGGAAAGAAATTAATAAAACATAAGAAGACATACTAGAAACAGACATATCCTTCGACCTGAAAAGATATTTATTGAGCATAAACACTGAAGAAACACTGGAAACAAAACACGGCAGATTAATTTTTTACTTAACATCAGCAGCCAGAATAGTATACAGTATAGGGCAAAATGGAAAAAACAAAATAATTCCTGACACAAAAGATTGGTTACAGAAAGCTTATGATTTTATGGAAGCGGATAAGTTAACACAAAAGCATGCAAAAAAGATCATGATAGAAATTTTGGAGAGACTGGCACCCTTTGATAAAATATTTACAAAATTGACTGATAAATAAGGTTGGTTTAAATACCAATAGTCTCTTAGCTAGAGAGAATCTTCTTCATAATGTCACTGTATCTATGATTTTATGTAATGAAGGAGAATAAAGTATGGACTGGAATAGCAAAGTTCAATTATTTGGTTGGAAGTCTTCTAAATGTCACATGTTTTGTTTGTTCGATGTGTTGTAATGTTACTTTTCATATCTTTAAATGTTTTTCTCTATTTTTAATTAATAAAAATTAATTAATAAAAAAATTTTAAAAATTAGTCAGACTTTTTGTCAGGTTAGGATAGATTCCTAGTGGTCCACAGGTTCATTCTTGTTTTTTCCCGTGACTTGCAGAGGACCAAGTAAAGTCTCATGTTGCACTGATTTTGGTATTGCTTCTGCATACCCCAAAGTTTAGTATGATAGGAGACCTGCCCCTTTATTCTCCCATACAAAAGAATGTGGTTTCCTCTGCTAAAAGGACTTGTGCTGCTTTTATCTGCCCTCCTCCAAAGTGCAGTCCAATAACACGCTTCCTCTGTATTCCTTGGCCTGTGTAGAAGAATTGGGGGGATGGTGTTTGAACAAATAATTGCTAGCTATGGTGTGTGATCCTTGGTGACATATTTGTAGCTTTTAAAAAAGCAACTCTGGCCAGCATTAAGATCAAAGGTATTACAGTAAAGAGGATGAGCTGAAAAAATGAACTGATGGATAGCGTCCATCAGCCAATGCCCTTCCCAACTGAGAAGAGGGTGTGGATGCTCAATATATGAAACAAGTTTTTATGAGAAAATATTTTTAAATAAAAGTTTTAGATTTTCAAAATAATTGATTGGGTTGGAGTTCATTGAGCTGAACTCAAGAGGCAGCCTCTAGTTAGCTTTGTTAAATGGATTCAAGTCTCATTTGTCACTGGGAAGCGAGTTCTGTATTCTTGCTTAACTTCAGAAAATAAGCTTACTTAATTCCAAATGAAAAAACATATGTAATAATTGTATGTATTCTGTGTAATGTTAATGTATTATCCTTCTTGCTAGATTTTGAAGATATGTTTGATGACGATGATATCCAGTGAAAATGATATTCCAGCTATGCAGTGTGGAGTACTTAAGATTTTTTGTAGAAGCTGATTGGAAACCAAAGGAAAATGGGAATATTGACTCCAAGACATGAAAGAGCAGCATGAAGTGGCTGATGATGCATGGAGAGCCGAACTGTGGAGTTATTACTCGCTAGGAGATAGGGAGTTGTGCTGTTTTTAAGCCTTGCTTCAATAAAAAGTGAACAAAATGCATCAAAACATTTTCCAATTTTGTTTTATTCTGCCTTTCATTAGAATGATTTACAATTAATCCTAAAAGCAATAAGCAACTCCCTCCTCTCTTTCCCTCTTCCCCAACAGGCATTAGACCCCAGGATGATGAATGGGCCAGTATGTTTTTACCTTCAGGTTTACAGTCTGAGGGTGTTTTAATATATGGATATATAGGCGGGTTACAGACCACCATATAAGTACGCGATGAGCGCGTACTAGGGTTAGGAAGGGGCAGTGCTTCTGCACCCCCCTAACCCTGGTACACGCTCTGCGTGCACAAAATGGTGGCGGCTGTTCCACACTGCCGCCGGCATCAATACGTCACGACCCCGCCGCCTCCAAACGAGGCGGCGCAGTTGTGACGTATTAAGGCCGCGCTGCGGCGCATAGTGCACCCTTTGCATGACCCCAGAAGGAGCTCCATTTCGGAGCTCCTTCCTGCTTTGCGTCACTGGGCTCAGCCTTCAGACGGCTGCGCCCAGCGATGCAAGGGAGAAAGGGGCCAAGCGGCCCCTTTCTCCTCCTCCCTGCCGCCGCGGGGTGTCCTTGGGGCTTCAAGCCCCAAGGACAACCCTTTCCAGGCTGCGGGGAAGCGGCCTTTTGCCGCTTCCCCACAGCCTGCAAAGCGGTGGATCGAGGCCTCGGAGGCTGCCGGTCTGGCAGCTGAGGCCCCGATACACCGGGGAAAGGGGCGGGTGCAGGCCACCCCAAATGGGCGGTCTGTAACCCGCCT
>NC_056525.1:16552099-16601100 GCF_019175285.1 Sceloporus undulatus | reverse complement strand
AATATTGAGTTTGGGAAGTCCTGATCATAAACTCATTTATTTGCAAGTGACATTTGAACAAATGGATGTGATTTAATTTGTGACTTAGGCTTCAAATAATAGTGACACTGTGAAACATGATTTAACAGAAACTAATATCTGCTATTCTAATCTGCTATAGATTGTAGTTTTAATTCAGATTTAGTGTCCATAAAGTGGTTTAAGTGGGATACAAGGGTTGAATCCCTGCTTGGCCATGAAAACCTACTTGGTGATCTTGATAAGTCACACTGTCTCAGACAAAGGCAATTGCAAACCCCCTTCTGAAGAAATCTTGCCAAGAAGGGTTGCCATAAGTCAGAAATCACTTCAACTCACACAACTACATTTACTTATTTAGACTACTTTTCTCTAGTTTTATTGCCCAAAGAAGCTCTCAGGGTCATTTAGGGGGGGAAAAATCTCACAATAAAGAAGTCCAGTCCAGGAATAAAATATCTGTGATGGCCAAATGGAATAGGGTTATAAAGGCAGTATCTTCTGCTTTTATCCTTGATCTCAGGTGTCATGTTAGGCACAGGCAGCAGTTCCTAGTGAAAGAAGGGAGTGAGTAGGTCAGTCTTGATTAGGCCATAATAGATGTTTCTGCTGGCATTTCCCAGGTAGTAAGTCCCTTTGAAGGGAGGTGTTAGGACTGAACAATTGCAACCTTCTCTTGTACATAGTTTTGGGAAATTATTCAAAGCATATGCATCCTGGTTTATTTATTAGGGAACATTTAAACATTGCTCTTCAACCAAAACATCTCAAAGGACTATTCAGAAGTCACTAATAAGGTAACCCATGTAAAAAGGATCTGGAGTCCTAGTAGACCCAAGCTAAACATGAACCAATCACAATGAAGTGGCAAAAAAGCCAAAGTGGTTCTAGACTGCTTTAACAAAAGTACAGTGTCCTCATAGAAGGAAGTAATAGCACTATTCTATTCTGCTTTGGTCACAACTCACTTGGGACACTGTCCAGTTCTGGGCACCACAGTTCAAAAAGGATCTTTACACATTGGAATGTGTCCAGAAGAAGACAACCAAGATGGAAAAAGTCTTGAAGCCAACTTAAGGATCTGGGTGTGTTTAGCTTGGAGAAGGGAAGACTGAGAGGTGATATGATAGACATCTTTAAAAGTATAAAGAAATGTCATGTAAAAGAGCTGGCTAGTTTGTTTTCAGTTGCTTCAGAGACTAGGAGATAAACTAATGTATTCAGGTTAAAGGAAAAGACATTCCAGCTAAACTTAGGACAAACTTTTTATACTGTAAGATCTGTTTGACATTGAAATAAACTGCTTCAGAGGCAGATGGACTCGATCTTTAGGGATCTTTAAAGAATGGTAGAATGACCATCAGTAAGGAGAGCATTAGTTGAGTATACCTGCATGGTTGGACACTGAACTAGATGGTCCTTGTGAACCCTGCCAACATTTATAAATCTGTTCTCAGATTTAAAATTGGAAAGAGATGCAAGTGCAGAGTGGGGGGAGGGTGGAGACTGAAACGCAAAACCAGCCAGGATGGAAACACTAAAAGAGGCAAAAGTCTGGGTTCTCAAAAGAGGGAAAGGAGTGATAGAACTGTAGGTTTTGAAAGTACCCCATAGGACTGTAGTCCACCTTACTCTTGATGGTTGTTTGAGAAAGTGCTTTGAACATTTTCAAAGTGTAAACAAATCCCATTATAATTCTGAACAATCCTGTAAGATCAGATGTCACTATTAACAAAGCCTTCCCAGGCATTGAATAATTGTCGCTTGCTATTTGATGTTCTTTTGGTGACTGTTTTATCGAACCATTTGCTGTATTGCTATGTACATTATATGTATTATCCTACTAGAGAGGCAGGCTAGCTCCAACAGGCCTCCCTGGAAGAAGAATAACCATCCTTTATGAAGCCAAGCCCTCCCTCCAGTCCATCTGCCTTGGTCCAGGCCTTGGAGGTAGAGAGGAACTGCTGGACCTCATCCCCCTTCCCCACCACCTTTCCCTTCTCCTTTTATGTCATGTCTTTTTAGATTGTAAGCCTGAGGGCAGGGAACCATCTAATTAAAAAGGTTGTATGTACAGCGCTGTGTAAATTTACAGTGCTTTATAAATAAAGGTTAATGATAATAAAAGCAGTGTTATCGTTTGGGTGAGCTCAGCAACCCAGAATGGGACCTCAGGAGAAATAGCTTAGATTCCCCATGCCTGTCGTACACATTGCCAATAGCCAGAGTTTCACAAAGGGATTCTGTGAAAGGGTAGGAGATGTGGATAGAACATTGCTCTTAGGTCATAAAAAACGGTGCCAGTTTGGCCCACTTAGGAATGAATTACTTGTTGACCTTGGACTGTCACTTTGGGTACTTGTTAGGTTTGCTATGAGAATAAAAATGAAAAGAGGAACCATGTCTGCCATCTTGGGCTTCATTTGGAGGACAAGTGGATATACAACTGAATCCCAACTTTATCTGTGTCCTGCCCTTGACCACTGCACTTTGTACAAGTATAGTATGTGCCAATAAACCTAGGCAACATAATCCATGCAAATTGTTGCTATGTGCCTTCAAGTCAATTCTGACTTATGGAGATCCTAAGGATGTTCTTGGCAAGATTTGTTCGGGGGGGGGGGGCGTTCCATTGCATTCCCCTGAGGTTTAAAGAGTGTGACATGCCAAAGATCATCCACTGGGTTTCCATGGCTGAGCAGAGATTCAGACCCTAGTCTCCTGAGTGCTCCACAGTGTCCTGCTCAAACTACTATACCAGACTGGATTAAAATATACTGATACTGACACTAAAACAATTGGATATTAAAAATATATCAAGTGGATATAAAGGAACTCTGTGTGTGTGTGTGTATCCTTGAAGTTGCCTGTCAATTTATGATGTCCTTATGAATTTCATTGGGTTTTCTTAGGTAAGAAATAGTCACAGGTGGTTTTGCCAATTCCTTCCTCTGAAATCATGTCTGATCTTGGAAACTAAGCTGGGTCAACACTGGATAGGAGACCATCAATGAATACCAGGTTCTGACAGAAGTCAGAAGCAAATGTTGACTTTGACAGCAGAATAAAAAGTTTCTGTTGGCAGCATGGAACCCTTATCTTTTTTGTTTGGAATGTTTGCATTGTTTTCCTCGACTCCCAGTTTTGGAAGAAGCAGGATGATGGTATTATGATGATTTCAGCATTACAGAATTCAGTGGGATAGCTTTGAATAAAAAGTAATAATGTTTTATATTTTAATGTTTTTCAGACTACTAAAGCATTCCAGCTTCTTATCAAGGCTACAGACCATGGAAACCCACAATTGTCATCAACAGCAACAATTAATATTGCTGTGGAGGATGGCAACAACCACCTGCCTACATTTATCCAGGAAAAGGTAATGATGTAATACCTGAGGGCTATTTTCAAGAGGAGACAGTTTAATGTGTGACTCAGTCATGAGATGAAAAGCTTTGTCCTATGAGTGCCTCCATGGATCAAGTACTCTTAAGGCACAATGAAAAGAAAAGGATTGTATTGGACAAAGGTGGGACTTTCTTTCCTCCTGACGGTTGACATCAAATTTAAATAAGTTCTTGATGGCTGTGGTGGGAAGATACCAGGATATTTAATGTCTTGCTAAATTGTTGCTGCCAATAACTAAGCCATAGAAGAGCCATTCAGCCCTTTAAAATGTATGTGTGTGGACAGTTTTAAATGACTGGGAAAACACCAAACAAAAGGTACAATGGTTTTCCCTGTAGCAATGCTCCTTCCTTCTGGTGCTCTTGGCCATTTGATGTCTTCATAGTCCCACCCTTGGTTCTGTGTCTTCATTGTGCAAACTGTGTGTGGTGGTATAGAATGCCTGGAACTACCTTTGATGTATAAAAATTTTTTTCCCACCCTGCCTTTTTAGTATCAGCTGGATTTTCCAGAAGGCAAAGCAGAACATGATATCCTACGTCTCAGTGTGGAAGATAAAGATGCTCCCAGCACACCTGCTGGGAGAGCGAAGTATAAGATAGTGAGTGGAAATGAAAGAGGAAACTTCATCATTGAAACAGATCCAAATAGCAATGAAGGGGTGCTAAGCATTGTAAAGGTAAAGATTTTTTTAAAAAAACATTTTTATTGTTCATTAATATGTACAAAGACTTTGTCAAATATATACAATTTTAACATTGTAAATGTAAAGATGTAAATAATCATATGTCTGGGCTGGAGAATGTGTGCCCTTCCAGATGTTGGACTCCAATGTTCATCAGGTCTAGCCCAGCTAATGATGATAGATGATGGGAGTTGCAGTCCAACATAATCTAGAGGGCCAAATGTTTCCTGCCCGTGTTCCAAGGAAAAGAACTTATTTGTCTGTCAGATGTGTTGAATCACACCTACTACCATCCCCAGGCAGTAGAGTCCATGGGCCTTATTGACTGGAGTAAGAACTATTAGTCCAACACATCTGGAGGGCTCAAGCTTAGGAAAGATTGCTATCGAACAGGGGTGGGCAAAGTGTACCTCCCCCAGAATTTGTTTTTCATTCCCTCATTTCTTTTTGCCCTGCAGTATGCTCCAGAATTACCTCTGGGGACGTGAAGAGCATTTCTGCCATGATTGCAATGTTTTTCAAAAATGTCTCACTCCACAATGCCCTCTGGGGGTGTGGGGGATTTCCAGTATATTTTGGCGCTCTCATGGGCCAATTCATGTGCAGGAGAGCCAGTGGGGTGTAGTGGTTTGAGTGTTGGACTGCAACTCTGGAGATCAGGGTTCGATTCCTCACTCGGCCCTGAAACTCACTGAATGACCTTGGGCAAATCACATGCTCTCAGCCCCAGGGGAAGACAATGGCAAACCTCCTCTGAATGAAACTTAGCAAGAAAATCCATGATAGGTTCACCTTAGAGTTGCCATAATTTGGAAACTACTTGTTGACAGAAGAAGAAGAAGAAGAAGAAGAAGAAGAAGAAGAAGAGCTTCCTGTTGGGCCTCTTCTAGACTTAAAATGGCACAGGAAAGCCCCTAGAGAGTGTTGGAGGGCATTTGGGAGTGTTTGATTTTTTGTGGTGGAGTTGGTGTCCTAGAAGGATCCCCAAAAGTGTCCTGGGTCAGTGTTGTCCACCCTCGCTATAGACAGAATTTATTCATGGAAGACTTTGTTGCTGTTTTTTCTTCTCCCTGTACCTAGCCTTTGATCCATGATGGTACCTCTGAAAGGAAACTTGTAATTTCAGTGGAGAATGAAGAGCCCCCCTTCCTATGTGAAAGAGGTTTGGTGAGGAATGTTCCTTCTCCAATATACTCCAAAGCATCTGTGGACATTAATGTAATTGACAGAAATGATGCCCCACAGTTTAATCCTTCTATCCTTGTTCTTCGACAAGAGGAAGGAGTCAAGTCTGGAACTAGAATTGGCCAATACATGGCAAAAGATCCAGATGCTACACCCAATGTAATAAGGTAGGCATTATAGCAGATAACTTTCCTTTAAACATTGATCCAAAACACGCTGCAGAAAATAATCCAGTTTGAGGCCACTTGAACTGGCTTGGTTCAATGCTAGGGAATTCTGGGAATTGCATTCTCTGTCAGAGCTCTGGTGCCACAATAAACTACATTTTCCAGAATTCCTTTCCTTCATTCCTGTAATTAATAGCAGGGCAAGCAAAATGACCCATAAACTGCATGGATCCACCCATCCCTCTACATATTTTTGTTATTGTACTTCCTAAGAGTATGATTCTTGTTTTAAACAAGGCATGTGTCCCCTTCACATCTTGTTGTCCAGCAGAAATAAAGCAAGTTTCTGTGCTGTACTGCCAAACTGAATTGATGGGATGTGTGGCTTCAAGCAGGTTGCATGGGGATGGGAGGGAAGAATTGGGCCTGGGACTTGCTGAAGTTGTTTGTGCCATAATTTAAAAAAAACTGAAGAGAATTTACTCAACAAATGCTTAAAAGACACTTTCATATGGTCTTAAATTTCAAAATTAACTTCTGTCACAGAAAACTAATGCTGGGACTCAGCTGTAGGACAAATTAGAGCTTATCTATTCCCTGCAAACATCAGCTACAATGAGTCAGTTTTACACACCAGACTCTCAACACTCTTCCTGTGATGTCTTATGACTGTTTGCACCCTGGGGGACTTGATTCCCTTTTCCCTACACCCTTTGGGGTGTATTTCCTAATTTACTTCATTCACTTGTTTTATCTAGAGCTTAAATTGGGAAATACACACTAGAGGATGTAGGAAAGAGACAGTCAAACACTCCAGGGATAAGACATCATAGGAAGAGTGTTGGGAAACTGGTGTGTTCAATTGACTCATCTTAGCAAATGTTTGCAGGAACCAGGTGAGTTTTGAGGCCCTCTCTGATTGCTTAATATGCCAGCAAATTGAACCTGATTTTATTTTGCAAGGTGGGTTTTGGCTGTATGAAATTTGGTTTCTAGTTCTGTAGAGCTTTGGGAAGGCCACTCTTTTTTTAAAAAAATATTTTATTAAACTCAAATACATCCATTTCAGATACATCCATTATTTAACATTCATAACAAACATACACATCTATTTACATTTCTTAACACCTACATTCTATCTTTCTTTCTTCCCACTTCATTCTTCCTCTCATTCTAATATTCTTGTTTCACATTACAAACTTCCTAACTACATTCAAGTTAAGTAGTTGAATTGCCATTTATCTGTATGACTTGCGTTACTTTCTTTATAAAGAATAGAAAATAAATTTTTACCTGTCCATAACATATACATAGAGAAGAGTTCTCCCATCAACATTTTATTTCATTAATATTCTTATCATTTTTATATATTTATCTTTGTCTAGAATCAGTTTCCATTTATTGCCTGGTTAGTATTCCTGCTAATTTTTAGATACCATTAAATTTCAAAATGTTATTTTCCACAATTTTGAAACTTCTTTCCACTGTTCCTCATAATCCCTAGGGGATTTGTTATTTAATTGACTCATGATTTTGTCCATAACTGAGAAGTCCATTAATTTAATAATCTATTCTTCTTGGTCTGCTAAGCTGCTCATGATGTCTTATCGCTCTTTAAAAAAACCCATTTGATTTGCTCATTAAGATACAGAATAGCTTCTGACCCAGATGGCTGGGTGACTATTGATGAAAACTCTGGGGTTGTGATGACAGCTAAAACACTTGATAGAGAATCACCTCACTTGAACAACAGCATCTACACCATTAAGATTCATGCCATTGATGACGGTAAGTCCATTCTGAAATGGCAGTGGTAAACCTAGTTGCCTGCCAGCAGACTTTTTTGCATGTTGTGGAAGGCATGGAGTAAAGCTGAACCACAAAATTTTACCCAATTCCAAATCTGATACATCTTCAGAACCAGCCTTTTCTTTTTAATAAGTATTAGTATTATATTAGTTTTGTGTCTGGAATATTCTTGATTTAATTCAAACTAGAGTAGACAAGTTGAATGAACTGTTGAATGGTGAGTCTACACATAGGTAAATCCAGCTGATTCCATGGCTCTACTCTGGTTGGGACTAACAGTGGGATTTAGTACTACATTTCCTAAGGGATTTTTTTTTTTATTTTTGTATTAAGCATGCTAAGGTGAGTTGCAATTTTATCAGTCCTTGGTAAAAGTTGTAATGAATCTACTGTTGTATACTCATGTACAAGTCTAGAAATTTTACTCAAAAAACCTGAGTCGACTTATCCACAGGTCAATATAGGTACTGTATATATGTAGAATTTTGTAAGTTCTTTGGCATTGTTTTCCTTTGCATTATCCTTTAGATCCTTTGTTACATGCCCCTAAGTTTTACCCTCAACTTATCCACGGGTCATATCAAAATCCATAATTTTGATCCCAAAATTTGCCCTTGACTTATACATGAGGTCGACTTATAGGTATCTGCCTTCATTTTCTGGTCTAATGGGCTGCATTCAGTTTGGGAGACCACATATTATACTATACACTATGACAAGGACATTGAGGCATACTTTATAGAGCATGGTTCCAACATCTGAATACTTTGGCTGGACTTGAATAGATTGAGGAATGGGGGAACAAATGAATTCTCCCATTGTGTCAATAAGTACATTGAGAAGCTACCTTTAAAATGCTTCCAAGTGGTACATGCTCTCATTTCCCCTTCAGGTAAACTCTGGCTTATGATCTATCTGCCTCTTGAGAGTTTGCAAAACAGGTCCAGCTTGAATGATGTATGGTCATCTGAGATTTACAGCAGATGTGACATCTTGTGGATAGAAGTGTGGAAAGTTTGCTGAAGAGGTCAAATGCCTAAAGCCAGTGGGTGAAATCCATCTCTTATCTTGAAGGTTTCTTCCTGCTATGTCTGTCCTTGTTGTGTGTGTGTGTGTGTGTGTGTGTGTGTGTTTTAAGTAAAATCTTTTGTTTCCCCACTAGGTCTTCCACCCCAAACTGGTACTGGTACCATCCAACTTTACCTGTCTGACCTTAATGACAATGCTCCAATGCTAGTTACACCATCTTTGGTGGTCTGTGAAGGAAAAGAAAAAGACCCTTTACATATAAAGGCAGAGGACAAAGATTCCCATCCATATGCAGGCCCCTTTACCTTCCAGCTAGTGGAGACTGTGGATAATATGGGAAACTCATGGAAACTGGGAGAAAGTTTTGGTAAGTTAGCCTCTAACTGCTTTAACATTTTGCCCCTTTGACAGCTTTTTTTTTTACAAGTGCACTGGAATAACATATTTAATATGGAAATAAATTTCCTGGACTAAATTTGGAATGAGGCTTGATCTCCATGTAAGGTTGCACACTTATAACCAAGAGAGGACAAATCCTGGATGGATTTGCTTCCTGTTTTTCCCCATCTCAGCTGTAATATCACCTGGTTTCTTCCATATCCAGTTTACCTGATCATAGACACACTTCACTTATAGCAGAACCAATAGCAGGAGATGTTGACTCTGTAGATTAGAGGTAGACCCCAGAAGATTAAACAGAAGTTCAATTCAGCTATAATGCTGAATTCAAGGCCTAGAAACCAGGAGGGTATAGACCATCTCTGCCTTAAGCCCAACACTATCTTCTTGCCTTAAGACAATGGTGTTGCCCTCCAGATCTCTTTGGACTGCAGTTCTCATCATTCTTCACTAGTGATTCTGGCTAAGAATTATGGAAACTGTGAGCCAAAATCAACTCGAGGAGTCAATTGTTCACATCTGCACTAGTAAGCTGAGCTGTGGTGGCTCAGCGGTTAAGATGCTGACTCTGATGATTGCAAGACTGGCAGGTTGGCAGGTTGAGGCCCATGTGCCACACGACAAAATAAACTTGCATCACTAGTCCCAGCTTTTGGCAGCCTAGCAGTTCAAAAGCATGTAAAAGTGCAAGTAGATAAATATGTACCACGTCAGTGAGAAGATAACAGCATTTTCTGAAATCATGCTAGCTACATGATCAAAGAGTTGTCCTTGACAACGCTGGGTCATGGAGATGAGCATAACCCCCTACAGTTGGACATGACAACCTTGTCAAGGGGAAACCTTTACCTTTTACCTTTAAGAAAGACAGAGAGAACAGAGATGCAGCCAAGACAAGTGTTTACAAATGTACACTTGAGGCAAGTGTATACAATGAGACATACCTCTATGTCACAATAAAAATTGGCTGCATTTTATTTGTCTGATTCCCTATGTTTTGTAATCCAGAAATTCAAGAAATGGTCTCATCCAGGTGATCCCTGACACACCATGCCCTCTTCAGTTTTTCTTTCCATTAGGACACTTAAAAAAACACAACCCTTTGTATGCTTTTAAAATAATTTTATACTGTTTTAAATATGTTCATTTTAATTGTTTTTAAAACTGTATTGTTTGGTTTTAAGTGATTTTCTTTTGTGAGCCACCTTGGGTCCCACTTGGAAAGAAAGGCATCATATAGATGGAATAAATAAAATAAATAATAACATGTAAATAATTTTCTTGAACCTCTTTGTGCCTCCAGTCTTCCCATTAGCTGCCTTCCTTACTTTCATTGCAGCATCTTTGTCCTGTCCCTTGCAGGTGAGACATTTGAGAAAGACAGGTGGAAATGAACAAGAGAATTTGTGCATGTCCTAGATCCTATTTGTGATCTGCAAATCTTTTTTTTTTTTTGGTAGCAGTAAGAGTTGTTGCCAAATAGACTTTACATTTCTTCATTCCATATGGTAAATACTTCCTCTGATGTGAGATCTTTAGGTTTATGTTATTTACCTTAGAAGACTCAAGTTTCCTGAGTGTGTGTTTGGAAATATCTGATCACTATGCATGGGGTACTTTCAGTTGTTGTTCATGTTATTTATCATCAATTTGGTTTTGACCTATAGCAACCCTATGAATGAGAGACCTTCAAAAGCCTCAGTCATCAGCAACCCTTCTCACATCTTCCAAGCTCAGGGCTGTGGCTTCCTTGATTGCATCAAACCATTTATCATTTGCTCTTCCTCTATTCTACTGCCTTCATGTCAGAGTTTTCTTGGCAAGATTTGTTGGGGGGGGGTGCTTTCCTTTACCTTCCTCTGAGGCTGAGAGAGATTGACTTGCTCAAGGTCACCCAGAGGGTTTCCATGGTTGAGTGGGGAGTGGTCTCCAGAGCCATAGTCCAGTTCTCAAACCACTGTGCCATACTAGCTCTCATTCTGAATGTTCTCAGTGGGGATTTGTGGCTTCTGTGTCAGTGAGTTTGTACTGGGTTGTAGTCTAAATTTTAAAGGAGATAGACAAGGGTACAATGTCCTCTAATTGAGTTCACACTAAAACCTAGAGCAATCCACTACTGTATTAAGATGGAGGGCACCACTTCTACTGGCTAAACTCAGGGATCAGACCTGTATTGCAGGGCTTTGAACCAGTAGCTAGAGCTTAGGTTGAGCTTGGAGTACAATACACATGCAGCCACGATTGCACCGAATACGGAGCAAAAAACATGACTTCTAATACAGACACCAGGCCTGTTCTATTATGAGGCCTACTACTGCATACCAATCCCAATGACTTGAAGGTACACAACAACAACAGTGTGTAGCAATGTAGATGCAGGCCTTTCTTGATTGCTTCAGATTGCTATAGAATCTGTTCCATTAAAAACATTCAGGGGAAGTTGGACAGCTATTCTACTTCTAGAGGTGTCTTGCCTTGAAGATCTACAATAATCCCCCCAGGTCCCAAGAATCCAAATGTGGTGTTCTTTGGGTATTTGGAAGATGTCTAGCTGCTAATCCATGTTTACATTAGCGAACAGACAGATGTAACAGGCTCATAATGGTGTTTATCCTTCTCCCTCCCTCCCTCTTTCTGTCTCTTTATGTTTCAGATGATTCAGTTGAGCTCTTTATGATAAAGAGCCTTCCATCTGGCAATTATTCAGTGCCTTTCCATATTTCGGACAAGCAAGGGTTTTTCAAGGAGCAGACCCTGCATGTCACTGTCTGTGCCTGCCAGGATGGGAAGACATGTGAGCAGATGAGTGAACGGGCCTCTGTATCAGTGGGTCTTGGAGGGGGAGCAGTTGGAGCAATCTTAGCTGCATTCCTCTTACTGATATGTGAGTATATCCTAGAGTTTACATTTAACTATACATTTACATTTAACTAAGCAGAAACTGTACACATGCCTTTTACATATGGTATTTAACTACATTATTCCCATAAAACAGCAGCTGATTTTCAACAGCTGTTCTGTTTCAGTTCAAGGTGCTGGCTTTAATCATTTAAACATCCCTAAACCAGGAGTGGGAAAATTGTTGAAGTCCAGGAGCAAATTTCCTGACCCTGGCCTGGGACCTGCCAAGTCTACACTGAACCTATATATTTTTTTAAAAGCAAGTTTTGTTTTATATTGTTTTTTTCAAAATAAGTTCCTCTGTGTGTGTGTGTGTGTGTGTGTGTGTGTGTGTGTGTGTGTAGACAGGTTGAGTATCCCTTATCCAAAATGCTTTGGACCAGAACTGTTCCATATTTTGGGTTATTTATTTATTTTTGGATTTTGGAAAACATGTATTTGCACATACCTAATGAGACATAATGAGGCTGGAGAGAGACTGAGAATCTGTGAAATGGTGGGAGGCATGGATACCTACAATTTCACAGATCTTTGCATCTCTCTCCAGTTGTCTTTTCAGCCTCGTAAATACAGTACAGGTACATAGTACACTACTTGTGTTGTAACTCAAAAGGTTTTGTATTTTGGAATACTTAAAAATTTTGGGATTCTAGATAACAAATACTCACCTGTATTTATGTATGTATGTATGTTTATGTAGGTTTAAGAACAGGAGGCAGGGCCTGTACCTTGTTTAGAAGGAGAATACTGTTCCTGGGCATTTCCTAGAATGATATTTCCCCATTTTTCCTAGGAAAAGTAGGTTATATCAGAACCAACAAAAATGTCTAGAAGCAGTTTTGGGGCTCCCCCCAATCTTGAGGACCCCATGTGGCCCATGGGCCATAGGACTTTGTTCTAACAGACCTCAGACTAGATTATCTGCAGGGCTACATCATCCCTTACCTATTTACCTTGTTCCCTTGATTGAAAATCTGAGAATCGTTCTGTGTGTCTCCCTTTCAGTAACTGAACACATGTCATAGGCCCTTTTAAAGCTGTGGGGCTGTTGTTGTGGAGAGCTGCGTCTAGAGGAGGTCTGGCTGTATTAAATTTATATGTTTCATTAGGCTTTTCACTTCAGACTAATACACTGTTTCTAAATAGGTACATGTAGTTAATGTTATTTCCTCCCTCCTTTTGATGCTTTTTTTGAGATATTTCAGGAAAGAGTTGGAACTGAAATGTTGTGAATAAATTCAGTAAGCAAATGTGTGAAGTACAAGTGTGCTACACTTTGTAACTGTTATAAGAAACAAAGCATGGACAAAATGAGAGCCAGCATGGTATTGTGGTTTGAGCATTGGACTATGACTCTGGAGACTAGGGTTTGAATCCCTCTTGGCTATGGAAACCCACTGGGTGACCTTGGGCAAGTCACACTCTCTCAGTCTCCAAGGAAGGCAAAGGCAAACCCCTTCTGAATAAATTTTGCCAAGAAAGACTTGTAATAGCTTAGGATCACCATAAGTCAGAAATAATATGAAGGGACATAACAATAATGGACAAAATGGCAAACCTTCTGTCTTCCTCTGTATAACAGAAACAGACTGGTTGAGCTGTTCTTTTCATGTGTACGTTTACTAATAGCTGTGAGTATATCGATGCCAGTGTGTAAATCTCTTCATGGCATAGGTGTTAATACCATGTACTTGTAGATAGGGCTGTTTTTTATGTGTGCTTTATTTCATCTGACTGACACTTTACCAGGTGAGACCAATGGTTTAGTGAAAAACAGTCCCATGACCAGTGCCATATGCTTGTACTATTCATGCCTGTGCTACAGACATACGAATTTTCTTACCTGAGATGTTTCTCCTTACCTCAGTCTCTGTAGATGAATGAGAAAAGGGCTCCCAACACACAAAGGGGTCTTCAAGTTGCTTCTTTCTGCCTTACAGTTGAGCCATGTACTACAGCAGAGATCTCTCCCCCCCCCCCATGATCCTTTAAATTGAGATGTTGGGCAATAATGATCTTGCACCACGATGAGCCATGTACTCTGCCACTGCCTTATTCATTTCCTTGTGGATTCAAATGCTGTGATACTTTGGGAGGTAGCAATTATCAAAATTTTTGTCCCTAATGAAATGGCTTCACCATCCTCTCTACTGGAATGGCTAGCAAAGGGTACTGTTTAACTGTTCCATATCACTCGCTTTAAAAAACAACAACAGTGGAAAGTAGAAAAAAAGAAGGGAAAAATACAAGGGACTAACACATGACAAATGCCTGGACCACGTTTTGGAAAGGTACTTTTTTGGACTATTTGTTTATTTATTTGACTTCTATCCCACCTTTCTCCCAAAATGGAACTCAAAGCTGTATGTAACTGTCACAAACCCTCCTGCTACTGATCATGCTGGCTGTGGGATTCTGGGAGTTGTAATTCTCTAAAATTAACTTTTCCATGTCTGGCCTAAAACCACTCCGACCCTGGCAAAAGTCTATCAATAAGACAGAGTAATGGCCCAATAAAAGTCAAACCTATAAATGTCACTTCTGTTCAGCTAAGGTTTTAGCAGCCAGCAAGGTGTTTTTAGGTCAAAGGCCTTAGTATATGAGGTTATAGAGCTAATGATGACACTCTTTTCCTGCTTTTCAGTGGCCATGGGTCTCCTGCTGTGGTGTCCCAGAACTGAGAAAGGCCAGCCATTCATCCCTCATGAAGGAGGCAACCAGTCTCTGATCCAATACAACGAAGAGAGTCAGCAAGTTTTGTCTCAGGTAAAAAAATAATGTTCTTACCCCATGAATTTCTAGAGGCAGCACCACTGGGCTTACAGCATAATTTTATGACCCAAGTCTTATTGGGTGCTGTGGGATTTGTCTAAGATAGCAGCATTTGTTGCTTTCAAGTAAGAGAACACTGAACAGTTCAGGCATCCTTCTAGTATCTGTTATGTATAAATATGGGTGCGGGATAGACCGTCCAAAAAGGACGGTCTCCTGACATCTAGCTTTGGTCCGTGGGGAAGCTGCAGCCTCCATACCACGGGACTTCCCCGTGGACCAAAAAGAACTCCCAAAAAGCGGGTTCTTCTTGCGGTGCGATTATGATGCTGCAGTGCACCAATGGAGCACACGTGACATCCGTCATGTAATGATGGCGGCCCCCATCTGTACAGGGCGCTGCCATTTTGATACCCTTGTCACATGCGAGGGGTGTCTAGAAGCGCTGCTCCTCGCATGTGATGAGGGCGTCCTATCGTGCCCATCTGGACTGGACCATAGAAACAAAGTCTGTTGTAAGTGAACAGGACTGCTTTCAATAAACAGATGAAGGACATGTGTAGCTGAGACTAGGACCCAAAGCAATGAATGCAAGCTACTGGAAAAGAGATTCCACCTCAACATTAGGAGGAACTTCCTGACAGTAAGGGCTGTTCGACAATGGAACAAACTCCCTTGGAGTGTGGTGGAGTCTCCTTCCTTAGAGGTCTTTAAACAGAGGCTGGATGGCCATCTGTCAGGGATGCTTTGATTGAGATTTCCTTCATGGCAGGAGGTTGGACTGGATGCCCCTTGCAGTCTCTTCCAACTCTATGATTCTAAGGCACCCCCAGTTTTATTAATGCCAGGTAGTCTCATATTTCTCTCTTGACTCTCTGACTATTCAAAACTGCTTTTATACATGTACACACAAATGACTGCAAAGTGCTGTTGTTATTTTTTGTTGTTAACTGCTCTTGAGTTATCTCTGATTCATGGCAACCTTGTCCATGAGACATCTCCAAGACCCTCTACCACTCACAGTAAATGTATAGATGCATTGCAAGTGCATTAAAGAAAGCCGTGGTTCTTTGCTCAAGTCTTTGAATCCTAAGCCCTAGTGACCTGAGGTAAAATCAGAGCTTGGGGAAGTTAATTTTTTGAGATTGAACTTCCAGAACCCCTGAGACATTAAAACATTAATCAATCATACAGTCAGTTACTCTGACCACAGACTCAGTATGGCTGTGGACATGTTTGGAAGTATCTGTCTAACTGAATTTTGTAAGCCAATTTGAAACCATGCCTAGTTCAAAAAATGAGAAATCATGAGGTGCATTTGCACCGTAGAAGTAATACAGTTTGGCATCTTCCATGGCTCCACCCTACAGAATCTTGGAATTTGTAGTTTCCCCGTGCTGAATAAAAACCATTCCTCCTCCCAATCTGAGAGCTTATCTCCATAGTGTGGACATCGGACCTGTGCCGCTTTGAGTCCTGTCTTTGTGGATAGGTGGGGTTTACATCAAATTAATGAATGAATGATAAATACCCCCTCAATATAAAAGGTGCCTCATGCTCTGGAATGCACAGAGATATATCTTGAATTGCACCCTATTTCAGTGGTCCCTAACCTTTTCTCTCACAAGCTTCAAACTTCCGTTTCTCAAAGCCACAGTACAAAAACAGGGCCAAAATGCTGAGGACCATTGTCTTGCTTTATAAATGAGATGTGTGAGGGTCACTGCAGGGGCAGGATTCCTGGCCATCTTGTTTGCCTGGCACATCTTAATTTTCATTTTCTAAAACTTTATACAGGGAAGTTCTGGCTTCTTTGTAAGAATACACTTTATTAAAAACTTTTGCTTTGAAATCCCATTTAGGACACGCCTGATGCGGGGATTCTTGCAACATCACTTCCAGAGTATGCACAAATTTCAAAAGAAAAATCACAGACTGCTAAGGTAACTGCAGAATTCCTAACTGGAATACAGCTTTCTATTTCTTTGTTTATCCTATCCATTGCCAAGGCCTTATTCACTGAAAAGATTTTCTGCATAAAAGAAATTGCTGTTTGTACAAGTGGTCTTGCAGGTTCTGTCCATATGAGACTGAGAGTTCGTGCAGGACAAGTATATATTTGATTCTCCCATATTTTTGCTGTATAATTTGATTTAATTTAATTTAATTTAATTAATATCCTGCCTTTTTTCCAGTGTGGTTATTATAATTTTCCATTCCCAATTCTGTCTTACATTTGCAAATTTGTGGGCATTTAGCTTAGAAGCTACTGTATTCTAGTGGCTAGTATGTTTAACATGGCGGTCTGAGCCCTGGATTCAGCACTACCTCTAGCCTGACCTTGAATCAGTTAGGGCCCCTGGCATATTATCTTTGGAGGCCTCTGATTCCCCATCTGTAAAATGGAAACAGTAGTGAGATATTATACAAGATTGTTATGAGATGATGTATCACGTATCTGGAAGCATTTTGTATTAGTTTTGCAACAGAAAGTATCTTGTAGCTACATACCTCAATATATTACTGATATTGATTGATTCTTGTGATAACAAATTTATTGAGGGAAGCGAGCTAATGAAAGAATGATTTACTTGCAATAGCTTAGAATAATAGAATCGTAGAATAATATAGTTGGAAGAGACCACAAGGGCCATCCAGTCCAACCGCTTGCCATGCAGGAAATCACAATCAAAGCATCCCCAACAGATGACCATCCAGCCTCTGCTTAAAGACCCTCTAAGGAGGGAGACTCCACTATACTCTGAAGGAGTTTGTTCCACTGTCGAACAGCCCTTACTGTCAGGAAGTTCATCCTAATGTTGAGGTGGAATCTCTTTTCCTTGAGCTTGCATCCATTGTTCCGGGTCCTGTTCTCTGGAGCAGCATCAAACAAGCTTGCCCTCTCCTCAATATGACATCCCTTCAAGTATTTAAACAGGGCTATCATATCACACCTTAACCTTCTCTTCTCCAGGCTAAACATACCCAGCTCCGTAAGTTATTCATCATAGGGCATGGTTTCCAGACCCTTCACCATTTTAGTCGCCCTCCTTTGGACACGCTCCAGCTTCTCAACATCCTTTTTGAATTGTGGTGCCCAGAACTGGACATAGTATTCCAGGTGGGGCCTGACCAAAGCAGAATAGAGTAGCACTATTGCTTCCCTTGATCTAGACACTATACTTTTACTGATGCAGCCTAAAATTGCATTGGCCTTTTTAGCTGGTGCATCACACTGTTGACTCATGTTCAACTTGCAGTCTACTTGGATTCCTAGATCCCTTTCACATGTAGTTTCATTCAGCCAGGTGTCCCCAATCCTATATTTGTGCATTTTATTTTTCCGTCCTAAGTGCAATACCTTAAATTTCTCCGTGTTGAATTTCATTTTGTTATCTTTGGCCCAGCTTTCTAGTCTATTCAGGTCATTTTGAATTTTGATCCTGTCCTCTGGAGCATTAGCTATTCCTCCTAATTTGGTGTCATCTGCAAATTTCATAAGTATGCTCCCAATTCTGTCATCCAAGTCATTGATAAAGATGTTGAATAGCACTGGGCCCAGGACAGAGCCCTGTGGGACCTCACTAGTCACTTCTCTCCAGGATGAAAAGGAGCCATTGTTGAACACCCTTTGGGTTCAGCTGGTCAACCAATTGCATATCCATGTAACAGTTACTTTGTCTAGCTCACATTTTACAAGCTTGTTTGCTGATATATGGGTATTTAAATCTGGGATTCCTATATATTCAGTGTCACCATACTTTGCATAATTACTCATTCCTGGTACTGAATGTTTCCTGGAAACAGTTCCCAAAACATAAGTAATGTCTGTGTTGATTTGATGAATATGTGTAAGCACTGTCAAATATGTACATTATGGCATATAAAATGAGCATAACTTGACAGCATTGAGGGGGTTTACACAGTGGCCAGTCAATATAAAGGATCACCAGTGCATGTTGGAGAATATAAACTGAATAGAGGTGTTTTGTTAGGATAGTATTATAGCCTCCATGTGGGTGTTTTTTTGTTTTGTTTTTGGTACACTGATATATCTTGTTGGCAGGCTATGATACTGCAATGTTTTACCAGCAATGACAACTGAGTTAACTGCTTTGGAGTTACTGATGATGAAATGGCAATAACTACAGCTTTTGGAGACAGTCTTTTCAAAATGTGGAATTAATCTAGTAGCTACAGCGATAGGAAAACCTCTGCTGAAAACTTAAGAAATAAGTGCTACACAGTACAGTGTACAGAATGTACTTACATAAAGGATGCAATGTACTCAATGTGGCATTTTATCACCATATCTGTTTAATTGTATGCTGAATGTATATGTTAAACTGGATGAGACTGAGGGCATGGAAGTGTGAAAATTGGAGAAAAGAACTTCACCATTTAAGATATGCAGATGACATAATACATAATACTGTTAGTAGAAGATAGCAAAGACTTTGAATGACTGTTGAAGAAAATCAAGCAAGAAAGTGTAAAGGCAGGGTTACAGTTGAACATTAAGGGGGGAAATGGCCTGATAATTTACATAACTTTACAGTAGGCGATGAAGACATTGAAATGAAGATTTTCCATAACTTGGTTCAGTCATAAATAAGATTGAAGGCTGTATTCATGAAATTAGAAGAAGAATAGGACTTGGAAGGGCAGCTATGAAGGAAGTAGACAAGATTCTCAAGTGTAAAGATATATCATTGAATACCAAAGTCAGGATTGTTTGTGCTACTGTATTTCCAATTGAAGTATGCTTCCTCTTTGTGGTTGAAATTTATCATTGGTAGATGAAGATTTTTCTATTCTAGCAGGTTTTTGGAAACGGATTGTTTTACATGTAAGGGCTTTTTTAAAAAATTAGCATACCGTACTTCTTTTCACTCCATGTTTCTAATGTTTTAAATGGTTGTAATTTTACTGTTAGTTTAGTACTACAGTGGTACCCCGGGATACGAATGCGCCGCCTTACGAAATTTCCGGGTTACGAAAAAAAATCAATTAAAAAAACTGTTCCGGGTTACGAAGGTTATTTCGGGTTACGAAAGAAATTTTTGGTGCTTTTCGGCGCTTTTTCGCACCAAATCGCGGCTTTCGCTATTAGCACCTATGGGTTTTCGGCTTGCGAAAGCTTTTCGGGTTACGAAAGCGGCGGCGGAACGAATTAATTTCGTAACCCGGGGTACCTCTGTATATTCCTCTTGATTTTTAATGGTTTTAACTGCATGTTGTTTTATTTGTGTTTTTTTAATCTGTAAGCCACTTTTAGTATAAATGTGAAAAGAGATATAAATGAAGTTACTGATAGATGGATGATTACCACTGTACAGCTGAAGAAATCAGGTCTTTTGTGCTATTTCTTAGGAAGCAACTGGAGTGACTCCCTCACATTCACAGACATCCAGTCAAGTGCACTATGAACAAAGCTTGTTTGTGAGTAAATGCTTTAGGAAACATAACTGAAGTGTACTTGTGCACAATGAGTGTACAATGAGTTTCAAGGATAATGAATGAATTTTATACATTAGAGAAGCTCAAACATATGCATGTTGAACAGAGTTTGAAAAAAATGACTTTTTTTTCCAGTGACAAGTCTCAGAAGTCTTTAGCCAGAATGGTCACTGGCCAGGCTGGGTGGTGGATTCTGGGAGCTGCTGCCCAAACAAGGAACTTTTCCAAGTTCTGCACCAGAGATAGAAATCTCTGAATAAATAGTCTACCTTCCTAGCTTGCCATTATGTTCAGCCAGGTCAGTTTCTTGTACCACAGCCCCATACTTAGGCTGTTGAAAAATCTCAGTGTGTGAGAGGAGGAATTCTTGATGGATAACATCAGCCTGTGGATCCTGATGTCTCCAAAGAGTGGCCAGTCAGGTGACACTCAGCAAGCTTACATGATGAAGAGAACAGATGATTATAGAGTTGGAAGAGACCACAATGTGCTTCCACTGCATCCACTCCAATCCCCTGCCATGCAGGTTGTTTTGTGTTGCAATTATAGTTCTTTATTGGGAAATAACTTGGTTGACCATGTGTAGAATGTAGCTTTGAGGCAAGGAAAAGGTTTTCAGATATCTTATTGCAGATAGGCAGAACCACTAGACCACTGCATGGTGGGTTGTGTTTTTTTAAAAAACTTTTACTCTCATTAATGTCCTACCATTGGAGATGCTGGGTGGGGCTGATGGGAAGTGAAGTCCAAAGGATCTGGAGGGTCAAAGCCTCTTCATTGTTGTGCTGTTGTTTGTCCTTCATTTTGCTTGACTCATTTGACTTGATCAAAAGGTTCTGAGAGCAGCCTGCAAAAATGTAAAATTACAATAAAACACAAAACTGCCACAATATAAAAATATAAAAACCAAATGAAAAAGAAACTGCATAAAAGCAGTGCACAGTATGCTTGTATGTGTGTGAGAGAGAGGGGGGAGGAGACTAAGAACTAATGCTTCGTAATCTTGGAATTTGAAAAAAAAATCAGTTTTTGGACTATACTGGCCAGGCTGGTTGGAGAATTCTTCTACCCCTACCCCATCCATCCATCCATCCATAGTGGTATAGTGTCTAGATCAAGAGAAGTAATAGTGCCACTCTATTCTGCCTTGGTCAGTCCTCACCTGGAATACTGTGTCCAGTTCTGGGCACCACAATTCAAAAAGGATGTTGACAAATTGGAGGTGTCCAAAGGAGGGCCACCAAAATGATGAGGGGCCTGGAAACCATGCCTTATGAGGAAAGATTTAGGGAACTGGTTATGTTTAGCCTGGAAAAGAGATGGTTAAGAGGTGAGATGATAGCCCTGTTTAAGTATTTGAAGGGGTGTCACATTGAGGATGGAGCAAGCTTGTTTTCTGCTGCACAAGAGACTAGAACACAGAACAATGGATGCATGCTACAGATTCCACCTTAACATTAGGAGGAACGTCCTGACAGTAAGAGCTGTTCGACAGTGGAACACACTTCCTGGGAGTGTTGTGTAGTCTCCTTGGTGTAGTCTCCTTTGGAGGTCTTTAAGCAGAGGCTGGATGGCCATTATTATTATTATTATTATTATTATTATTATTATTATTATTATTATTATTATTAACCTTTATTTATGAAGCGCTGTAAATTTACACAGCGCTGTACATGCAATCTTTTTAGTTAGACGGTTCCCTGCCCTCAGGCTTACAATCTAAAAAGACATGACACAGAAGGAGAAGGGAGTGGTGACGGGAAAGGGTAAGTGGTCCAGCAGTTCCTCTCAACCTCCGAGGCCTGGACCAAGGCAGATGGACTGGAGGGAGGGCTTGGCTTCAAAATGGAAGGTTAATCATTATCCAGGGAAAATACATACTCACAAATAGGATAATACATATAGAGTACATAGCAATACAGGAAATGGATCGAAAAACAGCCAACAACAGAACATCAGATAGTAAGCGACAATTATGCGATGCCTGGGAAGGCTTCTCTGAATAGGATGGTTTTCAACTCCGTTTTGAAGCTGGTTAAAGAAGTGATGGCTCTTGCTTGTGGAGGAAGAAGGTTCCAGGAGTGAGGGGCAGCAAGTGAAAAGGGACGAATCCGGGATGGGGCAGAGGAAATCCTGGGCTGGGACAGGAACCCTTGACTACCAGAATGGAGGGCCCTGGTGGGAAGGTGAGGAGAAAGAAGGTCTGATAAGTAAGGAGGGGCCAGTCCATGGAGGGCTTTGAATGTCGACAGCAGGAGCTTATACTGAATGCGGAAAGGGAGAGCGAACCAGTGAAGGGATGCCAACACAGGAGAGATGTGGTCAGAGCGGTGGGTGGAAGTGATAATGCGTGCAGCTGAATGCTGGACAGAGATTAAAGGACGGAGGTGAGAAAAAGGAAGCCCAGCCAGGAGGACATTACAGTAATCAAGTCGTGAGATCACTAGGGCATGGACCAGGATTTTGGCAGTAGAGGCGGAGAGATATGGTCGGATTTTGGCAATGTTGTACAAAAAGAATCTACAAGCCTTGGCTGTGGTCTGGATCTGAGGGATACACGACAGAGAAGAGTCAAAGATAAAGCCAAGACTGCGGGCTTGCTGGACTGGTTCAATGGAAATGTTGTCCACAGAGACAGAAAAGGAGTGTTGAAGGTTGGGCATAGGAGGAAAGACAAGAAGCTCCGTCTTGGACATGTTGAGCTTCAAACGCCGATGGCACATCCACTGCGAGACAGCTGTAAGGCAAGACGAGACTTGCTGTTCAAACCTTGGAGAAAGGTCAGGGGCAGAAAGATACAGCTGGGTGTCATCGGCATACAGATGGTAGGAAAAACCAAAAGAGCTGATGAGTTTTCCTAAGGACAGTGTGTAGAGAGAAATCGGAAGGGGACCCAGAACAGAGCCCTGGGGAACTCCAACAGTCGGGGATGCTTTGATTGTGAGTCCCTGCATGGCAGGATTGGACTGGATGGCCCTTGAGTTTCTTCAACAATATGATACATTTATTTAGATATTTATATCCTGTCCTGCCTCTGAAGATCATAGGCGGGGTACAGACCGCCGCTTTGCGGCGGTATGCCGCCGCCGCCAGTAGGTCCGTGGGGGAGCCGGAGCCTTCACACGGCCCGACTCCCGCGCGGACCGAAAAAGAAGCTCCAAAATGGAGCTTCTTTTTAAGTCGCGTTTGCGACGTAGTGAGGCGCCAGGGGCGCACTCACTACGTCACAACGCCCGCGACACGTACGGATGCTCAGCGTCCGATACGTAAAGATGGCGGCGCCCGTATGAACAGGGCGCCGCCATCTTGTACGTATTCAATACGTACTAGGGTTAGGGGGGTGCGGAAGCACCGCCCCTTCCTAACCCTAGTACGTATTGATGACGTACTATTTGGCGGTCTGTAAACCGCCTTAGAATGGCATGCAATAAAACATCATGATCAGTTAAAAATGTGAGCAATAAGGCAGAGGGAAGGGGAAGGACATTAGGGAGGGAAACATGGCATATTTCTAGAGAGGGAACTGGATAGAAACCTGTGAGTATACAAGTAGAATCAAAATTTACGAAAATTGGAAATTCTTGATAATTTGAGATAATGTGATTGAGTCCTTTGTTGTTCATGGACACAATGCATCTCTGAGACAGGGGGAAAGTTTGCATATGGTATTTGCTGCTTGGCCTCAGGCAGCAAAATGTCTGCCTTGCTATAGCTGTGGGGAGGAGGGAGACATTTTGCATTTTGAAATTTGCAGTGAACCCTCCTGAGGCAGTTGGCTCTGAGCACTGGTGGCCAGTGGTTTCCATTACAGTGGGGGCAGTGAATCAATGGCATGTCAGCACCATGGATAGCTCTTTTGAAACCAAGGCTAAAACCTGGAATGGAATCACAGCCCCCACTGACATGGAAATGACCAGTTGCTGCTGTTTCTCAGGTCTTAAAAAAATATTTCAAATATTCTGATTTTAAGAATAGGTTGGGGTTGGGGAGAACACATGAACTGTACCTGGGTCCTTTTTCCAGGCTTCATATTCTGTTTTGTTTTCCCCCCACCATCAAGGATGCGCCTGGAACGTTCCAAGCAAAGACTACAGAGAAAAGTGGAAGAATAGTGCCACCCCTAACCATCCAAGAAGATTTCCAACCTAGTCCGGCTTGGGTTCAGGTTAGATACACTATAGCTGGATAAGCAACACCCCCCCCCAATCTATTTAATCTTTAAAAAGGGAAACTGTCTCTGTTCCAGATGTATCACCTTACAAAAGTAGCTGTCTGAAGTCTCTGTCATCTTTGTTTTCCTGTCCTGTTTCTGTCCAGCATTCAGCTGCACGCATTATCACTTCCACCCACCTCTCTGACCACATCTCTCCTGTGTTGTCATCCCTTCACTGGCTCCCACTCCCTTTCCACATTCAGTATAAGCTCTTGCTGTCGACGTTTAAAGCCCTCCATGGGTTGGCCCCTCCTTACTTATCAGACCTTATTTCTCCTCACCTTTCTACTTGGGCCCTCTGTTCTGGTAGTCAAGGTCTGCTGTCCCAGCCCAGGATTTTCTCTGCCCCATCTCGGATTCGCCCCTTTTCACTCGCTGCCCCTCACTCCTGGAACCTTCTTCCCCGCAAGCAAGAACCATCACTTCTTTAACCAGCTTCAAAACGGAGCTGAAGACCATCCTATTTAGATAAGTGTTCCCAGGCATTGCATAATTGCCACTTGCTATTTGATGTTCTTTTGTTGCCTGTTTTATTGAATCATTTCCTGTATTGCTATGTATTTTATATGTATTATCTTACTAGAGAGGCAGGCTAGCTCCAACAGGCCTGCCTGGAAGAAGATTAACTATCCATTAGGAAGCCAAGCCCTCCCTCCAGTCCATCTCCCCTGATCCAGGCCTCGGAGGTAGAGAAGAACTGCTGGACCTGATCCCCTTCCCCACCACCACTCCTTTCTCCTTTTGTGTCGTGTCTTTTTAGATTGTAAGCCTGAAGGCAGGGAACCATCAAATTAAAAAGATTGTATGTACAGCACTGTGTAAATTTACAGCGCTTTATAATTAAAGGTTAATAATAATAATAACAACAACTTTTGGATGAATTTTAACTCTTCCTTTTTAAAAAAACTTTCAGCAGGCAACCAGGTTTCCTCAAAGCAACACGATACATTGGGAGAAGCCATCTGATAGAATTTTAGAGGCAGTAGGCAGAATCTTAAATCAGGTGAGATTTTTTTTCAACTCCTCTTCAATGCAAAATCTTTTCTGTCAGTTTCAGATGCAGTGTTATTCTTACTTGTCCAGTTTCGGTGCTTGGAGAGTTTGTAAAAGCTTATAGTCGCTTGACTCTTAAAGATTGTTCAGAAATTGCAGAAAATGTAAAACCTGCCTGCATCCCAATAGCTAAAGTTATTTCATTTATTTAATAGATATCTACCAGATCCTATATTATGGCACCCCAATGCAGCATACATGTAAAAATAATGGCCACAATTCTGTCTCACCTACTGTATAACCATGTTAGTTATGTAGCTAAGTAGTGTGTGTGAAATAGCAAATACATTTCTGTACCACTTACTGATGTACTAAGTGGTTTACAAAGTGTAAGTTAGTTGCTCCCAACAAGTTGGGTACTAATTTTAGTGAGCAACTAAGTATACCAGGCTGAGTTGACCCGGAGGCCCTGGCTAGTATTGAACTCACAACCTTGTGGTTTTTTGAGTGCGTGATTGCAGTATAGGCATTTAACCACTGCACCACCAGGGCTCTTAAAAAGTGAAAGGTGTCTGTTTCCTTGTGAATTTGAAAGCAGCTAACTGATGTTTCCAATCCCTTCTTGTGTGAGCAGTTGCTGGTGTGCGGGGGAATAGTGACAAGGACTCTGCTTCTGCCTATTGCAGTAGAGATCTCTTAGGGAGCAATGCTAACCCTATCCCTTTAGGATTGATAAGAGTGTTAGACTTGAAAAACTATTCTTAAAATGCCTTTTAAAAGTAACTTTTGAAACTAACATGTTAAACCAAGAAATGAACTTCCATCTTCCTTTTCAAATGAAACTTTACATACTTTATTACATACATGTTACTTCCCAAATAGTTGTTGCTAACTACATTATGCTATATATAACTAAATAGTTCCAATTTCTGCCTGAAAGTATCTAAAATAAATATAAAGAAAGGCAGAAATGTACAGTGGTACCTCGGGATACGAAATACCCAGGTTACGAATTTTTCGGGATACGAAAAAATCCCATAGGGAATTATTGTTTCGGGTTACGAAAGTTTTTTCGGGTTACGAAAAAACTCCGGCGCTATTTTAAATGGAGCCGCGGCAGAGCCGCGGCTTTTTCCCCATTAGCGCCTATGGCATTTCGGCTTACGAAGGCTTTTCGGGTTACGAAAGCGGCCGCGGAACGAATTAATTTCGTAACCCGAGGCACCACTGTAGTCTTTTCTTTAGCTATGTAAATATTCTTCTTGTTTTCTTAGAAAATGGATTACATCTGCAACCTAGAGGACAACATTGGCTCTTACTCACCCCGTGTCTATGCACAAGAGGGACAGTTGGAAAAACCTGAATCTGTTTGGTCCCTACCTGTGGCACATGATTTTGACGATAACAGCTTACCTCCTGATTTCTTTGATTCATTGGGACCCAGGTTTGCCACCCTGGGAAGAATCTGCAGCAAATGATTGACTGTGTTCCTCGCATTTGGGCAGCCAGGATGCTTCCGGATTCATTTGAACATGAAAATGCATGCACACACAGCCTGCTGAGGAAGATGGTAGAGGGAATACCTATTGTTTCCTTTTGTGGAGGCATTAATTGACTTTTGAAGAACAGAGCAGTTCAGGGCCTCTAGTCTTCTAGTCCCATGTTATATTTCTTCTTGAGCTTTCCAACTACTTGTCAGCCCGTGGGAAAAATGATCTCCTTTCCCTTTTTTCTTGAATTAACTTTGGTTGTTTGGAGAATAAGAAAGAAGCAAGTCTATTCTCTTATTGGTTCTTTCCACCACCCATTGTAGCCATGTTGCCACAGTATTTCTGTTATCTCTAAGTAAAAGTACAATACTTTTTTTATTAACATACATGGGGAAAATGAGGGCTAATGCAGTCATTTGTAGTATTGAAAGAAAGGACTCGTGCAGGGGGCATAAGTGTGTGATGAGTTGCTAACTAGCAACTTGTCCAGGAGCTTGTTAGGGAGGAGATAGCAAGGGCAATAATCGCATCAATTACAGTTCTGTAGCTGAGGAAGTTAAATGAAGTCACTTGGGGGGCTGTAGGCAGGACTGTGGGCCACACCAGGTAACACCCTGCTCCCCAAACATCTGCCCTTTTGGAAGAAACAGGCTCTGGTGTTTGCTTGCATCTCTTTAAAACACTGATGGTGTGACTGAGGCAAGGCTCAGTGGGAGGAGAAAGGAGAGGCTCCAGGATTTTTTAAAACTTAAATTTTAAATTTTGATTTTTTTAAAGAAATAAATATTTAATTTTTTTTAAAAAAATCTTTAAAAACATCATACCTTACCCTATTTTCACTTTAACCACATGAAACTATGTACATGTAAATATATTTAGGCTGTGCATATGATACTGTAATTTAAGGGTATATTTTTAATTTTGCTAGTTTTTTATGTCACAACTACTGTATATACTCATAAGTCTAGAAAACTGAACTAAAAAACTTGAGTCTACTTATCAACAGGTCATTAAAAAAAGGAACCATTTTCTGGTGAAACACAGGAGTGTAAATATTACACAAGAGTGTAATATGTCCTGGAAACACTGACCCCCACCACCACCAGTCTAACTTTTAGCATGAACAGAAACAGTTATTATGCCTGCTGGAATTTGAAAAATTCTTTGCCATTGTTTTCTTTTGCTTAACCCTTTTGGTCCTTTGTTGCATGCCTCTGTGGGCCAGAGCAGACAGGTGGGAAGGAGTGGCCCGAATCTGCTCTGTCCGCAAGCAGATTGGGACTGTGGTGACTGTATGAGCTGCTTTGAAAGTGGGCCACCACTGGCCCTAACCTGTGCCCCCAAGAATTGGACTACCCAGCTCCTTTTTGCTCTGTTGCAAAGCACTGGTTTGTGGCATCAGAATGGCTTTGGGCCACATTGGAGGTGCGCTTTGTTTAAATGCCATTCCTCCAAAGTGACAAGAAGCTGTCTCTTTTTGCCCATTTGTTCCAGGCTGTAGTTTTACCCTCAATTTACCCATGGGTCATATCAAAAGCCATAATTTTGGCCCCAAAACCTTATACATGAGGTCGACTTATAGTCGAGTATATACAGTATTACCATTACATTCAGTTATATATCCAAATTACAGTTTATGAGTAATTTTAGTAGAAAAACATCACCAAGGGTTCTGTATGGTGTGGTATGGGAGGAGATCAGTTGGAGTGACACCATGATTTACCACACTGGGTGACGCCAAATCTAGTGATGCCACTGTCCTGGCTTAATGTCCATTCACTCAAGGCAGCTGTCAGGCCCCAAGACACTGCCATTACAATTAGCTTGTTAGGGAGGAGACAGCAAGGCAATAATCACATCAATTACATAATTCCTGATGTCCAACAAGTCTCTGAAGATCCACCAAGACTGTGAGGACCTCATTTCTTTCCCCTTGGATGCAGAACTGCACTTGAGAGCAGCCTAGTCACCTCCTTCCTTGGAATTTGGATGAATTGAGACAAGATGTCTCCAAAAGAGGAGAACTCAGGGGAGGAACAAGACTGTCATGGATGTGCCTATATGTGTCCTTGGAATGGTGACTATTGAGAAAATATCTAAAATGTTGTATGCTACACTCAATGAGATCTAACACCTTGCCAATACAAGAAAAAAAAATCATAAGAATGCAACATCTTACAGGCATCTGATGCTCACAAGCAAACTTATCTTGTTCTCAAGGGGATTTTCATGCAACTGCTTGCTTATTTTTATACATGCTTGCTTTTTTAATAAATAAATAAAAACTTTTTAAAAATCTTGTTACATCTGATGAATTGATTAATGCACTGCCAAGCCAAAAAAGTATAGCTGGGGGAGTGTTGCCCTCTATAGTTGGCCCTCTGTATCCACAGATTTTGCATCCATGGATTCAAACCAGCCACAGATTGAAAATATTTGAAAAAAAAAATCAAAAAATCAAACCTTGATTTTGCCATTTTATATAAAGGACACCATTTTATTACACCATTGTATATAATGGGATTTGAGCATCCACCAATTTTGGTATCCTCAGGGGTCCTGGAACCAAACCCATTGCATACCAAGGGCCTACTGCATGAAGATGGAACAACATCTAATAAAACAGGATCCCAGTCACTGCTGAAAAATAAAGGGAAGTATAAAATATAGGAGAGTACAGTGGACCCTTCACATCCATGGGGATTTGGGTCTTTCCCCAACCTGGAAGGGAAAAATATGGACAATCAATGCCAATATTATTCGATGAGTGGTGATATGCACACATCCATAACCACACACCACTACTGAATAATATGGCTCATGGTGAGTTGTGAACACTCCAGTCCACAATGAATACACTGTATATGTATTTGGAAGTATTTTTTTAAAAAAGTGTGTGTGTGTGCGCACACACCTTTTAAAAAAGATTCTGTGGTCCTTCGGATGTTGCAAGTCCCAACAGCCCTAGTCAGTACACCCTACAGTGAGACATGCTGGGAGTTACAATCCAACAATACCTGAAGGATTGCATGAGTCCCACCTGTGTTTCAAAAGGAACCAAGACATGAAAGCAAGGGTAGGTTTACATCCAGCTTCTTGCAGTGGATCTGTCTCATCCAAATGGAAAGAGTAAAAGGAAATAGATCACATCAGAGGTGTAAATCCATTATCACTGACTTTTCATATTATATTACACTCTTGTTGCAATTTATTGGCATACTGTGAAAGAAGATGAGTGGGATGTTGCTGATTTTGCTACATTGGTCTTGTATTACATCTTATTAGAGGCATTTCTCATGCAGCTGGAGGGAGCTCTTGTAAAGCTGAGTGCTCTCTAACAGGTAGAAAGTGAAGCATTAGCAGAATGGGGAGCATCTAGGATCCTTTTACCCTGCATTTAGGCTTCTCTTTCAGCCACTAGCTAAATAATAATTCAATATACTTTAAGCAGGTGGTCTATTGTGTCTCAGCTTGATACTGTAAATGAAAATAAATTGGGGTTGAAACCCAGAAAAACTCAAATCTCTTAATATGGGGTGCAGAAGGCCTGGGGAATATTTTCAACCGGGGACAAATTTCAGTTTGGGAAAAATCTCAGGGACTGCATCCACAAATGGTGGTGGTGGTGGTGATGATGGGGAGTGAGCAGGGCCAAAGCAAAATGGGTGAGGTTCAGTTCTTTCCAAATTTTGGCATTTTTTTAACCAATTGTGCAAAGGACAGCTCAGTTGTATGCATATCTCAGGAGCAACCTTCAAAGCAACAGCTTCAGGCAGAACAAAAGTTCAGCTGCATGGCACAGCTTTAAAGAAGCTATTACATACCCTCTGGCTATCTTCATTTGGCAGCCTGTAAATAATAATCTCTCCCATTTTTGAGTTGCTTTGAAAATATCTCAGATTCTCCATCTTCCTTTCTCACTTTGTCCTCAGCTTACTTGCATTGCTGTAAATTGAATTGAAAGTGCAAAAGTACAATGGCTCTTTGATATCTGCTGGAGTTGGGTTCCAGCAGCCTCACTGTGGATACCAAATTCTGTGGATGCTCAAGTGTGATTATATACAACAGCACAGTAAATATTTGTCTCTTACATACAATGGCAAAATCAAGGTTTGCTTTTTGTAATTACAAAAATTATTTTCAAGACGTAGATGGTTGAATCCAAAGATGCAGAATCCATGGATATGAAGGGATGACTGTAGTTTAGACTCAGTTCAGCAACAAGGATGGAAGGGGATGGAATCTTGCCCTTCCCTGTGAACTCAGGCAAAAGCAAACTGCTGCACCCCTTGCTGTCTGCTCTTGCTCACTAACACGTTTTGCCATCTTGACTACACTCTGATGTTGCTTGTCCACATATATGCTGGTTTTCATCTGTGAAATGTTGGAGGGTATGTTTTTATCTCTGAGTTGATCAAGTTGACCTAGCATTGCCTCCATCCTTCTTGAGCAAGAAAGGGAGGGCTAGGAAAACCAGCTCTTTTCTATTACCAAGCCACTTCCCAGTGCTTTCTTTCCCCCCTTTTCCCTGGTGGGAGGGAGAATGATGAGTAAACTAAAACAAATTCATTTTTCCTTTGCCTGTCCATGGAAAGAAACTCCCTGGGTGCTAAGTAGCCAAAGAGCACCTGAATGTTTAAGAGAATAAAAGAAAGCATTAGGGCTTTAGATGGAAAAAAAGCTTTCCTGAATGCCTGTATCCTATTCACTGTCTACCAAGATTTCAATGATCAATGTATCCAGGGTATCAGACCTTGTGACCCCAGAAGATCCCAGGTGTCTGTGGTCACATAAAGCCTTCTTCCACTCTTCTTTCTTGCTCTCTCTTCCTCTTTCAAGATAGTGAAAGGCAGCTGCTAGGAAAGCCCCATGGTAGCATCACAATAAGATGCAATCAACATGAAGGCATGTAACATCTACCACAACTACATCTCAATCATGAATAACAAGAATATATTTTATTGTAGAAATAACAGATTATATTAGCACTCAGGTGCAGATCTTTGTAGAGAAAGCTGCATATCTACTCTCTAGCTGAGCCCTGTATAGGCTTTTGCCCCCATTAAAGCACACACTTTTAATGCCTCATGCCCCTTACTTTTGGTAGTCCTTGAGGTTGGTACCAATAACTAATAACTAGACAGCCTTCTTGAAGTATGTGCAACATATCTTTGAACTTTTCACAAGCATGGTTAGGCTTCTGATGTTTGTGTTTTCTCACCTGGCATTCCCCAGATTGGACTACTTGGTGAACATCTTGACAAAGAAACCATCTTTACAATGTTAGACGTTTCCAGCCTTTGATCAACTCCTTTTCACATTAACAAGGAGAGCAGTCCAAAACCATTTTAGTCTGTACTAAGCAAACATGAGTGTATCACATGCTAATTTGGCAACAGTACTTCATCTCCCACTTCATTATTTCTTCAGATACATCCAGTGATTAATGCTCCCAGCTGGCTGTCCACCTTGGACAGTGCCAAACTGGTAATACCTACTGCCACATAAATTAGTTTATTTTCCTGCGTTAAAGGCACAAGTCAGCAATAGTCTTTCATTCTTTTTTGTCCCCAGCATTTTTAACAAAGCCTGAGGAATGAAAAGTAGACAGTGAGCATGGTGATCCAAAGCATGTTCATTTTATAGCCATTTGCTTCATGCATTCATTACAAGCATCAGCTGTCCTAATATCCCAGTTTCCCCAAGAAAGTATTTGATGGAAAGCACCTGTTTTGGGCGGGCCAGTGGTTTGAATGTTGGACTATGACTCTGGAGATTAGGGTTCAAATTCCCACTCTGCCATGAAATCCACTGGGTGACCTCGGACAAGTCGTATGCTCTCAGCCTCATGGGAAGGCAATGGCAAACTTCTGAATCTTGCCAAGAAAACTCCATGATAGGTTTGCCTTAGGGTTGCCATAAATCAGAAACTACATGAATGCACACAATGAACAATAAGAAAAAGCTGTTTTCAATATGCTTTTCCTTGGCGGTGATGGCCAGCTCTACCATTTGGGTCAGGACAACTACCTTAGTTGGCAGAGGCTGAAGGGAGCCAACAGTTTTCTTGTTGCTGCTGAGCACCCTTTAGATATTCCTCTTTCTTGGGGGGAAAGAGTTATATAGTTTACACAGCCTAACCCTTCCTCCCAAACTAATTTAGTTCCCACAGATCTGATGGATGGCTCAATCCCATTATCAGTGGTCATGTAAAAGTCAACAGCCGGTCAAGTGGCTTCTGTATGTGGAACAGAAGGGCAGAAATGTTATTTTGCATCTGGCAGAAAAATGTCTTGAGCAGACTTTCTTGTGATGACTAAATGCTGAGAACTTTTAGAAGGCTATTGCATTACTCCAATTATACCTCTGTTGAAAATCCCCATGTCTCTTTTTTCCCCCCATGCTTAAATTATCCAAGGTGTTGTGTCTAATCTTGACAGCTTGTGTGAGAAGCGATCTGACCACTTTGCCCCAGTTCTCCAAAATCAGCTGCACAGTATTTGCAAAGAAGCACTCAAGGAGCACACTGTTCCCTTCTACTGTTAGCACATTCTCAGTATTAGTTGCAGGTGCTCAAGATAAATTTGGTTAAGCTGTTTCTTGTCTGAAGCATTTGTGCTACCATTTTGGGGGGGTGGAATAGGGAAGAAACCATACCGCTTACCCTCAGATCCAGTGGATCACTGCTTGACATTCCAAAGTCTGGAACATTGGAAATTACTGTGGCTTTAAGAAAGGGATAAAAGCTAGACCAAGATGCTTTGCAGTATAACCTATTTTGCTGCATATTTTACTAAATGTGGATTAGATTATGAGAGTCAGTGATGATTCCTTTGTGAGAAACTGGAGTGCACTAAGACCTTGGAAAGAAGTTGCTTTTTGGGAGACAGCTCCCAGAATCCCCTAGCCAGCATGACACTGTGTGTTATTAATCAGGTTAGTCATTGAAATCATTTTGAGAACTCTCTTGAAGATGCCACACATTCTTGAGGTCCACTTCAGACTCATTCTGAACACAGCTTTTAATGTTGTGGCACCCATTATGTGGAATATTCTTCTGTCTGAAATTGATGGTATTCCAACATTCTTAGTAGTTGGAAGCATGTTGCAAACATACCCCCCCCCCCCCATCCATTTTGCTTGCTTGTCTTCCTTCCTTTGCAAACCTTCCATCTATTCTATTGATGATGTAAATATTTGCTCTTCTTTTGGAGAATCGTCTTCATGCATTACACTAGGGTAACTCCTGCTTCTGCCAATAGCTATCCTTCTTAAATACTTGTATGAGGTGGTAACTAATACTTTTCTCCACAAGCACTTCCCTATGAGTGTTTTTGGAGTATGCATTGAAAGAAATCAACTGCAATAGCAGAGATTTCTCCTATCAACCTTTTTCTGTTTGTTCTGTGGCTGTGGATATGCTGCAAGTGGAATCTGTTTTTTCCCCTTAATGCAAAGAATATGTTCTGCCTTTTAGTTAATATACTGTATTTAAGCATCAACTACTCTTTTTCACTTAAGAAAAAATAAAACTGGAACTCTAAGTACTGTGAGCTGCTTTGGACACTTAGAATTTTCACCACGATTTGCATGCTTGAATAGGATGTTTAAAAAATTAAAAAATAAAACATTACACTGAAAAAAAACAAAACCCTGGCTGTATTTCAAGCAGTGGGACATGGGACTAAACTCCTTTTCACTTTGTTTATTGGTACTGGAAAAGAAATATTCAGCAACTTTGAACTTCTAGAAGCAAATGAAAGTGCAACTATTGTGACTTAGCCATGTGAAATGCTGCTCTCTTATGGATTTTATTGGTAGTACTCCTCTGTAAACAGACTGTATGCTTTGCATTAGACTGTACTATATGATTGTCTTGATGTATATATCCTTTACTCTGGACAAGAGGCCACTGTCCAGACTCAATATGGAGAAACAGAATAGTTTTCCCACTGCAAGGGTATCAGACAGCTTTTTATTACCATATTTAATTTGTGCACTGAACATATATGGAAAGGAGGATTAGACTCAGAAGAAACAGGCATAAAAATGATGGAGAGGAATATCAACAACTTAAGATATGCTGATTGTATTATGTTACTTGTAGAAAACAGTAAAGACTTGGAATGACTATTGATGAAAATTAAGCAAGAAAGTGTGAAAGCAGGTTTACAGGGAAATATTAAGAAGACAAAAAAAAAAAATGACCACAGATGATTTAATAACTTTAAATTGGGCAAATGAGACACAAAATTTGTTGCTATTGTGTGCCTTCTAGTTGCTTCCAGACCTCAGGGTTTTCTATGAAGGTGGTAGGACAGAGAGGAGAGTCTCCCCAGAAGATATTAAAATATGGGTGGGTTTGTATGGGAGAGTTATGTTGTTACTTGCTGTGTGCCTTCAAGTAATTCCCAACATATGGTGACCTTAAGGTAACCCCATCACAGGATTTTTTGGCAAGAGTTGTTCAAAGAAGGTTTACCTTTGCCTTCCCCCGAAGCTGAGAGCGAGTGACTTGCCCACTCTGAGTGAGGTTTGAATCCTGGTCTCTAGGGTTCTAGTTCACTGCTCCAACCATGCTGGCTCTAAGGTACTATAGACTTCTACATAACATCTGTTATAGCTGATGAGGATTTCTGAAAACAGTAAGGAGACAAGCTCTATCTGAGATGGTCAACTGTTTATTCAGTTCTTTTTAAAAAGCCCAAAATGTTTTGGTCTTGATAAGAAAAGGCTTCTTCAAGAACCTTCAAAAGAAATCACTGGAGTTGAAAACACTTTCCAAATCACAGGACTTGTCATACCCTGAAGTTATGGATCTGGTATGACAAGAAATAGGAGGGGATATAGTGAGGTAGTAATAAGCTGATATAATGAAATAGAACTAATTTGATGTGATGAAATAGTGCTATAGTTAACTAGAGAGAAGTGTGATGGGAGGGAGGCAAGAAACGGAGGGGGAATATGCTTGAGACAAATTGGAAAGGAGGCTGGAATCAGAATGAAATGCAAGGTGAGGACAAATGGACAATGGCAGGAGAGAGTCATAGTTTATGGCCCTCTTAGTTTCTTGAAGGAAGACAAAAACAAACAGCTTCATTTATATACCGATTCACACTGAACTAAACAGTGTCTAAGTGGTTTACAACTGTAAGCTAATTGCCCCCAACAAGCTAGGTACTCCTTTTAGCGATCACCTCGGAAGGATGCAAGCCTGAGTCAAGCTTGATCCCTTTCGCTGGTATTGAACCCACAACCTTGTGGTTTTGAATGAATGGCTGCAGTACAGGCATTTAACCACTGTGCCACCAGAGTAAATAAAACAACATCTTTGAGAGCCATTAGGGCTGAAGGGCAGGATATAAATACCTAAATAAATAAAAATAAATAAAAAAACATCTTGCTTCCTGGGAGAGATGGATCATTACAGGAGATGGGGGAGTTGGAGGAAAAGCGGCAGGTTGAAAGAACCCTTTGATGTGGGGGAAAGTGCACTGACTGCAAGCTGGGAAAGGGGGGGATTAGAAAAGGAACCCCTTTGGGGACAATCTAGATTTGACACCACCACATCTATGGTGAACCATTTTCTTAGATTCCTGAATAAAGTCTTAGTTAATTTACACTAATATGTGTCCTGGTTCTTCAAGTTTGGGTCCACTGATCATGACAGGGCTATTGATTCTATAAAATATAAAAATCATAACAAATGATCCCGTGAATCTTCTGATTTTTCTTGAAGGCCCCTGAAGAAGGCCTTTTCTTATTAAGGCCAAAACACATTGAGCTTATTAAAAGAACCGAATAAGAAGTTGACCATCTCAGAGCATATAGAGCTTCCCTCCTTACTATTTTCTGCTTTTAACATGTTTTTCAGTACTCTCTTTTCTACTACAGTATTACTACACCCAATGGGGATTTCTGCCAAAAACTCTTAAGCTATCAAGTGAAAGTTAACATTCAGCATATCTTGTTCTTCACTGGAAAAGAGAACAGGGGCTTCATATTCCAATAAAATGTTCACTCAAAAGAAAAGCATAGATGGTCAATCAGATGTCTGGTTTGACAGATAACCAAAACATCAGACTGAAATGCATAACGTCGTAGAATATAGCCTTAGCAAATGAACAAGGCATGAAGGACTTTACAGTCTTTTTGGAAACTATATTAGATCCACTTGTTCAGGGCTCTCATTCTGTACAGCAAGCCGGCTGTCAAGAATGTGAAACAGACATGCATTTTTTTAAAATCAAGGGAGAGTATTGATTTACCAACTTGGCCTCCTCATGGGGTTATTATGTGCAGCACAGGGCAAGTTATTTTCAGCTGGCCAGATCATCACTTTTTTTTTTAAAGCTCCCACTTATATCACCCTACAATAGGAACTGAAGAAACTGAGCTCAACCAGCACTCACAGGCAACAGTTTTTATACAACTATAGAAAGGCAAACCAAGAATCTGGTAGCATTCTAGATTTTGTATGTGGTTCAGTTTTTTTAAAAAAATAATTCCAGTTATAGTTTTCTTTTTCTCCAGTAAACACAAGGCTTCATAAATGTCTGCCCTCCTCACCACTTCATCCTCATAGCAAACCTATGGGTTATGTCAGGCTAAGAGAGAATGATTGGCCCAAAATTACCTAGTAAATTTCATTGCCCAGTGGGGATTTGCACCTATAGTAATACTGGAACCACTATACAATACTGCCATGATAGCCAGGAATGATATATTTATATGAATGGGGCAAACTATTATTTCTGTATTCTGGCTGTGAATCTTTTGTGTTGGGCAATGTTGAGTGCTTCATCTATATAATACCAATCAGCGTGTGCATTCCAACTAAGTTGGCATCTGCCCTCAAGAGGGACAGAAAATGAGCCCATTAATCTCAAGTGGGCTGAGAAAACAAGGAACATCTGTTTCCACCCTGTGGCTTTTCCAGCAGAGCCTGGCTCCAGGGAAGACAAATTGATGAGTTCTGTGCTCTCCAGCAAGATTCCCACAATCAAAACAAGCTATTTAGAGGCTTTCAAGAGACATAATGATTAATAATTGGCATACAAAGAAGCAGAAATAAGACTACAAAAACCTAAAAATGTGCACTCCTAGCCTGGCCTCTCTGAGTAGATGTGTCTGTCTCCAGAAAGCAAGGGCCCAAATAAAGATTTGATGCAATTGCAGAAAATGTCAAAAGACAGGGGGGAAAGGAGGGGTAATCTTACTACTTGCATAAGAATAATCTTTTGTTGCCTTTTGACATCTTTGAATAGATGATTAGTCATGAAAACATGACTTAATGGATTATGATGTTGATGATGATCCTCTTCCTTACTACATGCCATAGACTAGTGGTTCTGAAACTTTAGTTGTCCAAGAAGTCCCAGCTACCTTGTCTAATGCTCAAGGATTGTTGGAGTTGAAGTCCAAAACACCTGGAGGACCAGATTTTGAGAATCATTTTCCTAGATGATGAGGTTGGTGATAATTTCCCCCAGAAGTCCTGTGCTATCAACTCTTCATCATGTGGAAGTGATTGTTGGCTATTTTGTGTCTTTTGGGAAAGGATCTTTCAATTCAGGAGACTTCTTAATCCTGGGGAGACCCTACTCCTTCCAGTGGATTCCCATGCCATCTGCACCTTCAATGGTGTCACTCCAGAGGCCTATAAAGGGCCTCAGCCTCTTCCTCAAACTCAAGGACTGAGCTCCTACCCCCTTTCTTTTACCTATGAGGATCCATAGTAGCTACATGTCATTTGATAGCGTCCTGTCATTCGATGCTCAGAGAGCTTGGTTGCATCCTTGCTAGATCCATCAAATGCTGCAACCCAGAAATGGCCAGAGTTGGACATATTGAAAACATGTCCTTCTCTTGTATTGTGGCAATGTGATACAGAGAAACAATCAGCATACATCTCTCCAGAGATGGCCCAGCCCACAACGCTTTGGGCTCAGGGATTCTTGGAGGAAGGCATTATTGTAGTTGTCATCATGATAATTATTCCCACATTTTTCCCAGTTCAGATTACAACATGACATCTTACAACAGCTAGAACAAGTATGATTAAAAATTAACAGGATACAAAACTGAACAAGCAATTAAATATTTTAAAAATAAAATCTTTTTTTAAAATCATTTAATTTGTATGCCGCCTTTCTCCCAGAAAGGGACCCAAATTAACAAAACAATGTAAAATGGCAACAATAAAAAATAAAATGCCAGAACATTATATAATGCCACCAAATATACCTCTGAGAGTGATTGGATAGAGAGCTGGTACTTCCTAAAAGATATTAAAACATGGACAAGTTTGCATGGGAGAGCTGTGTTATTGCTTGTTGTGTGCTTTCAAGTCATTTCCGACTTAGCAGCAACCCCAAGAAAAATGTATCATGGCAACATTTGTTCAGAGGAGATTTGTCATTCCTTTCCTCTTAGGGTGAGAGAATATGACTAGCCCAAGTTCACCCAATGGGTTTCCATAGCTGAGTGGGGAGTTTGAACCGTGGTCTCCCAGAATCCTAGTGTGACACCCAAACACCCACCCAACACTGGCTCTCTTAAGGGAAAGTATGGTTCTTCAAATCACCTGGATCTTAGTTGTACAGGTCATCATCAGAACTTTGAATTCTGCCTGGAAATGGACTGGCAGCCAGTGGAGCTGTTGCCAGGGAGTTGCCTGCTCCCCATAGCCAGCCCCAGTTGACATCTGGCTGCAGCTCTTTGGACCAGCTGCCGTTTCTGAACACATTATGAATGAAGTGCCCTGGGAGATGGTGGTGACAACGAATGTGGGCAGAGGTGAGAGACGATACTTCTTCTGACTGAGGTTAGGTGGTGAGGAAGTGCAGGTCGATGCTAAGAAGGTCACTGCATAATAGTGTTTATGTGGGCAAATGTAGTATGCTTTACCCAAGCTCTTTCTTAGCTGGCAGTTTGCTAAATGCTTTGATGGGTTATAGAATTTCAGTTACCTGCTCCCAGCAAGAAAGATACCTGTGAATCTCTGGATGCCTGCTGTGCAGAAGCTGGAGGGAGTCACAGCAGTGTTGTGTTTATCACCGTGCAATCTCAGTTTCTGCCTTTGTTTTGCCTCATTTATAAAACCTAAATGAAAAGCAAAGCATATCAACCAACCGGGTTGCAGGAAGTTAACTATTCTTGCTCAGCACAACTCACCTGCTGTGTTCCACATTAGCCATTGCAGAGGATGTGAGTGTTTTCAAGCATGGAAATGATCCGCAGCAGCAACTAGATGTGATGGAGTAGGAACTAGCTCATCGATGCCAGCATCTATGTTGGTAATACAAGGGAGATGTAGCTGAGGGGTTACATCTCTGGTATGAATATGTACTTTTTCAGACCTTGCATAAAGAGGTATCTGATACCTGCTTCTGCATGCCCCCCTGGTACATGACAACAGCTGTGCGGCTGCTGGTAGAAGCACTGACTGCCTCAGCTGTGTGTTTCAGTGTGCCTCTGAATTTGTTTTGGTTGCTTTTCAGTACTGGAAGAGGGCACAGGAGCAGCAATGTTGATCCTCTGTCAGTAGTGTTTGGTAACCTCCATGTCAGTATGGCACTAAATCCTCTCTCATGGTGCATCCACACTGTAGAAATAAAGCAGTTTGACATCACTTTGACATGATTCTGTCCTACAGAATCCTGGGATTTGTAGACTGGTGTGGCTCTAGAGTTCTCCAACAGACCAGGATGAATACCTCACCAAACTATAAATCATAGGATTCCAAAGGATGAGGCCATGATAGTCAAAGTGGTGTCAGACTGCTTTATTTCTGCAGTGTGATGCATCCACAGTTTAGTCCAGAATTTAAAGAGCTATCTCAGATGCTGAATTTTATGCCCCAAATAGGTCAGATAGCACCCAGGTTATCTCTTTTAACATTAAGTTCTTTCCCCAATCTCTCTGCAATCTTTTCCCTATCTCTATGTCATCTTCTCCTATTTCCAGGCCATTTTTGCCCTCTGCCCCTACAATCTTTCTCCTATCTGCCTTCTGTCTGAGACAACCCTCAGTTTTGTATCTTTTCTCCCTGTATGCCCTCATTCACAGCATCCCCCGATTTGCTGGCAGCAACCAGGCTTGTCCAACTCCTCCCTTCACAGCTAGCAAGCCTGTTAGGGAGCTGTTGGTATTGTGAGACAGTTGGCCATTTATGAGACAAATACATTTGAAAGATGCACTCTAAAGTGAGTATTTTTTTTGTAAATTAAACACATGCCAATTACTGGAGCACACAATGAGAACCCAGACGCTAGATCTCCTGAGTAGTTGCCATGTGTATATATACAGTATATGTGTGTGTATAAGAAAACACTGCTACCAACACCATGCTTTCCATTTAGATAATGCTACAAATAAGCCAGAAGGTGGCAGACATTAGCTTGACATAGAAAGAAAGAGCTGGGAAAAGTGACTGCTTTCTTTTCAAGTTCAAGGCATTTTTCTTTGTGTGCTTCTCAACAATATTCATTTGCAAAGAGGTTTAGGCAGGCACTTTCTATTCAGCGCCAACTGCACTGTACCCTTTTGCCGCCGAATGTAAAATGGGAGAGGGGGTTATAAGTGCTATTTTCACAGGTTGTTTTGCTGAGGAATGAAGTAGTTGCTGGGAGATGCATTCCCATGCTTGAGAAGGAGGACAAAACATGATTTAGATGATTGTGTGACACCACTGGAAAATATTTAAGCACAATAGAGCTATAACTCAGTGACAGTGCATGTGCTTTGAATGCAGAAGGGTCCAGAACCACATTCTGTCAACGTTTCTTTAATAAAGATCTCAGGTTCAGCTCCCAGCATCTCTAAAAATTTGCATAGCTCTCTGGTACCAGTTGCTAGGAAAAATCTCCCTTTGCTTGAATCTTTGCAGAATAGCACATTTTTAAAAGCTTGTGCAGCCGGTCACTTCCTAAAAACCTCCCAGAATAGGGGAAAAAAATAAGTTGCTATGGGAAGAACAGCAAGGAACCATCATTGTCTCTGGGAGTTTCAAAGTCTGGGAGCAGTCACTAAGAAATCAGTCTTCCATGTTCCCAACAGATGGGCTTGTGGTGGTGGTAGGCTTGAGAAAAAGGACTACCCTGAAGATCTCAGGGCTTGGGCAGCTCATATAAGAAGGTACAACCCTTCAGATAGCCTGCATCCAACCCATGTAGAGATTTATGGGTCATACAGACCACTTTACTGTTTAAGTATTTGAAGAGTGTTACACTGAGGATGGATCAAGCTTGTTTTCTGCTGCTCCAGATACTAGAACAGGGGTAGGCAACCTGCGGCCCGTGGGCCGAATGCGGCCCGGCAAGGCCTTGGGACCGGCCCCAGCCCGGTCCTGCCGCCGATTGCCACCGGGGCCTTTGGCGTCTCACACGAGGGGCAAGGTGGGGCAATTATCTATAGAAGTCTCAGAAACGTGCATTTATCTTAACATTTTTTAAAAAATCAGCAAATTTTTTTTTTTTTGCATGTCCTCCATTTTTATTTAAAAAGTGCCCTCCATTTGAAAATTTTGTCCTACATTGTGCGCGGTTTATTATTATTTAATTTTTTAAAAAAATTTTTTAAATTTTTTTATTTTTTGGCTTCGGCCCCCCAGTTGTCTGAGGGACAGCAACCCGGCCCCCGGCTCAAAAGGGTTGCCTACCCCTGGACTAGAACATGGAACAATGGATGCAAACTCCAAGAACAGAGATTCCACCTCAACATTAGGAGGAACTTTCTGGCAGTAAGAGCTTTTCAACAGTAGAAACACACTCCCTCGGAGCATGCTGGGATCTCATTCCTTGGAGGTCTTTAAACAGAAGCTGGATGGCCATCTGTCGGGGATGCTTTGAGTGTGATTTCCTGCATGGCAGGGGTTGGATGGCCCTTGTGGTCTCTTCCAACTCTACTATTCTATGATTATATGGTTCTATAACCAGAGCTTTAAATTGTGCCAAGAAATGGACTGGTAGCTAGTGGCCCTGTTGCTACAAGGGCGTTGTGTGCTCTATGTATCCTGGGCCTGTAACCTGACTGTTGCAATAGATAGCAATGGGCTAAATGGCCCAATAGTTTTATTCAGTACAGGATGACATCCTATGCTGTGAGTTGCATTCATCTCACAGTCTGTAGCAGGAGCTGTCTAACTTGGTGGATGGGGATATGAACATCTTTCATGCCCAGCCAGCTTTGCAAGCTTCAGCTGCTTCTAACCTCTCATTGGCATCAACATCTTTTTTCACCAGACAGTTCTTTTGCCAAAGAGAAAGTGAGTGAGACAGAATACATTTGCATCCACCTCCCTCTCCAGTGCATGAAATTGCTTTGTTTCTGGAGCTAGGGAATAAACAGTTTTCGTCTATCACTGATCTAGGCAGGCATATCTTTAGTGCTAATACAAATTCTCTGGAGTGCTAACTCCATCCATTTACAGCAGGATACAGGAATTGATTCTTGGTCTGGCTCCCTAAACATCAACAACTTGATTTTTCCCCCATTTGCTACTTTCTTGAGCCATAGGGCAAAAAAAGGGAGATTGTGTTATCTTCACAGCTTGGGAATCTAGCCAAACTGGTCCGAGTCAGCGATTTCATTTAATACGTTTTCTTCTCCTACCATTTAAAACTTCAATATCCCTTGCAATCCCTTGTCTCCTATCTTTTCCTTCCTCATTGAAAATGTGATCAGTTCTTAGAGACACGACGGCAGCGGATTGCACCCCCTCTCCGCTCAGCTTTGCCAAGGCGACTCAATCCTGACCTACAGCAAACGTGCTAATCCATTCCTTAGCCTCTTCTTAGGTGCCAGCTGCCAATTATTATGAACTGTAGAAAATTGCAAAAAGAGGCGAGGACAGGCCCTAGTGAGCTTATTTTCACCGGTCGCTTAATCAGGATTGGAGCCCTCATCCCTGAGGAGGTGTGTATGTGTTTAATTGTATCCCTCACTCCCACCCTGTCAGGTTGCCCAGTCCCTATGCAGCGAATGTAAGGGAGGCAACAAATTCTAATTTGGCAGAGCCCCATGCAGCTTCCAAGCTGTGGATTGTGAAAGCATCTCAGCACAGTGAGCTAAGGCTTAGAAGTATATGATGTGACACAAACAACCGTCCCCTGCCCAGATGTTGCTTTTCTTATAATATATGGATGGCCAGACTGAATCAGCACTAAAGTGACATGATATTAACAGACGCCACAGGGTTCACCAGCAGTCATTTTCCAAGGCCAGGGCTTAGCCCAGGAAACCTCTTTAAAAAGCCAGTGGCCATGCAGGCTAATGATTGTGGGAGCTGTAGTTTAGCATGTAGCTCTTCAAATCTCCAGTCCCTACATGATAACGAAATGGGAAATGCATTTGAATCAACGTCTTTTTTAAATGAAGAAGAAAATGATCACATTTGCCCATGGTAATTTGCCATCTGAGTCCAAGGACAAGATGGTGGTCCCTCTTTCATTCCATGTCCAGAAGTTCCCCAGACTGACAGCTGAAATTTACCTCAACATTGGTGATAACATCTGATGGCAGCATAGGTGAGTGTAAAGCATGTCCCATGACACACCCACCAACATCTTTTGGGCATTCCCCATGTTCAAGAAACTGCTGCCTTAGAAAGCCATCATGCTTTGTTTCAAAGTATAGCCGGCCCTGTAGCACTTTCCTTTACTGTAAGGTAAGCCACAAACAGGATTTCCTCCACCTGATGAGAAGATGGTGGATGGATTGTTGCAAGTAAGTGTCCTGAGGTAGCAATCAGATACTATTGTCATTGAATTCACACAAAGAATGCCATGCAAGGCAACCAGTATTCTCCCTGCTGATGTGAAGAGTCCCTATCAGCTATCTGTGGCTTATTGTAAGAGTGAAATCTATGAACTGGCCATGCCATGTCAACATGTGAAAGGGAAAAACATTAATAAAAATTCTTCAAACATATCTGTGATTCTAGCTGCTTTATCATTCCTGCCAAGTTGATCATGCTCCCTATCTCCAACAACATCATCATTTACTGGATTCCTGGCTCTTCTACTTGTTGTCCCCAAATTGAAAAGGTCAAAATGTCTCTCATAAGACATTGGACACTGCATTTACACTGCAGTCAATAAATAAGAAGACTAGGAATGGGAAGGGCAGCCATCAAAGAACCCAACAAGACCCTAAGGTGTAAATATAGACAACTGAGGACTAAAATTAGAATTGCCCAAGCCATTATATTCCCCATCACCATGTATGGATGTGGGAGCTGGGCAGTGAAGAAAGCTAACAGAAAGAAAATAAACTCTCTGGAGGCCAAAATGATCAAATTGAGCCACATTATGAGAAGGCATGACTCATTAGAAAAGACAATAATGCTAGAGAAGAAGAAAGAGAGACCACACACCAGATGGGTAGGGTCAATCAGGGAGGCTATGGGCCTGAGCCTGCAGGATCTAAGCAGAGCTGTTGAGGATAAGGAGGAATGGAAATGTCTCATTCACAGGGTCTCCATGAGTTGAGGGCAACCTGAGGGTAGTTAACAAAAAACAACAACAAACAAGGCTTAATCACTGCTAGCAAAATATGTAAACTAAAGTATTTTTGATCACAGACTGCTGGTTTTGGTTCCACCTACTGCTAGAATATGGCCCCTAAGGACCTCACTGAAATTTAATTTGACCCTTGGAGTTGAAGAGGCTGAATTTAAGACCAATCTGAGTCATGAAAGGATTTTATTGAACTTATAAGGAGGGGAATACATGTGACCCCATCCCTCTATCCACTTATTGTCCTCATGGAGATCTTTTCTATAATTTTTTTTGGGTGGATTTTTTGGGCTATGAGGCCGTGTTCTAGAAGAGTTTATTCCTGATGTTTCACCAGCAGCTGTGGCTGGCATCTTCAGAGAATCTTGTAGTGACTTTTCTGAAGATGCTAGCCACAGCTGCTGATGAAACATCAGGAATAAATTCTTCTAGAACATGGCTGCATAGCCTGAAAAACCCACCAAAAACTATGGATACTGGGCATAAAAGCTTTTGACTTCACAATTTCTATAATGCTCCAAGTGAGCGGGAAGCTGCTCATTTCCTAACAACTACACACTCCACCTCAGGGAAGCCTTCTCCTGATACACCAATTGCTGTGCAAATGTGAAACAGATGGACTGATCTTATATATTTCTGAATATTAATGTTGAAGATTCAAATAAAATCTAATGCTGAGGTTTTTAGTTTTCATCTTTTTAAATTTCTTCCCTAGTTGAATATATATGTATTTTAAAATGTCCTATTTGAAAAACTTAAAAACACCTGATTTGATATGCTTTGCTCTTTCAAGCACAAAAAGCAGCAGTTACTGTGGGAGAGGGATGGGTTGCTATTCTTAGAGGGTGTTGGGGAGTAAGACAATGTAAAGTCGAAGGCTTTCATGGCCGGCATCCATAGTTTTTTGTGTGCCAGCCACAGATGCTGGCGAAACGTCAGAAAGAAATTTTGCTAGAACATGGCCACATAGCCCGAAAAACCCACAAAAAAAACTAGACTAAGAAAATCTCAGAGAGATTGTAGCTATGTAGTTTTTTAAAAATGCATTTGCTAAGTTTGGTTTGATCACTTTATGAAACCCAATCTTGAGAGCTGGGAGCATATAAAAAACATTTCCCTAACTAGCTAAAACATGAAAGCTCCCTCTGAGTTATCTGACCCATAACTTGTTGATCCATAGCAACCAAATTTTGCTTCCAAACCAAAATAATCTTGTAGTGACTTCAGAACACATTCTGAACTAAGCTTTGGCTTCTGGGAATAATAAGCTTGCTTATAGAGAATGCAAGGGCTGAAACAGATGTGATGTAAAAGATCCATGATCATTATCGCCTGAGCAGTTTTTAACAATTTTCCTTGCCAGGCTCACCAAGGTAAATGATCCATTGATGATGCTGAAAGCAAATGAAGTTTCTAGTTATATCAAGTGATCACAGACAATGGGGGCACAGTGAATGGTAGGACAGCATAACAATGTTGATATATATTATTTCTGGGGGCAGTATGTTGTTGAATATTAGCAAAGCCAATCCAGGTAGCTCTATATATAATCACAAAACCCCATTCTCACTGTAGTCACATTAATGAAAGGAAATGTACACATACCCATTTGGGAACACTCCTTTCCAGAGCACGACTGGGCTGTTGCTTGTCCTGTGTGTCATGCTTTTCTTCCAGAACATGGACATGGACATGGACTCAGAGACAGGACCTGCTGGGACCTACTGCAGGAGGACTTTCCAGAGACATATGTCTCCGAGACAGGCCAGAGTGAAGTGCCAGTTCTGTAAAGAGTCCTGCCCATTCAGATACAGAAGACCACTTACCCCTATCTACCTTTGCAAGCAGAGACAACAAAGAGAGGGTTTGAGAAGGCCTCAAAGGATTTATAAGAATCAGCAATTGATTAAGCAGCAGCTTCATTGAGATCTATAAATTTCCAGCCCTGCCCTCCAAGAGTAGTCTGAGATTATCTGACCCACCTGGCTCTCCATCACGTTCCTGAATTCTCTGTTTGACCTGGACTGTGTTTATTGACTCTGGATGCTATTTACCTGACCTGGACATTGCTGAACTCTGTTTGAGACTTAAGGCTTGTATTTACTAAGGAGCTTATCACACCACCTCCGATCATCAACAGAAGTTTGTAACAAATACAGAAAGAGAGGAGGAGCCAATGGAGGGATGGCAATAAAGGAGAAATAATAATAATTAATAATTTAATTTATTTCTATACCGCTATTCCAGGGATCACAGCGGTGTACAACAGCAAGTAAAACATACATCATATCATAAAAATACAACAATTAACAATTAAAAACAATTAAAACCCTACAAAACAACCCCATACAAATGGCTGGATAGATGGAATCTGCCAATTACATTGCCAGGGGAGAAAAGATGACAACAGGCTCATGGGGGGAAAGCCTGGCGAAATAAAAAGGTCTTCAGGTTCTTCTTAAAACCATCAAGGGTGGTGACTGTACGGAGCTCATGGGGGAGAGAGTTCCAGAGCTGAGGGGCCGAAACTGAGAATGCCCTCCAAGATGAACTAAATCGAGCATCTGGAATTCTCAAAAGATGTTTCCCACACGACCTGAGTGTGCGGGGCAGACTGTATGGGGAGAGGCGGTCCTCCAAGTACCCTGGGCCCAAGCCATTTAGGGCTTTATAGGTAATAACCAACACCTTGTATTCGGCCCGGAAGCGAATAGGCAGCCAATGGAGATCTTTCAATACTGGTGTTATATGGCTGGCCCTGGAACATCCAGTAACCAGCCTAGCAGCCATATTCTGCACTAATTGAAGCTTCCGAGTTTGGTACAAGGGTTGCCCCCATGTAAAGCGCATTACAGAAATCCAACTGAGAGGTTACCAGAGCATGTACCACGGTTTCAAGGTCCCCCCGGCCCAGGAAGGGATGCAGCTGGCGTATCAGCCGAAGCTGATAACAAGTGCTCCTGACCGCCGCATCCACCTGAGATGTTAGGTGGAGTGATGAGTCCATAAGCATCCCCAGACTTCGAGCAGAGTCCTTCACGGGGAGCGTGACCCCATTCAGGACAGGTGGAAAAATTTCCTTACCCGGGCCAGGGGAGCCTATCACTAGTACTTCCGTTTTCTCTGGATTCAAGCTGAGTCTGTTTTCCCTCATCCAGCCCATTACCGACTCCAAGCAGGCATGTGATTGAAATAGTGAGTAGATACGATAATGCATGCAGTAGAATGCTGGACAGAAATTAAAGGACAGAGATGAGAAAGAGGAAGCCCTGCCGAAGGAGGTTACAAAAATCCAGTCATGAGACCACTAGGGCATGGACCAGAATCTTTGCTGTAGAGGCTGAAAGAAACGGTTGGATTTTAGCAATATTAAAGAGAAAGAATCTGCATGCCTTGGCTTTGACCTGAATCTGGAGGTTACACAACAGGGAATAATAATAATAATAATAATAATAATAATAATTTATATTCTGCTTTTTCTCAAAGGAATCAAAACGGATTACAGTAATAAAATAACATACAATTTAAGAAATACAATTAAAAACCCCAAACCCCCAACCCTCCTCCCAATTATAAAAACATTAATCAACCCCTAAAAAGCTATTAAACTACAAGAAAATTTAAAACATTCCAACACAAATATAGCAAAAAGTTTTTTCAAGCAGATTCGGGCAAGAAATGGGTCGTTTTCTGAAGGGGAGGGGGGAGGGCAGGAACAATCATATCAACAACAATTTCCATGACACTAACAATGGGGTAAGGGGGAGGGAGAGGCAAGTCAATAGATCTCATCTAGTCTGGAAAGGCCTGCCGGAAAATACCCATTTTAATAGCCTTTTTAAAGACTTCCAAGGTGGTAATATGGCGGATCTTGTCCGGCAGGTGTTCCATTATTATTATTATTATTATTATTATTATTATTATTATTATTATTATTATTATTATTATTATTAT
>NC_056525.1:16521642-16552089 GCF_019175285.1 Sceloporus undulatus | reverse complement strand
ATATAGTGCTGTTGATTTGCACAGCGCTCTACATAAAAACAATGAATATATAAGAGTAAACCTGCCTATGGCGTACAATCTAAGAAATAACAGGGTAATACATATAAAATACATAGCAATACAGGAAATGATTCAATAAAACAGGCAACAATAAAGAACATCAAATAGCAAGTGACAGTTATGCAATGCCTGGGAACGCTTCTTCCGTTTTGAAGCTGGTTAAGGAAGTGATGGCCCTTCCTCACGGGGGAAGAAGGTTCCAGGAGTGAAGGGCAGCAAGTGAAAAGGGGCGAATCCAAGATGGGGCAGAGGAAATCCTGGGCTGGGACAGCTGACCTTGACTACCAGAATGTAGAACAAAATTTAGGACAAAATATAGGACAATTGTAGAATAAAATTTAGCCCAAAATATAGAACATTTAGGGTCCTCCATTTTTCTTAAACGTCTTACATTTTGGGCTAAATTTTATCCTACAATTGTCCTATATTTTGGGCTAAATTTTGTCCTACATTTTGTCCTGGTTTTTAGTAGAGAATTATGGCAACCCTATGTGGGGAGGATTGTATGGAAGGGGGCACTCCTGCATTTAGTCAGGACCCAAGCCATGTAGGGCTTTAAAGGTTAAAACCAACACCTTGTATCTTGCCTGGAAACTAATGGGCACCCAGTGGAAGGATTTAAGTACTGGTGTAATGTGGGCAGTTCTACAAGTGCCCATAACCAACCTGGCTGCCATATTTTGTACCAACTGAAGTTTTTGAATTTGGCACAAGGGTAGCCCCATATAGAGTGTGTTACAGAAGTCGAACCGAGAGGTGGCCAGAGCATGTACTACTGTTTCAAGGTCTCCCTGCTCCAGGAATGGGCACAGTTGCCGTATTAGCCGAAGCTGATAACAAGTGCTCCTGACCATCGCATCCACCTGAGCTGTCAGATGAAGTGATGAATCTAGGAGCACCCCTAAACTGCAGATGGAGTCCTTCAGGGGAAGTGTGACCCCATCCAGAACTGGCTGACATAACTCCATTCCCAGATTAGGGGTCCCTATTACAAGTACCTCCATCTTACAAATTTGAGTTTGTTTTCCCTCATCCAGTCCATTACCACATTAAGGAGTTTATCGCACACATGTTTGTAAACGTTCTGAGGTCTCAACGGTAACGGAACGGAACAGATTTTATCGCATAGCCTCGTTACTGAGACGTTTGCAATGGGTTCCCATTCCGTTCCATTCGCGTAAAATGTCTCCAGCGATTCTCTTCCGTCCTCCCTCACCAGTAAACGTTATGAGAACGGAAAATCCTCTGTGTGCGATATCCTAGGCGTTCCAATTGCATCCCCGTCCGATCCCTACAGTTATGACGGGCCATCATGATATCTTTCTTTTATCAGGTTCCCTTGCAAGATGTTTTAACGACTTTCATTCCTCAAAATTATAGAACATCTAGGCATGTCTCTATATGAAAAATAAAGCAGGAAACAGTGTTTGATACCAGAAAAAGATTTCAGGTAGGTATGGAGTACTTCTACCAGATCAAAAAAAATTGAACGTTTCATGCAGAAATGTGTCTCCCACATGTTGTCATCTCACAAAGTCATCACCTCTTCACGCCACCAATTCTTTCTAAGAATTGGACGTAGCCACCATCTCTGAGGTGATGGAAATGTGGATAGCCATTCAAGGAGATCTGTGGGGGTGCATCCTCTATGTCCATGAGCTCAGCAAGGGCATGTCTGAGAGCACCTTTTTTTAACAAACAAGCGGTACATAAGTGTCCTCCTTCTTCTCCGTTCCTGCTTCATTATCAGGTAACGGGAGATGGTACGGAGAAGGACCAAAACATGAGAATCCATCTTAGGATAGAACACACAGGGAACGAGAATGCCCCAAGCTCCCTTTGAAAACCACGCGCAATTTTCTTTGTAAACTGCGCATGCGCAAAGACAGGGGATGGTCGGGGCATCATTGGGATGGGACCTGGCTGTGTGGTGATATCGGTTCACAGCAAGGTCCAAAAATGACAACAGGTCATTTTCTCCTTTAGCGGTGTGCGATAGCGATCGTTCTTTTTGCGTTCACATAACGCTAAGAAGACTTAATGCGATAGCGTTCGTCGTTAGCCCGTTTCCTGATCTGTCCACCTTGCCAACAGGAATGGAATGGGAAAACTGTGAGTGTGATAAGGTTCTAAGATAGGCATTCAGAGGAGAATAAAAAATGAAACCAAGACTGCAGGCTTCCTGTACAGGTTGAATAGAGATATTGTGAAGAAGAATAGAAAAGGAATATTGTGTGGTAGGCTTTGGTGGAAAGACAAGAAGCTTGGTTTTGCACATACTGAGTTTCAAACGCCGGTGCCGCATCCATTGAAAAACAGCTGTAAGACAAGATGAAACTTGCTCTTCAAGACCGGGAGAAAGATCAGGGGTGGAATGATACAGCTGAATGTTGTTGGCATACAGATAATAAGAAAAGCCAAAAGAACTAATGGGTTTGCCTAAGAACAGTGTGTAAAGAGAGAACAATAGGGGACCCTATTGATACAGCCCTTGAGTCACTGTTTCACTGCAGGAGACATCTCCTGGCTGCCCTCATGAACCTGGGAAGGAAAGAGCCACCTTACAATGGGGATCAATGCTGCTCCACCTTCTCTGTGTAAACATGGCAGCCAGAATATTCTCAAGTCCCTCCTGCAGCTGAGCAGAGGCTGGGAGATAAAGTTGCAATCAGGAAACCTATTGCTGCTGCTGCTGCGCAACTGAAGATGGAGCAGGGGCAAAGGAAAAGCTCCCACTTCCCCTTTTCCCTAATGGAGACTGCTGTTCTACCTGTGTGCTGTTTTGGATTTTGGGCAATGTCTATATAAAATCTATCCCTTGTTTTAGCCTGACTTCTTGATACATTTTGACCCTAGTCTTATTGTAGTTTTCAGTTGAATAATTTCTGGAGCTGCACTTCTAGCAAATATTTACTACTGTTCGTCATCATCATCATCATCATCATCATCATCATCATCATCATCATCATCAATATTAAGAGCCTTCAGATCATGCATTCCATGATATGTGACTTTGAACTGTGTGAAAACATTCAACTTCCTAATTCATCATTCAGAATTGCCAACTGAATGGAGAAAACAGCCTTGTAGTTCCATCTACGTTGGCGAAAGAAGCAGGCTTTGCAGTAAAATTTCATTCAGTATTCCTACTGAAACTCATGCACATATCCTTTAAATCAGGGGTGAGGAATGTGTTTCACTCCAGATGGCGCGGGACTATAACTCCTCATACCATTCATCACTGGCTATGTTGGCTTGCGCTGATGGGTGTTGGAGTCCAATGATATCTGAAGGAGGGCTATCAATTCCCTACCCTTGTTTTAAATGCAAAAGAGTGCCATTTTAATGCTATTTCTAATGACATTCATTGGCAGATTAAAATAGTGAGCATGACCAGAGATCATTGTGGTTTAGTATTATCATGACATATATAGATGTGAAAATGCTAGCTCTCAAAATGCCAATATTTCTAGTGCTGGGGCAAGTCTTGCTCCTCCAAGCCCTGGACCCAATCGACTTTCTTCTCCAGCCCACAAAACCCCAGAGAGAATCATGGGGATCAAATAAGGGTTGTATTATAATGGATCTGGTTCTATTGACTGCCATGAACTTTGACCCTGGTGTCTTGAATAGATGGAATTTAATCCATTTTGAACAGCATCTGTAGGCAGCCCACCGAGTTCAAGGACAGTTCATCTGCCTCACATATTGAGAAATAGTTACAGCACTATTAACAGCCCTTCAGCTTCAAACAGAGCATTTCTGTATCATTTGGGAGCAGGATGACCTCAGGGAAGAAGAAAAGTGTTGCCTGTTGCTAAGGAGATGCACTTTTTGAAGAGATGAGAACATGGAATTGTACATAGAGCAGGAGAGTTGGTGCAATTTCGACCTGAAATGCTATTATTCTAATTGTTTGAGCCCTAATATTTAAAAACCCTTATCTACATGGATGTTTGCTTTCAGACATTGTGAACATCCCATTGCTAAAGAGATAGCAAAGCTCTCCTAGTCATTCCATCCATTTATTAGCTGTTCAGAGAGGTCCAGCATTTGGTAACAGGAACATCTGCCTGCTCAGTAACTCCTTGTGATACCCCACAATGTTTTACATAGTCTTCATGAGAAGGCGTTTGAAGAAATGAAGGTTTTCCCCACCCTAAACCAGAACTCTGCTAGTTTCATCCTGGATACTTGACTTTGCAACAGAAGATGTGGATAAAGTTATGTTTGTCCTAATGCCACTGGTATGGACCAGATTGTGCTGGTGGTGGGGAATATACAACTGCCCTGGCAAGCAGCTCACTCTCTTTTTCAGAAGTGGAGCTATGGGGACCCATAGTCTGCCATAGCACTGCCTTCCAGACAAGAATTCTGCCTCCCTGAGTGAATTTTTTCTTCCACTCCTAAACCTCTAGCATTGCAGTATCTTAAAATTTCAGTTTAGCATTTAGAATTACAGTTTAGACATAAAAAAGTGTTACCCCAAGGTCTAGCCTCCCTATACTCCTCTCTGTTCTGATATTAAAACAGATGTTTAAGCCACAAGGATGCCTCAGTGCGGGAAAATAGTCTTATACAAGGAGACCTGGGAAACTCAGCATCCAGGAACTGAAGAGTATAGCCAGTGATAGATTAATCAAGATTGGGAATCTGCATAATCCCTTCACTGATAAGAGTTATGGTGGGCAGTAGACCTTGTGCTTACAAATGAACAGAAATCCAAGTACGCTTCCCTCTGGGAGGAATATTTCTTTGTCCAAAAACATTGGCATTGATTCTCTGGCCACCCACAACTTCCCTTCTCATTCTTATCTCTTGGAAGCTATGCCTTAATCCCAAATTCTGCCCCAGGATAGGTTTTGATCTACAGTATAAATATCCCTTCTTGGGCACCAGGATTTTAGTCTCACTTGAGGTCAGACAAATACTCTGTCCATATCTTGCTTCACTCCTCAGCATCACTGTCACGATCCCCAAGCAGCTTCCTGAGCCACTTCTCTTTCTGCTACCCCCTGACTGGAGCTCTGCATCTGGAATTGGTACTGTATTGCCCGCTGCAACCCCTTAAATCACGATATGCTGCCAGACTGTGTAGGTAAGTGAGTGTCTGCATGAATAGTGATAATCTTTGACTCATAAATAAAATTATTTTGGAACTTGCACTCTGAAATTATGTTTCTTGGAACTGGTTTACACAGGCTTGATCACCACTTTGTGTTGCTTGAGCCCTTTTGACTGCTTTTAATTGAGTTACTAAAATTCCCCCTTTGAGTAGTAATTGTGGGTACCCTTCTGGGACCCTGGCATTTTGGGTAACAAAGTGCAGTTGTTACTTGCTATATGACAGTTCTAGGTGTAAACAACTTTCAGCAAGTATGACAGTTCTAGGTGTGAACAACTGTTAGTGTCTCCCTCCCTGCAGTAAGAAATGTGGGCACTGAAAGCAAATTTCATTGGGCAGGGCAGCACTCTTATTGGGCATGTTACACTCTGAGTGTTAGACTTCTATGATCTTCCATATACTTTTAATTTACATGTTATCTAAAACAAGATTGCAGTCTTACACATGAACACTTTCTTATAAAGATCCAGTCCATCAAACAACAGGATTTGAGAAAGAAATATAGACCCAGGTCCTATGTTGGGGGTTGCATATTATAAATATCTGCAAGTGAAGTTATGTCATGACTGTATTAGCAACTCTTGTGTTGAGTGGGGTATGGGACCTTGGTATGTTTAGGTGAATGAGCAAAAAGTTTAGGGGAGATGGACACTTGGCAATTTTATTTAAACAGTATGTTGCACTCAAATGCAATGAATGTATTTAAAAAAATGTTAAAATACAAAGCATGCGATCTATAAAAAGTAATTCAAGCCTGTGGGCCACGCCCTACAGACATAAACGTAAAATGAACAATCAGTACTGGGCCAGAAAACTGCAAATCCCATGGGAACATATACAGTACAAGAAATATCAGTTCATTTGTGCCTCACAGAATGAGATAAAAGGGTATACAACAGGTTAGAGAGTGCACAATGACTAACAAATTAAAAGGGATAATACGTATGCCCATTACAAAATAATAAATGTTGACCAAATGCATTTCGACATATGTGTCTTCCTCAGTGGTCATGTACAATTGTAAAAATAAAATGAAAATGGGTCACATACATTGCCATATAAGTAGTAACAAAGACCATATAACTAAAAGAGCATGAATCATAAATACCTACTGAAACAATCTTGGAAAGATACTTATAAGGTGTATGGGGACATCCCATCTCTATGGGTAAGTTGTAGCTCCCAATGGACCAAATATCCTGCCTGAAAGAATATACATGCAGGCAACTTTTAATGATATAAAGTATAGTCCTTAAGGAAAAAATATACATATGTAAAGTCCTAAAATAGTATCCAGACTTACCTAGGACTGCGAGCTCTAATGAAGTTTAACAAAGTGGGAACTTTATATCCCTTCACAATCATACAAACTAATTCACCTGTGGAGCCCCACCAAAACTGTTCTGAAGCAAGCAGGATCCTGTAGGTAATAGTAACTACTAATATATCAATACAGTCAGTCAAACAAATAGTATTCATGGTAACAAACATAGACATAGGCAAAGAGGAACAATTACAGAATTTCAGACCAATTGCAGTTCTCATTCAGTCCATGTGGTTTCTGTGTTTGAAGAGTGAAAATCCAAAACAGTTCTCTTTGTCGGAGTTTTCTCTCCAGATGTGTCCCAGTACCAGAGATTCTTTCTATTGTCCAAAATCTGATGTCCGTGTCTGAGTGTTTGCATTGAATAAAATGTTGGACCATAGGTGCCTTTATTCTTCTATTCCTAATGCAACTCCTATGTTCTGATATTCTCATTTTTATTCTTCGAGTAGTCATACCAATATACAAAAGATCACATGGACATTGAATGGCATACACAACTCCCTTAGTAGTACAAGTAAACAGGTCATTCAAAGTATACAGTCTGTTATTTACAGGATTGATGAATGCAGTGGTTTTAACACAATATTTACAAGCACTACAGTTGTAACATGGGACATTCCCTTTGGTTCTCCTCTGTAGTATGTTTTGCTGGGTCTCCTTAACTGTGCACCTACTATGGACCAAATGGTCCGCAAGGTTCTTAGCACGTTTATACACAAACAGGGTTTTTTTTGAGCAACCTGGGATATCATGGAGCAGGCTCCAATATTTAAGGATAACATTTTGTATGTATCTTGTATTCCCATTATACGTTATGGGTATGAACATTCTAGATTGTATTCCCTCTCTTTGTTTTTTTGTAAAAATGCTCCTTCTTTCCATCCTCCTTACTCTGAAGTAGGCCTGCTTTAAGCCCTTTCTGGGGTAACCTCGCACTGCCAATTGCTCCACAAGAATTTTTGCTTGTCTATCAAATTCTATTAATCCAGAACAATTCCTTCTTATTCTGAGGAACTGAGATTAAGGCAGGTTTTTCTTCATGTGGGGTGGGTGAAAGCTGTCATACCTCAGGAAATTGATTTCCTGGATGTATTAGTTGTAAAGAGAGGAGCCCTATTGAAAACTGACCTCTACAGGAAGGAGACTGACACTAACTCATTCCTGAGGTATGACAGCTTTCACCCACCCATGGGTGAATTTGATAGACAAGCAAAAATTCTTATGGAGCAATTGGCAGTGCGAGGTTACCCCAGAAAGGGCTTAAAGCAGGCCTACTTCAGAGTAAGGAGGATGGTTGGTCAACATTTATTATTTTGTAATGGGCATACTGTATTATCCCTTTTAATTTGTTAGTCATTGTGCACTCTCTAACCTGTTGTATACCCTTTTATCTCATTCTGTGAGGCACAAATGAACTGATATTTCTTGTACTGTATATGTTCCCATGGGATTTGCAGTTTTCTGGCCCAGTACTGATTGTTCATTTTACGTTTATGTCTGTAGGGCGTGGCCCACAGGCTTGAATTACTTTTTATAGATCGCATGCTTTGTATTTTAACATTTTTTAAAATACATTCATTGCATTTGAGTGCAACATACTGTTTAAATAAAATTGCCGAGTGTCCATCTCCCCTAAACTTGTTGCTTATTCACCTGCTTGTGTTTGTTTAGGGATTCACCTCCCACCTTGGTATGTTTAGCCTGGGGAAGAAGATATGGTTAAGAGGTAATATAGTAGTCATGTTTAAATATTTGAAGTAATGTCATACTGAGGATGGAGCAAGCTTGTTTTCTGCTTCTCTAAAAAGTAGGACCCAGGGCAGTGAATTCAAACTGCAGGAAAAGAGATTCCACCGTTAAGATTCCTAGATTAAGAAGAAAGTCCTGATTGTAAGAGCTATTTGATGATGAAACACATTGCCTTGAAATGTGGTGGAGTCTCCTTCTTTGAAGATTTTTAAGTAGAGGCTGGATGGCCATCTGTTGGGAGTGCTTTGATGATGTCTTCCTGCATGGAAGGGGGTTAGACTGGATGGCCCTTGTGGTCTTCCAGTTCTATGATTCTATGAATGGCAATGTGGCCCAGCTGAATGTGCACGCAACTACAAATGTGTGTACTTACGCATATGTGTGTGCTCAGTGGCACTGGATGTGCAACTCCATTTCTGTCACCTTGAACTGAATGCAGGTGTTCTGTATTGGATAAAAATTTCCAATAGCATTCATAATGGAAGTCACACGTGTATAAGATGCCAACAGGATTCTGGCCATATTTAATATGGGATTATTAGGATGGCATCCTGTTAGTGACATAAGCAGGTGTAGGTTGCACTATGTATGCAAAGTGGTTTTTGGATAATTTGCAATGGTTCTATCCCACTGACAGTGGCATAAGTGAAATTGTGCATATGGGATCATGATGTATGAAGTAGTGTGTGCTCAGTGGCACTGGATGTGCATTAAAGTACACAGATTAGCATGTGAATGCACATTTCCAAGGCCTTTATACACTGCAGTTTCACAATGTTTTATCAGCCATGTGCATCGACCAATGATTCACATATATTGCTCTACACTGGTATTCAGTATAGCGATTGTGTAATGTAGTTTTACTGGTGAATATTTACACTATAATGATGTGGGATTTCAGTTCTAGTGCAAAATATAGTGGACCCTTGTTATACGCTGGAGTTTGGTTCCAAGATCCCCTGTGGATAACAAAATCTGCACATACTCAAGTCCCATTAAATATAATGACATAGCAAAATGGTGTCCCTTATAAAAAATGGAAAATCAAGGTTTGATATTTGAAATTTATACTTTTTTTGAACATTTTCAAACCGTGAATGCTGAATCCATGTATAAAAATCCATGTATAAGAAGGGCTGAGTGTATACCATTACTGCTTTATCAGAAATGTAATATGTTAGAACAAATATTCCCCCACATTGAAATGTACTTTCCTATGTCTGTGCTCTCCTGACAAAAATAAATTTTGTCATCACCACTGATTGGCACTTGGAAGGAAAAAAAAGTGGCTGAAGATATGAAGGAGAGAATAGTTGAGATTTGGTTTTTGCAGTCTTTTCAAAAGAATGATGAGAACCTCCCCTCTCCTCCCCATTCCCCAAGCAGACAAAACCATCCAGGACTTGCTCCTGTTTTGTGGGGAAAGCTTTGATTCACTGTTAAGGCCTGTGTTTCTATGGGTTAGATTTTGAGGATGGATGGAATGTGACTGTGCTCTACATTTTCTTGCCTTGCCTAGATCTCAAAGAAAAGCTAGAATGGCATTCTAGTTAATGGCATTTATATAGTACTTCCAGGGGAAATCTTTTGTGTTCCCTGCTCCAACAATGAGAAATTGAAAATGATTGCATAAGTTGCCAGAACTTTAAGAATAAAAATTAAGGTAATCTAACAGGCTTCTAATAAGAGTTAAAAAAAAATTGGAGCCAAATATGACAGAGGTGGGATGATGCGGGTTTTGGAGGTGAAAAAGAAGTTTGAGAACAACCTCTAAAATGCTCCATCTGTCATGTTTTGTTAAATTCTCCCTTAAATGGAATCAATTTTAAAAAGAAAGAGAAGAAAGACTTATTGGGATTTTTTTTTTTAATGTGTCATGCTGAGACTGATTTGCAAGTCCATTTTAGTCTTTTTTTAAAAAGGTATTCCTTGGCTTTGAAATTTGCTCTGAATGCTGGAGATGAAGGAGAAAATTATCTTGTTTTAACAGGAGAGGGTGCCAAGCCACTGCCATTGAAATGAGGCAGGGTTACAGCAGGTGGAAAAGCACAAATGCAGAAGGAGAGGAAGAGAGAAAAGACACAATAGGTTGACTGGTTTCTTGACATTTGAATTATAGCAATTACCCTCCTACTCTATTATCACTTTACAATTCAGTCCTGCAAGTCTTATTCCCATGAAAGTAAAAAATGAGTTTGGTGGGGTGAGGTTTTTTTTTTTTTTGGCTTACTGAGACAAGCAAGATGATTTTCCCGGTATATTCCTAGGTTCCTATAGAGAGTGAAAGTAATGTGTGTGATCCCAGCATAATTTTGGGATCCTGTACAAATTAGTAAACTGGGCACCTTTCATACTGCAAAATTAGGGTGCGGTAGGTCCACTTTGACTGCATCATATAGAATCCTGGGGTTTGAAATTTAGGAAAGAATTGAGAAACTGGACCGTGTCCAAAGGAGGGTGACTAAAATGGTGAAGGGTCTGGAAACCATGTTGTATGAGGAATGACTTAGGGAGCTGGGGATGTTTAGCCTGGAGAAGAGAAGGTTAAGAGGTGATATGATATGTTTAAATATTTGAAGGGATGTCATATTGAGGACGGACAGAGAACAGGACCCGGAACAATAGATGCAAACTCCAGGAAAAGAGATTCCACCTCAACATTAGGAGGAACCTCCTGACAGTAAGGGCTGTTCGACAGTGGAACACACTCCCTTGGAGTGTAGTGGAGTCTCCTTCCTTGAAGGTCTTTAAACAGAGGCTGGATGGTCATCTGTCGGGGATGCTTTGATTGGGAGTTCTTGCATGGCAGAATGGGGTTGGACTGGATGGCCCTTGTGGTCTCTTCCAACTCTATGATTCTATGATTCTATTTTTCAATGAGAAAGCTCTAGAGCTCTCCAAACTATAAAACCATAGGACACTGCCAATTAAAAGTGGAACCACAGTACTATAAAGTAAAAGAAATTCATCCTTGACATCCCTTCTGCATGCCCATATACCATGGACCCATTCCATTCATCCATCAGTACAATGTTTCTGCTTTAATGCTGAACTGTTTACCACCAACTGCTCTCCAGCCAATGTGTGCTTAAGCACAAAACACAGGTCCAAAACACACTGCAGAAATAATCCAGTTTGGGGTTGCTTTAACTGCCCTGACTCAATGCTAGGGAATTCTGGAAACTGTAGTTTTGTGGGGTATTTAGGCTCAGAGAGCTCTGGGTCCAAAACACATTAAAGAAATAATCCAGTTTGTGACCGCTTTAAATGGCCTGACTCAGTGCTAGAGAATCCTGGGAAATGGCTTTTCGTTGGGCCCATGGCAGGACAATGTCCTCCTGATGCTGCCACAGATAAATGTGCAGCTTGGGACCCATCAGTGCACCAGAGAGGAGGACAAAAGGGAGAGAGAAAAAAGAGAAAAAGAAATAGACTAACATGATTCTACTGTACTCAATCATTTAGTGGCAATTCTCAACACCAGCAGGAACATTTTATTCCCACCCAGAGTTTGTTAAATTAAAAAAAAAAAGATAGTTCACAACAAAAGCAAAATCTCAAGAGATTTTGACCTCATTTTCCCCCACCCCTCTCTGTCTCTCTGTGATATTCCTTGTTGTTTCATTGACATTTTCAGATCCATGTTTTGAAAGTAGGCATGCCTATACTGGAGCGCAACATTCTGATTGGTGAGTCAAACCAACCATCTTCTAAGCTGGCAGGTGACTTATTTTCAAGTAACTATATCTGGAAATATGTATATACCTAATGCACAACTCCTTGGGAATACTAAAATTACTATGGCTAAAATCCTGTTAGTGATAGACATAGGAATAATGTTAAACTATGCCTGCACATGTCATTCAGTGTTTGCTTGTTTGTAGAAGAAGGTATTCAGTACCTCCTTTGCACAATGACTTCCTTGCCAATGTAAACCACATACCTAGTGCTGCATCTAGGGTTGCCATAACCCGGCTGCAACTGGGATTTTCCCGGTTTTGGCGGCACTGTCCCCCTCCCGTCCTGGGTGCCGCCAAAAACTGGGACAACCCCGGTTGCAGCTGGGTTACCATGGCCCGCGGGGCCTTGCTGCCCTCCTCCTCCTCCACCGTGCATGGCTGCGCAGAGGAATCGGAGGAAGAGGAGGGCAGTGAGGCCTGGGGTGGAGGAGGCGAATGTAGAGGCGGCGCCTCCCGCGTGGCCACTCCACCTTCCCCTGCCTCCCCGCGCGGCGTGCACCACCAACCTCCTCCTCCCCGCCGCCCCTCTGCCCAGGCCGCGCGGCCGTGTGGAGGAGGCGAAGGTGGAAGCGCATGTGCTCCTGCACACGACCGCGCCACCTCACTGCCTCTGCGCGCGACCACACCACCCACCTCCTCCTCCTCCTCCTCCGCCCCTCTGCCCCAGCCGCACGGCGAATGGAGGAGGGGGAGAAGGAGGAGGAGGAAAAGGAGGAGGGGGAGGAGAAGAAGGAGGAGGTGGAGGAGGAAGAGGAGGAGGAGGAAGGAGGAGGGGGTAGAAGGAGGGAGGAGGGAAAAGGAGGAGGGGGGGGGGGAAAAGAGGAGGAAGGGGAGGAGGAGAAGGAGGAGGTGAGTGAGTGAGTGATGAGTGGCCAGAGGCCTCAAGGTTGTTTTTATTTTTTTGGGGGGGGGGGGGAGGTGCTTTTAATGCAACGAGCTCCCTTGTTTTGACAATGATGTGTGGTGGTGTGGTGGTGTGGGTGATGATGATGATGATGATGATGATGATGATGATATGAGTCAGCTTGAGAGGCATGCAGGCACTGTTTTCAGAAGCCGAGAGGTTCACCTGCCACAGTGTGTTTTGGGTACTTTTAATGCTAACAAGTCTCCCTTGCTTTGACAATGATAGTGTGATGATGATGATGATGATGATGATGATGATGACTGAGTCAGCTTGAGAGGCATGCAGGCACTGTTTCAGAAGCCGAGAGAGTGTCACTGCCACAGTGTTTGGGTGCTTTTATGCTAAACAGTTCCCTTGCCTTTGACCATTGATGATGATGATGATGATGATGATGATATGAGTCAGCTTGAGAGGCATACACGCACTGTTTCTGAAGCCGAGAGAATGTGACTTTCCAAAGTGCCTTTTCTGTGTGTTTTTGGTTCTTTAACCACACTTTAATGGTGAAATTGCTGTGATTTTTACAAACTCATGCGCAGTGAAGAAAAACCAAAGTCCCTTGACCAAGTACACACTTCTGAGAAGTACACTTGGTGCAAGAACTGTGAAACCACTTTGACATGTTCAATATGCATAGCCATGTTAAACCATGCTAAGTGTTAAACCCAAGGGGTTTGGGTTATGGAATAAGCCTCTGATGCATGAGGCCATGTTAAGTAAAGCCATGTTCAATGCCCAAATGTGCTGTTGTGTGTGTTTTAGAATGCAGGTTGGGGGTGTTTGGCCAGAAAGGGAAGTCCATTTCTGCCATCTGTCTAGAAATAATGCCCAAATGTCCTCCATTTTGATCCTGCCTAAGAAACATGCATTTATATTAACATTTTTTAAAAAGCACCAAATTTTTTCGCTTGTCCTCCATATTTTTTTAAAAATGTGTCCTACATTTGAAAATGTTATCCTACATTTGTCCTACATCTGTCCCAGTTTGGAGGTCCTGACTTATAACAACCCTGGCTGCATCCCCAGTATGATCATTTAGTAGCAAGGAGACTGTAGTCCAACCAGTGTCTGACTTTATTCCCACAGCTGGAGGTAGAAGAATAATGACATCATCATCATCATCATCATCATCATCATCATCATCATCATGTCTATTTATATACCGCTTTTCCCAATTAGATCAAAGCGGTGTACAACAGGAAGTACAATACAATATCCAAAGTCAAAATAAAACATAACAGGCCTCTCTCCCCCTCAAGATGGTGGTCGGAAGGAGGGCTCTTAGTCTTCAGGCCAGGCCTCTCTCCCCCTCAAGATGGTGGTAGAGCTCTCCCAGCTCCATCTAGGACAGGGGTAGGCAACCTTTTTGAGCCGGGGGCCGGGGTGCTGTCCCTCAGACAACTGGGGGGCCGAAGCCAAAAAATTTGTCTGCAAACCGGGACAGATGTAGGACATTTTTCCAAATGTAGGATATATTTTTAAAATGGAGGACATGCAAAAAAAAGTTGATGCTTTTTATAAAATGTTAATATAAATGCATGTTTCTTAGGCATGATCAAAATGGAAGACATTTTGGCATTATTCCTAGACAGATGGCAGAAATGTACTTCCCTTTCTGGCCACCCCCCCTCCCCCATTCCAAAATACACATGACAGCACATTTGAGCATTTCACATGGCTTTATTTACCATGGCTTCTTGCAAATTTCATAGAATCATAAAATCATAGAGTTGGAAGAGAGGCAATTGCCATCCAGTCCAACCCCCTGCCATGCAGGAACTCTCAATCAAAGCATCCCTGACAGAGAGGCTTATTGCATAATCAAACCCTTTGGGTTTAATACTTAACATGGGTTCACATGGCTATGCATATTGAACATGTCAAGGTGGTTTAACAAGAAGTGGATTTGCCCTCGGTTAATAAAAATACAGAAAAGGGAAAATAAATGCACACAGATGGGGCCAAGAATCCACTCAACAACAACAACAACAATACACAGGGCAGGAAAATAAAAATGCACACACAGATGGGGCCAAGAACCGACTCAACAACACAGGCGAGGAAAATACATGTTGGAAATGGCTACCTACCTCCTCCTCCTCCTTCTTTTCCTTTTCATCTTCGGCGCCAAACAGCACCCGGAAATGGCCCTTTTCCCTCCCGCTCGCCCAGGAGAGGCTTGAGCTCAGTGCTCCTCCTCCTGGGAAGCATCACCTTCCCATTGAGGCTGGCCAATGGTCGACTGGAGCTGGAAACAGCCCCGCCCCCGGCCTTTTCCTATTGGCCAGCCAGCCTCAAGGGAAGGAGCTGCTCTTTGTGAGCCCCGTGCGTGTGTGCGCACACAAGCTAGGCGCATGCCAGCTGCCTCCAGCCCCAGGAAAGGAACTCCCGGGGGCTGTGCGCTGCACAGAGGCGGAGGAAGAGGTGGAGGAGGTGGGTGGATGGATGGATGTCCAGCTGGCTGGCCACATCAGCAGCCAAAGGCGCCGTCGCAGTTATAGCAGCGGCGATGGCAGCGGCGGTGGCAGGACTGGCCTGGGGCTGGTCCGAAGGCCTCGGTGGGCCTGATCAGGCCCGCGGGCCGTAGGTTGCCTACCCCTGATCTAGGATCTTGGTCTTGGTATTAGAAGTATGGAAACCCATTGGGTGACCTTAAGCAACTCACCTTTTCTCAGCTTCAGAGGAAAGCAATGCCAATACACGTTAGAACAAAACTCACCAAAAAAACATCATAATACATTCACTTTAGGTTGCCATAAGTTGGAATTGATTTGAAGGCATACAATAGCAGCAGCAGCAGCAACAACAACAACAACACTAAGACATATTAAACTGTATAAGACTAAGCCCTCTGGTAATTAATATATTGTACAGACGCGCCAAAGCGGCGTAGTACGGTTGACTCGGTGCGTATTAGGGTTGGGAAGGGGCGTCCCTTCTGGATGCCCCTAACCCTAATACGGACTGAGTCCGTACAAAATGGCAGCACCTGTTCCACACGGGCGCTGCCATCTTGACATAGCGGACGCATTGCATCCGCACATCGCGCGGCACATATGACGCCGCGAGCGCGCCATTGGCACCTCGCGGCATCATAATTGCACCGCAAAGAGAAGCCCCATCTTGGGGATTCTTTTTGCTCTGTGAGGGAGTTGCGCGGTTTGGCTGCTGTGGCTCCCTCACGGAGCAACTGGCAGCGCTGGCAGACCGCCGCTTTTAGGCGGTCTGTAACGCTCCATTGTTTTGAAGTTACTGCAAGAAACTGTCTGCTTCATTTTCTTACATGCATAAATGTACCTGCACACAATGTTTTAATTGTTTTTATAGGAGACCACTCATGTGACTCCATGCAGGTATGCTCCTGTGACTTTTCAAGGGCCTGTCCCCTTGTTTTGGGCCTGAACTCTCAGGGCATGGGCAATGGCCAGCATGGCACACTTAGCAGTATGAATTGCCATGGTGGTATCTTACCCTCAGCAACACACTAGTGGTGTCAGCAACCTGCTAGAATTAAATCCCCCATGCTCCAACTGCCCTGATTTGGGAGGGATATTCTCAATACTCTATTACCTCATTTTCCTAGCCGCTTTTAAAATATTCCAGTGTCTGTCTCCTTCTCCCACTTTCTATCTTTGTCCTTAACTTACTTCAGTGTCTGCAAACTGAGTTCAAATGCAGAAGTAGTTTGTGCACTATCCAGCAATAGGGACAGGAGAGGTGGAATCTTGCCCTTGCCTGTAGTTTCAGGCAAAAGCAAACTGCTGCACCCTTTCCTAGCCTGTTTGTTCTTCCTCATTCATAACTTGCCAATTGACCACACTCTGATGTTAATTTGCCACATGTGTCCCAGTTTTCATCTGGGTATGAGTCCCGTGGAGTGAGTCCCATTCCTTGCTCACATATTCTCTGTGTTGTCGCCACACCAGAGCTTGGAAAAGTTACTTTTTTGAGACTAGAATTCCCAGAGTCTCCCAACCTGCATGGCCAGTGTTATAGCCATAACAAAGAAACAAAGAAACAAATCAGCCAAGCTGTTTTCCTGCAAAAGACACCCACAAATAAACTATAAAACAGAAATAGCAGGCCGAACTCTAAGCAGCTCCTCTGCATTCTGTTCCTTTCCTCAGTATTCCTTTTATTGTAGACTTCGTTACTCATGTGAAGATTTGGGCAATTTTCAGCATCATTTATCAAAGCTTCACATTTCCCTGTGGAAATAACCACTTCTTACCTCCTGAAGCTGGCAATAGGGTGAACCCCATCTCATTGCAAAAATCTGTGCATTTCCAGAGCTTGTGGTCTATTTCAGTGAAAAGAAAGTATGCATAAAGCCACATACTTGAAAAACACGTAGGGCCATAAAAATGAAAAATGTTTTCACACATGCTTTAGTTAGTGGCAAAAATGTACATATAATGTGGCCTTAAAGTTTAAAAATGCATTTTTGGGAAAATACATACCAAAATATACACAAATATTCATGGAAGAAAGCGAGGTAAAGCTAACACCACCCAGTTCATAGATAAGATTGAATGAGAATGCAGGTGAGTTTCGATACCATAACATCCAAATGGATAGATTTCTCAAATCACAAAGGAAACCCCATTAAGATCAATGGTATTTACTTGGCAAAATGAGAACATATATGTCTGTATCTACAGATACAGAGACTCAGCGGCTTAGCAGTGAAGACACCGACTGTGATGATTGCAAGGTTGGCAGTTTGGCAGTTCGAGACCCAAGTGCAGCCTGACAGAGTGAGCTCCCACCACTAGTCCCAGCTTCTGCCAACCTGTCAGTTCGAAAGCATGTAAAAGTGCAAGTAAATAAATAGGTACCACTTTGGATATATGGATATTTAAGGCTTTCATCTGAGATGGGGATGAAAATATGTATGTCCCCCAAGAGTGGCATGAAATTTAGAATAAGTTAAATTTAAAGCACTGAGGAATATTTTTTTTCAAAAAAACTCAAAATATATTAAACAATTTATCAATTAAAGTAGTTTAATCATTTTAAACCTGTACATTTCATCAAAATTGGTAGGCTTCAAAGGCTTTGATAAAAAGTGTTATCTGCATCACTGTCTACATCACTGTTTACATTATATAACTTTATGAATCCTTAGGTACATTGCACATTCTCATTCAATGTATTGATTCAATTAGTGAGACACAGAGGAGATCCCTTCAAGAGATCTCCATCCACAGGCAGATGTATAGAAATATAAGTACTCCTTTGTATATTGAGGTCACAAACCATTCAGTGCTTTGAATTTCATCGCTAGCAGTGTTTCTACTCACAAAATATGTTGGCATTCACATATGAATATCAACATTCACCAAATGTTGGGTATTTGGATCTGTTCAGTCAAGGTGAAATGATTGAGACAGGAAGAAATGTACAGAGACAGGACTTCAGACCAAGGATGTTACTGCATTCATGAAGCATGCTATTGCTATATAATCTGAAAAGTTATTCAGGTTAGTATGGAACAGCCTAACTTTTGATCTTCTCTAAAGGGGCAAAAGTGTGCTGGTTAGAGGTACAGAACTACAGCCCAAATCTATAGCTTTATGGTGCAGTCTACAAATTTGAGGCCTAATAAATACCCCAAAGCTTCCAGATCTTGCTTTATCATCACTGGCTGATATTAGCTCTGGGTATATTTCAGAGGAAGGAACTGGCAAAACCATCTTTGAGTATTCCTTGCCTAAGAAAACCCTATGAAATTCATGAGTCACCATAAGGTGACAGGCGATGTGAAGGCGCGCGCGCGCGCACACACACACACACACTACGCATTTGAAACTGATGTTTCAGAAAGGGAATTTTATCCTGCTTGCGAGCTGAAGACAATTTTTGTTGTCCAGTAGGTGGCACTCATGACTTTTTAGATTCTGGATGCTCTCCATTTATTCATCCTTTTCACTGGAAAGAAAGGGAGGCTGTTTCTCTTAACTCTTGCAAAATTAACAGCTCCAAATAGGTAAATCACAAAGTGTGGATCAGTTTAATTAGAGTCTTGTCAGCGTGTGTAGTCACCCTTTTAGAGCTATGCCCATATGCCGGAATCTGACATACTTTCTGCAGTTTGCAAGGTGAGTATTATGAAGAACCTGGACATCTGTCTGTCCTCCTTTCTGATCTATACTTGTGAAGCCTGTGGTTATTCTCAGCCTGGGCTGATAAAGAGATCCATTTACTCTAAATGTGGCCAAGCTCTGCACAGTCTGGCCAAACAGGTGTTTATTTCTTCCAAGGATAAATGTACCCTATATGACAGGGAGCACCTTACACTGAAGCACAACAAATCCTTTTTTTTTCTTTTAACTCTCCACACATCAGCAAATAACTTCTCTTCCTAATCCAAGACATAAGCCAATAGGCATGAAGAATTGAAGTGTATGATAAATATGGTGGTTATTAAGAAGAGGATGATGTAGAACTAAAAAGAAAAAGAAATCAGACAACAGGAGACATAGGTCTGAATCCTGTTACTAGACCTGGATAGAGTAAACTAATTGAAACAGTGGTATTTACCTATATGTAATTCATCATAAAGCCATAGATTCAGTAGTCCTACTGTAGTTAGGCATAATCAATAGGATTAATAATGATCACAATTTAATCAGAACCACAATATTCAGATTCCACACCCCCAAATTCAACCATCCATAACATGATTTAAAAAATAAATAAAAAAATCAAAGAGCAAACTTTGGTCTTGCCATTTTATATAAGGCCAGTTTTGGCATTTGACATTGCCATTGCCAATTTATAATGATATTGTGTATAGTGGGACTTGAATATCCATGACTTTAGCACCCACAGGTTCCATATACCAAGGGCCCATTGTACCTCAACCTAGTGGGGAAGACCATGACCAGGGGGCCATTCACACTGCAGAAATATAGTGTTATTATACAGCTTTAACTACAGTAGTTCCATCTTGTGATCTTGTGGAATCCTTGGAGTTGTAGTGTGAGGAGGGTGAGAATTCTAAATGCCTCTCCCTAAATTGCCACTGCTAGGATTCCATATATCAGAACCATACCAACTAAAGTACCGTAGAATAATAGTGCTATACTTCTGTAGTGTGAATTGACTCTAGATGATCTGACTACCTGCCCAGTCTGCAAATCTACTCTCTTATTAGGGCTCTCAATCTTTCAAATCAATGGTTCTCAACCTTCCTAATGCTGTGATCCTTTAATACAGTTCCTCAAGTTGTGGTGATCCCCAACATTAAATTATTTTCATCTTGGTTCCTAAGGCCAAGGGAAATATGTGTTTTCCACTGATCTTAGGTGACTCCTGTGAAAGGGTTGTTCGACCCCAAAGGGGTTGCAACCCACAGGTTGAGAACCACTGTTTTAAATGGAGGTGGCTCACATATCCCACCAAGTAGAGGATACCTATAGCAATCGATCCTTTTTTTATCCCTCCTTCTGACCCCCTGCAAGTGGGAATAAAGGTGATTTACAGAATAAAAAGAAATAGAAGTAAAACAGGCAGCAACATAGGATTGTTCTCTAAAAGCCATTTGAATAAAGGACTGTTTGTATGCAGGGGCTTCACATGTCTATCCTTGGCTACAGTTAAAGACCTATGGCTGAGGCTGAAGGAACTACTGCCAACCAGAACAGGTAATATTTTATGTTAGATGGAACAGTTAGGTGGCTTCATATGTTTGCATTTTAACACATTATCACACAAGCCTTGTCTCAGGGCAATTGCACTATGAAAGGAAACAGAAATATACTGCTTTGAAAATGTTCCTTACCTCTGTTTTCATATGGATGTACTGCTTTGAAACCTCCCTGGATGTGATAAGTCTCTTTGCTGCAGTTCCAGCATTACAGCTTGTCTGTCCTGCTGCCCCCATGCACTGAATTTGTTACTGTTGTGCACCTTTTCATTGATGGGAAAAACCCATCAAAAGCTCTAGATGTCACTATTATATTGCAGCCACAAAAAGCCTCTTCACTTCAATTGCAACACTACAGCAGTCACATGGAAGGGTGGGGCATGAATTTCCTTCTCTTTCCCTCTCCCACTTGATACTGGAAAGCAAGCTAACTCCATCCGTGCTGTTTTATTTATTTTTAATTTTGCTGTGTTTGCATGATCATAGCAAAAATGATTAAAATTATTTTGTTTTATCATTTTGCAGTCAGTATGCAAACACAGCAAATATAAAAATTACAAAAAAAACAAAAAACAAAAAACCCAAAAACAAAACCCCAAACAAACAGAGAGGCATGGCATCAGCCTGCTTTGGAAATGTGAGTGGGAGGGGAAAGGGGGGAGAATCAAGCCCCTCATGCTGCTATGTGACTGCTGTAGTGCTGAAACTAAAGTGAAGAGGCTTTTTGCACCTGTGTGGCTGCAATATAATAGTGATATCTAGAGCTTTTGATGGGTTTTGCCCATCAATGAAAAGGTGCACAACAGTAACAAATGCAATGCAAGCATCAGCAGGACAGACATGTTGTCATGTCCTAAGTACTGGCCAAAGACACTTTTATCCTGCTAAAATTCCACTTTTTAGCCTCATATGGTAAAGCCTTATTCAAAGGTGTATCATTCTGCAAAGGATTGCTCAGACCTCTTCACAAAGACAGAGGGAATAATCTTTTTACACTGATGGGCCCTCATGCTCTCCAACCTGTTATTTGTTTTATTTTTATTTGTTCTTTCCTATCAGTCCTTGCAAATACCAGTTCTCTGAGGTTGCTTTCCCTCCTGTCATTAGAGGGCACAGTTTTCAACATACAGAGATGATATTCTCCACAACTGAAGTTGGGATTTGGAGCACTGAGTTTCTCCAAACTGGATATTCTCTCTGTCTTGGTTTTATAATGGTTTATGAGACTTTGTGTTTTCTACCTGCACTGAAATTCTCAGAATTTTAAATGTTTTTCCCCCTAATCTGCATGCCTAAATTATGCAGCTTTTCCTCACTGTCTCATTGTTTTAGTGAACTTGGGTAAAACAAACAAACAAACAAATTAAAAAAGCATGTATATTTTAGGTACTCACGTTTTAAAACATGTATAAATTTTTAGGAGCACTATTTCCTGGAAACTTCTTGTAGGTTTGGCAAATGTGTGAGTGCTCAAAGTAAACTGGGCATCTTCTTGCTACAAATTTCAGGAGGTTCAAAAATGCTACTGCTGGCTGCAGGCTTAACAATCGGGCTGGAGGGAGAGCAAGACTGGAGGAGAGCCAAACTGCGCCGCATCCCTCTGTCCCCAAAAGAACCCAGAAAAACCGAGTTCTTTTAGGAGTGTGTGCCCGATGCCACGAGTGTGCCATTAGCGCAATGTGGTGCATCAGTGATGCAAGTGCAGTGCTTGCATCATGGACGTGCGCCCCATGTGGGTGGGGGCGCTCAGTCATGGTGGTGCTTGTATGTCTTAGGGTTCGGGGCATGCAGTTGCTGTGCGCTCCCAAACCCTAGAATTGGCCCAAGGACGTCGCTTCACAGAGGTATGTATTGGGCCTAAGTAACTTCTCCTGGCTCAGCCCCCTCCACTAAACTACATATATCATTTAGTTGTGGTCCAATGTGGCAGAATGGGCAATATTGCATAACTTGTGGCAGAATAGACCTCCTTCTCCTCATGCAGCTGATGCCTGGTAAAGTAGCTTTGGGTGGCAATGGTATCACAATCATGACTAAAGGGATTATCACACACAGCTTTAAAGTCACAATTATAGCAGGATATGCCTGATGGAAACTGGTCTATATTGCTGTTTTAAAGTCAGAAAGCATATTTGGGTGATGGCTCTCCTCTATGGCCATTCCACAATTTGGAGGAAGCCAAATAAAGTGTCCTTTGAGTAACAGTTGTGTCAGCCTAGGTTTGACTGACTGGAGTAGATGACTCCCAGAGGAGTTGAATGTGTGAAGTAGAATATAAGGCATAAAGCAGTTGTGTGGGAAACCTGCATCCAAACCAGGTAGTGATTTAAAGGTAATAACCATCATTTTGTACCTTGCCTGGAAACTAACTGGCAGCTGGCGGAATGATTTTAATATCAATCTGACCAGATGACCTAGATGTTACCAGTAACCAGTCTGGCTGCCATGTTTTGGACTGACTGAAGTTTTCAAACTTGGTATCAAGGCAACCCAATATATAAAGCATTGCAAAAGGCTAGTCTTGAGGTTACCAGTATGTGTGCTACCATATTTACATCTTTCAGTTCTAAGAAAGGGAATAGCTGGTGTAACAGTCAAAGCAGATAGTAGGCACTTGCGCCTCTGTATGCCACTAACAGGATGCCAACTTTTGAATGTCTGATATATCCTTGGCCAGACGTTGAAAAGACAAACTGTACACCAGGCAAAGAACTCATTACCTCTACTGTATGTCATTTCCTTCCCCTTCATCTTTTTTTTATAGTACCTTTCTAAACAAACAAATAGACACACCCACCCACCCGCACCCACACACATGGACATGATTGTTGTAAAAGCTGGAATGGGATTTGGCTGTCAAAATAATGAAACTCAGAAAGGCTTTTTGCCAGAGAGGTATATCATAATAATCGGCGCATTATAGATGTCCCCTGTGCGTAAAGTGCTTTATCACAGCAATAAGTGCAGAAACATCAGCTGGAATGGCAGTATATGATGCTGCTCAAATAGCTCCATATACAATGATGCTGTTATAATACTGGGCAGAAAAAAAGGAACCTCTGGCAAATCATAAATTCTCTCCAAGAGCCTTTCAGTTTTGTTGCTCCCAGTCTTTCAAGTTCTTTGTTGCTTTAAATGTTGCCTTTGGAGCAACCATATTTCAGGAAGGCAGGGATGGCAGCATTCCCTTTCAGGCTGACATAGCACACGCTCATGCTTCCATTAGCCAGGGATGCATGCCTTCTATGCATCTCTCTCTCTCTCTCTCTCTCTCTCCCCCCCCCCCCCGTGTGTTTGTAAAGCAGAAATTGCCATGGAAGGCTCTCCTCCTGCCCCAGAGGTTTATATCCAGGCCAAAGTTATGGCACACTGATACCACTTGGGCTGCATCTTATGGAATTGTGGGACTTGCAGTTTGGTGATGAACTTTGTATTCTCTTCAAGAGCTCCAATCCTGTAGTTCAAGAGAGTAGACCAGAAAATTATATGTCCTTCATGAAACTATGAGGCTTATCACATTGGTTATTAAATCGATTTATCCGGTTTAAAGCTGACTTTGGGTGGCATCCTGATTTTTTGCTGCTGAATCTGCCACCCGAATACAGCCTGGGTCCATCCCCACTTCCAGAGCTGCTCCGCTAGCCATTTTCTTAAGTCAGAAAACAGCTGGAACCGAAAAGAGCCAGGAGGAGCAGCTCTGGAAGTGGGGATGACCCCAGGCTGTATTCAGGTGGCAGATGCGGTGGCAAAAAATGTCTGATAAGATCAGGATGCTGCCTGAATTCAGTTTTAAACCAGATAGAGGTAAATAGATTTAATAATCAATGTGATAAGCCTCTATGGTGAAGCCATGCCAGCTAAGCTGTACCAATGCCATCGAGCCTGAAGAAGAAGAGCCCTCCCTCCTTGCCAACTGTCATCTTCTGGCTTGGAGGGAGTGAAAAGACAGGCCCAACACCATCGGGCCCAGCCTCAATTGCCTTGGTCCAGGCCTCAGAGGGAGAGAAGAATTCCTGGACCTGATCCCCTTCCCTTCCACTATTCCCTTCTCCTTTTGTGTCGTGTCTTTTCAGATTGTAAGCCTGAGGGCAGGGAACCGTCTAATTATAATAATTGTAAGCTGCTCTGATAGCCTTTTGGGCTGAAGGGCAGGGTATAAATACCATAAATAAATAAATAAATAAATAATAAAGCTGCTATAATTGTGCAACATGAATTCAACTTAGGTCTGGTCAGAGCTTGAAAAAGTTAAATTTTATTACAAATCCCTTGCTGTCATCTTGTTGCCACTTTCACCTTTCTCCAGCACCATAGCAGAACCAAGATTGGATCAAGGCCAGTGGACAGAGAATTCCCCCTTTATCCTGTCTCATAATATTAGAAATGGCAGGATGGAGATTGTACTAAGATTCTCAAGAGATGAAGGACAAACAAAGGAATGTACTTCATACAATTTCTCATCATATGAAGGTTTAATTTTGGGGTGCTATGATTCCACCCACGTTGTTGTCAGATTTTTTGGTGCTTTTGATCGGTATAGTTTTATGTTCTATTAGCATTTAAATTGTTTTAAGGATTGTTTATCGCAAACCAAAAGAAAGACCTCCATTAGATAGCAGCAAAGAAATGTAAATAAATAAAATACAGTAATAGGCAAATGCTTAGGCTAAATGCAACATAATAGGACTTTACTTCCTCCTTTCCCATGAAGCCATCTGCACCACCCAAAAGCCAGGTGTTGAGGGGGCTCTAAACCTTCAGAAATGTTTCTGGGGTGTTAGAAGCTGTAGTGGAAAGCGAGTGACTGGCTCCTCTAATGGATTCCACTTTTCTGCCAGTGGATCCTCTCCAAAGTCACTAACTTATAGAAATCACTGCTGGTTTATTTATATGTATTTAAAAGAACCCTAGACAACTTGTGGCAAATTCTCTCTCTCTCTCTCTCTCTCCCCTCTCTCTCTCTATCTATCTTCTATCTGGAACTCATTCTTCCTTTCAAAAAGCCTGTTCTGGCTATCAACTTACATAAAACAGTTTCACACACAAACACAATTAGAATCATGTTTCAAAGTTCACAGTTATATAATAAAATAACACTCATGAGCAACACAATGACAACAGCAAAGTGGACAACTAGATCTATACTGGGATGGAGTTCTACAGCTTGGGTGCTACAACAAGAAGGCTCTGACAGGTGTGGTTGTTCTATAGGCCATATTGACCATGGGTACCAAAACCAGAGCCTCCCAAGCTGATTTTGAATCCTAAATTGGATGGCACTAAGCAGGGGTAGAGAACTGTAGTGGGGTCAATTTTCACCACTGTGCATCTGTGGTTGGTTACGTTGCCTCATTTTACCCCCTGTCAACCAACTAAAGCAAGCACTTTTTTATACCCTTCCTTTCCTCTATGACTGAGGGTGCATCTACACTGTAGAAATAATGCAGTTTGACATCACTTTAACTGTCATCCTACAGAATCCTGGGACTGGTAGTTTTGTGAGGCACCAACACTCTTTGGCAGAGAAGGCTAAAGACCTTGTAAAACTACAAGTCCCAAAATTCTATATGATGGAGCTACAGCACTTAAAGCGGTGTCAAGCTGCACTATTTCTATAGTGTGTATGCACCATGAACAGGTCAGAATACTGGAGGAATGAACTCTTAGTTTGATCCAGTTAAGCTACTCTTATGTTGCATTTAGTGTAAGGAAGAGTTGCTGATGGATGCCAACCATGGGGGATCCATGTGCTATAGATGTACTTTCAACCGCCTGGAAAACCTCTGTCTACATGTCCCTCAAGCAGCTCCTGTAATGCACTCAGCAGTTAAGAATCTCCCATCTTGAAAACTTCCTTTGGCATAAACAGGGTTTATTTTTATGTCATTTTATTTTATTTTGCATTCCGGATGAAAGGAAAGTAAATTTAAAAACCTAAGGCACCATGGGGTGGAAGCTAGAGTGATACGGTTTACTGAGGCATAAAGAGCTCAGCCTTGGTAGGGTGGGAGTGTGTACTCAGCAGATGGTGTGTCCTTGTGCAGAAATAGAACTGGAGGTTTATGCTGGGGTTGTAAATAAGCAGGCCTCCGAAACAGTCCTGTAAAAAGGAGCAAAATTGCCCAGAAAGAATAAGAGTATGGAAATGGGATGCTACGATCTTTATGTACATAAATTTATGTGCATTTTTCTTTATGTGCAAAGAGAGCAAGCACTCACAGGATATACTTATGACCAGTGTTTAGTGCCTGTCCAAGCTCCATTGCATTTTGTGTGTATATATGTATCTGTGTTTTGGCTTAAAATTCATTTGCATTTTATCTTATCCTTTATAATAGCTGTCTCCAGGCTGTGGGCCAGGAACTCAAATCTCATTGCAGGCAAAAACTCAGTGGCTTGAATCCTATTGTTTCAACAAGAGTAGAACCATTAAATTAGTTGGATTTACTTATGTGTCGACAATGAGTCAACATGTATTTAAATCCAACTAATTTGACTATTGATTTAATGGGTTTACTCTGGTGGGAAGTAACCAGTAGGATTACAGCCAATGAATTCAAGACATGTAATGCCAAATGAGGCTGGTTCTTTTATTATAGAGAGGCAATGAACACACCAGTGGGTGAAAAGAACCACAGATTTATTAAACAGGAAGCAACAATTACAGATATTGAATAAAGCAAATCTCTGCCTAAAGCAGAGATCCCCTTTTTAATGCAAATCCCATGGAGCAACTCATGTCTTCAATCAGCTTTGAGCTCCTTGGAAAGCAACAGCAGGGATACCCCAAGCCAGTGGTATACAGTATCTTGCCAACTCTTCTGGTCTGCCCCGAGGTCTCCCAGGTCACCTCTATAGGATTTTTTTAATAGACAGACCTCCCTCTGGACTATGTGATGCTTTTTCATGCATCAGAACTACATGAAGCCCTATTGATAATACAAGTTGTCTGTTGGACATGCGCATCTGATTAATGAAACTATGTTTCATCTCTTTGTCTAAATAAATCGACTAATTAATATGTTGTTGTTATGTGCCTTCAGGCCATTTCTGATTTATGGAGACCCTAAGGCAAACCTATCATGGGGTTTTCTTGACAAGATTTGTTCAGAGGAGATTTGCCATTACCTTCCCCTGAGGTTGAGATCTCTTCTGCCAGGCCTTTCCAAACTAGCTTCTCCTTCCTGAAGATGAAGATGAATATGTATAGCAATATGAATATCAATAACTGTCATTGGCACCTCTTTCTCTCTGCTCAATTTCTCTTCAATTTTTTTAACTGATTGTATTTTAATGTTTTTATATTGTGATATATTAAGACTATATTAATATTGTTGTTTAGGACAGGGATAGTGGGTTGGGTACGGCTTTAATTTTGAATTTTATCGTAACTTTTGATGCATGTTTTTAATGTTGTAATCCACCCTGTTTCCATGTGATTGGGCGGGCTATAAATAAATCATTTATTATTATTTGTTATTATTATTTATTATGACTTGCCTGAGGTCACCCGGTGGGTTTCTTGGCTGACCTGGGAATTGAATCTTGGTCTGCACAGCCATAGACCAGCATTCAAACCATTATGCCACCCTGGCTCTCCTTAGTAATATGTACTGTACTCTGATAGCTGGTCATCTGTATTTGTTAAGCTTATCTCATTGCCACTGGGGACATGATGAGATGGAATGAAAAGGAGCGGGATGGGAATGGAAGGGGGCAAGGGAGACATTTTACCGTACACTGGAATGCCGCTGCCACCACCAGAAGTTCCCATTCTGTTCCCGATCCATCCCTTGCCCCCTTCCGTTCCCAGCTCCCTTTTGTTCTGCCCCCATCATGTCCCTGGGGGCAATGCGATAAGAAGTTATGTGTCTAATGGGATATTTATGTCTAATGGGATAAAGATGCATTTTAACACATGGTTGGTACAAGTTCCTTCCTAAATTTCAAAGCCATGATAGGAATCTGATGATGACCACCACAGACAGATGCCAAGGCTAACACTTAACATCAGATTAAACTTCCGAACCTTCTGGGAAAAACAAGCTAAAAAAGTTGTCACAACAGGCCAGGTGAGCATGCATAATGGGACAATTTGCAGATCTCATCATAATCCTCCTTAAACAAAGTTCTTCTGTCCCCCCCCCCCCACACACACACAAACACACACTACATGGCCATCTGTTTTTTGACAGGTGCATAGCTCCCATGCCTTCTTCCAGCATTACACCCACTGGAATGTTTTATATTGATAGTGCATCTAGGTCATGTTCTGTGAACAACATGTGTTGTCTCAGCTAAATGTTAGACTCTAGGAGGGAAAGACCCTGGTTCTTTGAAAGTGCCATGGCCAACTGGTGGAGCACACATTTTGCATGCAGAAGGTTGAAGATTCAATCCTTGGCACTGAAATCTGGATAAGCTACTTCTGGTTAGTGTGTAGAAGATTAAGGCAGATATTCCAGTGGCCTATCTTGGTATAAATTAGTTCCATGCATTACATTAGCTCAATAGTGGAGCACATGTTTTGTGTGTGGAAATTCCAGATTCAGTCTCCAGCATTTCTTGTTTAAAATGCCAAGTATCAGGTGATGTGAAACAGTTCTGCCTGCAAACTTTGTACTAACCAGTGTAAACAATACAGGATTAGGTGGACAAAGGATCCAGCCCAGTAGAAAGATGTTATAAGTAACATTTCTCCCTTTCTCTAACACTCACTATGCCACCAGCCACAGAGTGGTAAATATGTACTTTGGAGAGAGTGAATCCTTTATCAATAAAGTACTGTATACAGTTTGATCTCCACCACACTCTGTTGAAGGTTACAAGGAGTACCATGATCTTTTGGGGCCAGCAACAGGCACTTCATGGCTGTTGTTGAATGTTTGTCACAATTTCATTCAAAAGCATAATTCCTTGAAATGTGTGACTAAATGCTAATCCATTGCTCTTGGCTTCTGTAGTTTCGCAGTTTGTGCCACAGAGGCTCTCATCATGTCCATGGTTCTGTCTGTATCTGGGCGGAAATGGAGGATCCATACATGGGCTCCTCTTTGATCAAAGGGCTTAAGTGCGGCCCTTATTACACGGATAAGGCTCTGATTTGAAGCCACTGTGGGTCCAACTATGCGAATTCATGTTAAACGTGATGTATTATCACATGTGATTGCTTTCTATGGGAGGTTGTTCTGAGGCGGATCCACAGTCAATCCGAAGTGACTCCAGATTTTTGTGAATTCGGCAACAAGCAAATTCATAAAAATTCTTTCCAAGCTCACTTCGATTTCAATCCGAATTGGTCTGGTGTGGAAGGAAACTTTGCTTCCGTCTTGGTACACCCCCCCCAAACCTCCAAGGTCCCACATTTCCCATGATGCTGCATCGCAATTTTGCCCCATTTACTTCCAGTGCTCCTTCAAGAACGGAGGACACGTTTGGATGTAGCTGACAGGATGAAGGGAATGAAACAGGAGGCTGGAGGGACAGATGGGAGCAACGGAGGCTGGGGGGAGCAACAAACTCCAACTCCCAGAATTCCATAGCCTTGAGCCAAGGACCCTACAACAAACTCCAACTCATAGAATTCCATAGCACTGAGCCAGGACAGTTAAAGTGGAGTCAAACTGGATTATTTCCCCAGTGGGGATGCAACCTAAGAGAAAGCAATTGTTACAAAGGGAAGGAGAGTGGATTGGATTCAGGGAGGTGGTACTTTAGGGAGCATGGAGAATAAGGGAAACCGGATCATTTCTGCATCCTCCAAAATGGGTCTCCTTCAGATCCAAAGGATTAACTTCCAGGTAAACCTGCAACTTCTACACTGATTATTTTGCAGTGAAAGAATAATAATAATAATAATAATAATAATAATAATAATAATAATAATAA
>NC_056525.1:16396260-16521632 GCF_019175285.1 Sceloporus undulatus | reverse complement strand
AATAATAATAATAATAATAATAATAATAATAATAATAATAATAATAATTTATTAGTTTGCTGAGGCACCAGAGCTCTCTGGCAGAGAAGGCTCAATGTATCACGACACTACAGTTCCCAGAATTCCATAGCACTGAGCCAGGACAGTGAAAGTGGTGTCAAACTGGATTATTTCCCCAGTGTAGATGCAACCTAGGAGAAGGCAACTGTTACAAAGGTAAGGAGAGTGAATTGGATTCAGGGAGATGGTATTTTAGGGAGCATGGAGAATAAGGGAAACCAGATCATTTCTGCACTCCTCCAAAACGGGCCTCCTTCAGATCCAAAGGATTTACTTCCAAGTAAACCTGCAGCTTTTACTCTGCTTATTTTGCAGTGAAAGAATTATTATTATTATTATTATTATTATTATTATTATTATTATTATTTAAATATGTTTCACTGCAAAATAATAATAATAATAATAATAATAATAATAATAATAATAATAATTTTGCCGGTGATACATTCAGATGAAGCAGGGGGCATTTAGAGATAGGTGATAGATTTGGATGAAGCAGAGAGCATGTAGGGATAGGTGACATTCCCTATCATTCACGTGAAACTGGAACCAGGAAGTGGCCCCCTTCTTCACCCCGGAAGTGTAGAAGTTTGCAATGCATTCAGACCCCCACTGAGCATGCACAAGGGTCCCAATTCGAATAGTTGAATCCACGTGGTATGTATCAGTGTGATAATTTAATGTGCACTCAGGAATCACCACAATTTCGTTCTTCACGTGTGATAATTCATCATGTGAATTGCCTTGAATTCGAATTGACTCTGCTTCACCTTCACTTCGAATTGGCTCTGGGTTGGAGTTCCAGTCTCACATGTGATAAGGGCCTGGGGCATTACCCTGTAATTGATGTGAGCTGCCTTTGTTCCCATGGCTGCTGGGGCAGTTAGTACAGTTGAGCTGCAGCCAGCTCCTGTAAATGTAGCCCAGAGGTTTACTACAGAGTGACCTGTGCACTGTGTGTGGCCACTCAAACATCCTAGAAGTCCTCCTACCACCAGATTGATTTTTGGATGTGCTCTTTATTATCCTGAAAGTGGTTCCAACTGCAAGAAAAAAAAATAGAAATGGAAATGTGGTAATGCTGTTTTTCTACCCTTCAGAACCCCCCAAAGCTGCCAAAACAACCATTTTTCCAGAGGAAAACTAGGTGACCAGAAGTGACATGACTTCCCTTGCAGTGCTCTGCAATGCACCAATGTACCTGAAGTGCAGGAGAAACACTTGATCCATGCCAATTTTCCCTCCCAGGCCCAGACCTGTACGTCACAACCTTCCCTACTCAGTGCACCAAAACATCTGATTTTTTTCTGAGTCCCTCTCAAAATGGTGACCAGAAACACCAATACATTATTTCCTGTCACCATTTTGACAGGGATAGATTACAACAGAAGCCTTTGGGGGGATGGAAATGGGTGTCAGGCTTTTGCATGTTTCTACATGCTTGCTAGGCCTTCTGTGCAATTTTCAAGTGGAAATGTCACAATAATGACAGTTATAAAACTTAAATAAAGGCGTGGGGCTTCAGGGATTGCACAGTTGAGGTCCAGGTGCCACATGGAGACTGATAGCTATGTTTCCCCCTTCCTTTCTATATTTGATCTGGGTTTTTTTTTAGGGGGGGGGGTGTTGGCTTGTATCACAAGCACTGTGCCTCTTTTAGGTCAAGGGTGGCCACTTAAGCTTCTCTCTTTCTAAGAAGAGGGAATGCAACACCAAAAGAAAAGTTGAAAGAAAAGCCAGGTCTCCACAATCCTCAGCCATGCCATGCTCACTTCTATTAAAAATTGCCATCTGTTGCCAGCCTCTGAAGGATTCTTATTTTTCCCCCTTTGGAGGAGCTTAGTAGCTTCAGAATTGCCCGGCTAAAGATCACTTCAACCATCTGTATACTGCCTTTCTTGCTGGGTCCAATTAGTATCTCTTCTGCAAAGCATCCTAAAGCCAAGTGATATTATTTGGAGATCAATGACTGACCAGCTGAGAAGATCAACATAGGACTTCAATGATGCTTTAGTACCAGAGAATCAACATTATAAGCCAGTGCTGCTGACACAGGTATAGCAGACTGAACTCAGAGAGGACAACAGTATCTATTTTATCCTTTATTTAGTTATTTAATTCATATCCTATATTTCTCCCATACAGAACCCAAGGCAGATTACAGTATATCATAGGTTGAAGCCTCTACCTGTAAAACAATTTAGCAATTTAATTATAACAAAAATGTTAAAAAATTCTAACAAATAACTCAAACAAGTGGTCCTTTTAAAAACTGTGAACGGTGGACTAAGACACTAGGCCCCATTCAGACTGGCATCAAAGATCTGGAAGGAACTGGGCTGATTCGGATGCCCCTCCCTCAAATCTCTCCGTTAGCAAGTGCCCACCACAAAAGAGGGGCATTTTAAATCGAATGCATTCTGTGCCTGCTGCCAAAGGTGCCTGCTGTCAATCAAGCGATCGTCATGGTGACGTTTTGCAGGGGCATCGGAGTGTCAAGAGCCATGCACAAAATGCCCCAAGTGTCAATTTTTTAAAAACCTCTTTTTTGTGTGTTGTGTGTATATGTGGGCATTTGGGTCAGATATGCCCCTGTCCCCATTTTCAATCCCATGCAAGCTAATGTATCCCCCACTCCTTGCCCCCCAGAATGCCTCTTACACATGTAATAATAATAATAATAATAATAATAATAATAATAATAAATTCCTCACCTCAGAAATGCCAGAAAAGGATGCAATTGCCATGCATTCTTTTTTTTTCCTTTTTCCTTTTTTTGCTTTTAAAAGCAATTCCGGGCTGCCTCTGAATTCAGTAGCAAAAGCATGTATCATTTTGTCTAATTGACAAGAGCAAAAAATGTAACATTGATTATAAGTCTAGCCTTTTGCAACATTTGTAACATTCCCCTTTGCTGGAAGTGAGCAGATGAAAGGGAAAGTGCACAAACTGCTAGCCCTGCTTTATTTGCCTCAAAAAAACAAATCATGCGTATATTTGGTCAAAAATAATTTTTAAAAAATATGAAAAGGGGGGGGGGGCTGATGTGAGCTCCGTTCGTGCCCTGCCTTTGACCTGAACTGAACTGGCTCTTTCCCTCTTGCTATATTCTCTTCAGAGGGGCTTTGCCATTGCCTTCCACTGAGGCTGAGAGAGTGTGACCTGTCAGTTCCAACTAAAGTAGACCCATGGAATGAATTGGGAATAAAATGGAAATGCAGCACAGGCATTCCTGTAGCATCCTCATATAACACAAATAATAATAATAAAAATAATAAAAATAATAATAATAATAATAATAATAATCCAGGAGCAACAGGAAAGTAGAACAAGCAAGCACCCAAAAAATAATGCGCATAAATTGTCAAAAGAGGCTGATTTCCCTACATCCCCCAGCTTGGACCCACAGCCCTACTTCCCTGGGCAATCCTCCTTCCTTCCGACCCTCACCTCCCTTTGAGCTTTCTCCATCATCCCCCACCTCCCTCTGACAATAATCCAGGAGCAAGATGAAAGTAGAACAAGCAGCCTGATTTCCCTACATGCCCAGCATAGCCCTGCAACTCAATTCCCCCTGGAAATCCTCCTCCTCCTCCTCCTTCCTTCAGACCCTCTCCTTCCTCGGGGATGCCCACTGACCCCCACCTCTCTCTGACAGCCTTCTGTAGCCCAAAAGTCACCCCTGATTTCTCCCTTTCTCCTGTCACCCTTTGCATCCAGCGATTCCCCTTTTTTTGGCTCTTTCCTCCTCCTCCTCCTCCTCCTCCCCCTCCCTTCTGATGATGGGAGGGAATGCTCTGACTTCTGCCCACCCCCTGACCCTAATCCCTCCCTGATTTGCCCCGATCATGATCGAGGGCAAGTTCAAATTTCGTGCAACCCGAGTCTTTTGGGAAAAGACGGATTTTAGCCCGAATCTGGATACCTCGGTGTATGGGGCATTTCCTTGTGCAAGCCCTGACATGGATTGTGATGGATTCGGATCCAATATGAACTTCACGTGCAAGAATCACTTTCAAACTCAGGGTTTTTTTTGTAGTCTGAATGGCCCCCTAGAAATCAGGGTCTAAATCTCATTCAGTCATGGAAACCCACTGGGTGAACTTGAGCAAGCCACACTCTCTCAGCCTCAGAGGAATACAATGGCAAACCTACCACTCTGAACAAACCTTGCCAAGAAAACCTTAGGACAGAGTCACCTTATGTTTCCCCAGAGTTGGAAATGACATGAAGGCACACAACAGCAACAATTGAAAACTCTAATTTAAAACAATTTAGAAAACATTTTAATCATGATAATGAAAATGCAGCACACCAATTAAAAGACATACCCAAAGTCCTGCCAAAATAAAAGATTTTCACTCGACACCAGAAAGACAGCAGAATAGAGGCCAGCATGGACTTCTGTGGATGGGAATTCCACAACTTAACAAGCCCCTGTCTCATATCCTCACCAGACATGGGGTGTTGGGTGGGAATAGAGATGTGAAGGCCTAGAAACCACTTTTTTTCCTGAATCATATTAAAATAAAACATTCCATAATTGACTTTCTTTCTTTTTTCATTTTTTCATTTGTTTTCTGTCCCCCCCCCCCGTTTCCCCCCCCCCTCCCCCCGCCCCCCCCCCCCCAGGCTTTCACCGCTCTAGGTGGAACCAAGAGAAGATCCCTCTCCATGGAGATTCAGTCAGGCTTATATACAGACATTGCCTCTGTGTTGTGTTTCTGACTTACTGCGACCCTTAGGCGAAACTATCACAGGGTTTTCATGACAAATTTCCTCAGAGTGGGCTTCAGAGGGGGTTTGCATCCGCTGAGGCTGAGTGTATATGACTTGCTCAAGAGGGTTTTTGTCATCAAGATGGGATTTAATCTTGCTTTCCAGAGTCAGTCCAGCACTCAAACCACTACACCACATTGGCTCTCCACAGATAGACATACTGTGCTTTTTCATATGACACAAATATAGCACTATCATTTCACTTCAACTGCCATGGCAACATCCTAGGGAATCCTAGGGTTTGTAGTTGGTAAGATACTAAAGCTCTCTGACTTAGAATTTTAAATACCCCCCCCCCAATTGTAACTCTCAAGATTCCATAGAATGAAACTATTGTCACTTTCACACTATATGAATATAGCACTGTGCTTCCACTGTAACTCTTATTGCTGCATACTCACCTGGAATACTGTGTCCAGTTCTGGGCATCACAATTCAAATGAGTTGTTGAGAAGCTGGAGCGTGTCCAGAGAAGGACAACCAAAATGGTGAAGGGTCTGGAAACCATGCCATATAAGAGAGTCTTAAGGAGCTGGGTATGTTTAGCCTGGAAAAGAGAAGGCTAAGAAGTAGCATGGTAGCCTTGTTAACATTTGAAGGGATGTCACATTGAGGATGAAGCAAGCCTGTTTCCTGCTGCTCCAGAGACTAGAACACAGAACAATAAATGCAAGCTACAGGAAAAGAGATTCCACCTCAACATTAGGAGGAATTTCTTGACAGTAAGAGCTGTTCTACAGTGGAACACACTCCCTCAGTGGAAAGTGGTGGAGTTTCATTCTTTGGAGGTCTTTAAACAGAGGCCAGATGGCAATCTGTCTGTGGTGCTTTGATTGTGAGTTCCTGCATGGCAGGGGGTTGGGCTGGATAGTCCTTGTGGTCTCTTCCAACTCCATGATTCTATGTTTCTATGATTCTATGATCCTATGGAAATTCTGGGTCTGTAGTCTGGTGAGGCAATAGAGTCCTCTAACTGAAGTTTTGAATACCACTCTTTAATCTGCACATCCCAAGTTTCCATATGATGTTGCGATCACAGTTAAATAATAGTGCTATAATTCCAGTTTATCAGCAAATACATTTTAGAGGAAATAGAAAATACTGACAAGGGTATATTGCCAACACATTGGTAAGTTACATTGATTCAGTTGGACTGCTCTTGTTGGGACTACCACTAGTCCAAGTATTTCAACCTTGATAAATTACATTGATCAAATGGGACTGCTAATTGTTGGGACTACCAATAGTCCAGTGTTTTTCAGCATTGATAAATTACATTGATTCAATAGAACTGCTCTTGTTGGGACTACTAATAATACACTGATGTTTATCACACTATGCTCTTAAAGAGCTACTATTCCAGTGTGACTCCTCTAGCAGCCTCCTGTTGCATGCTGGGATTGGCAGTTTTAAGGAGCTGAACTTCTCTGCCTGAGAATTCTAAATACCCCTCCTTAAAACTGCCAATCCCAGCATGCAACAGGAGGCAGCTAGAGGAGTCACACTGGAATAGTACCTCTTTAAGAGCATAGTGTGATAAACATCATAGTTTCCCCTTAGTACTCAAAGCATGTTAGAGAAACAAGTTATCAGGCAAGGCAGAGCTTTGAACAGTTATTTTCTGAGTACAAGTTACAAATGCTCCAGCTTGCATGGTCGTATGGAGCGAGTTTTGCCTCTGGATTCATTTGTATTTAGTAGGGTTTGCTGGATTGTTTTGATTTAGTTTGACAATTCCAGACTGGGAATGGAGTGGGGGAATAAACTTTCTTTTCAACAACCTGCTTTTATAGTTCTCATAGCTATTGAGATAAGAGATGGATCAGGTTGTGCACTTTGGTTTTCTTTGTTCACTTCTGTACTACCTAACCCTTGAGAATCCCTCTTCTGCGTGTCTCACTCCACAGGCAACTACAGTATCAGCCATGGTATAGTTTGTTAAAATTAGTTGCTTACAATACCAGTTCTGCCAACTGGTCTGAGCAGATGCTGACTCAATCACCTATAGGACTGGAAATCTTTCTCTTCTACAGAGCACTAGCTGTATCATTTGCAACTAGTGGTGTAGTGGTTTGAGTGTTAGACTATAACTGTGGAGGCCAGGTTCCTAACGTTATTGTCTTTTCTAATTATTCATGCCTCCTCATAATGTGCCCAAAATACAGTACAACAGATTCAATTTGATCATCTTGGGTGCTTTACAGACCTCCCAAAAGGGCAGTCTGAAAAGTGCCTTCATTTGCTGCGTGGAAGAGCCCCAGCAGCCAATCCTCCGCACAGCAAAAAGAAGCGGCAAAATGGAGCTTCTTCTTGTGGTGCGCTAATGACGCTGCAAGGCGCCAATGGTGCACTTGCAGCCTCATTAGTGCCGCGTGATGTGCGGATGATAGGCATCTGCGACGTCAAAATGGCAGCACCCATGTAGAACGGATGGTGCCATTTTGTACGTGCCGAGCGCGTACTAGGGTTGGGGCATCCAGTATGCTCGCCACATACTAGGGTGCCCGTCCGGAACGGGCCTTGGCTTCTAGGGAAAGTTCAGGCTTGATCTGTCCAAGGACCCATTTGCTTGTCTTTTTAGCCATCCATGGTATCCTCAGTACTCTTCTCTAGCACCACATCTCAAATAAGTTGATTTTCTTCTTACCTGCTTTCTTCAATGTCCACCTTGCACATCTGTACATGCTGATAGAGAATACAATGGCTTGGATGATTCCAATTTTAGTGTTCAGTTGTATATCTTTATACTTTAGAATCTTGTCTAGTTCTTTCATGGCTACCCTTCCCATTCCTAGTGTTTGCCTTGTTTCTTCTCTGTAGTCTCCATGCTGTTCAATGTTTAATCCAAGGCAAGGGAAATCCACCAAACTACAAACCAAAGAATGTCATAGCATTGAGCTGTGGAAGTTAAAGTGGTGTCAGATTGTTTTATTTCTGCGGTGTGGCTAAATTTTGAAAAAATCCAACAGCTGCCTGACATTGAGCAAAAACATTGGTCCCATATTGCCAGTACTGGCTGGGAGCAGTGATTCTCTTGTACTTTAGCCTGGATTACAATGTGAAAAGTCTTGGTATTCCCTAGTGGTCTCTCATCCAAATATTAACCAAGCTTTATGCAGCTTAGCTTTTGAAACCAGCTGTATAATTGTTGTAAGCCACCTTGAACCGGGGGCTGAGAGAAAAGCAAGTTAAATTTTTTAGGATGGTATGTTAGTAGCAGGCCTTCAAAGCTTCCAGGGAATCCTCAGGGAAAGTCCTCCCTTTTTCTGTCACTATAGATCAAGGTGCTATTGGTCCAGTGTACCACTGCACCAGTGGACTCCAGCTTTTGATCACCCACATTCCTATGGAATGTGATGAAGCCCTTTGAAACCAACTAACTTAGCTGGTACATAATTATGCCAGAGGCTGAGCCAGCAGTAGCAAGGACAGAGAGAAAAAGAAGGGAAAGGTGGTGACAGTATGAAAGCAGCCAGCTCCAAATTGTTTATTCCTATGAATGTCTGGCTTCAAGGGGTATTGTAACTGCAGCCAGGGCACCATGAAAGAGATGGCTTGGGAAATCTCCTGTGTTCATATTATAGGCATCTGCAAATATAGAAAATCATTTTATATGATCTTGACCTCACTGGCCGACATGGCTTGCCACCCAATGCTGCCATGAGTGACTCATGTACAGTGAAAAGCAACTTGTGCTACTAGAGGTGAATCAGTCTACCATTATCTCTAAAGCTGCATGTGAGGTGGAGAGTTCTAGCTGTGGTCTCTTCCCTCTAGTGTTACTTCCTCAGCAGTTTTCCAAATCATCTGGAGACTAAATGCATTGCTTTACCAATTGGTATTTAGACAAGCGCATTAGGTATTCGGATTTGAGTCCTTTGATTCCAGCCTCTCTTCCTCAGTGAACAAACTCCAAAAGGCCAGAGAGGCATTGTGTGAGGCAGGTGGGCTGGGAGATGAAGAAAAAACAACAACAACAACACAACATGCTTTGGCATAGAGAGGAAGACATTAAAGGGGCAGGCTGAGCTGATAGTTTTTCTAGTTCTCTTCAGGAGGGGTGTTTCATGTGCACACCTGCTGTGGCTTGTGCACTTTGTTTTTTCAGACAGGAAAGAAAGTTTATGCAGGATGTGTACACCACTGAGGCCTCTGGAAGTAGAACACAAAAGGTGTTTTTTATTTTATTTTTTAAAAGAAAAAATATGTTCTTTGTTATTTACACCATTATTTCCCAAGTGGAGATAGCAACATTTCCTAAGGCCATGACGATACGTGATATTTCTACAAGAGACTGAAAATCTCACATACAACTTCTTTTGTAGAACTCTTCTACTGCAGAAACTGAAAGCAGCTTTCGACCACTTACCTTGGCTCCTGTGGAACGTGATGAAGCCCTCTGAAGCCAACTAACAAGTAGCTGCTACATTGACAGCCAGTGGTGCAGTGGAGCTAGGGTTCACAGGTTGTATCCTCAGGATGTTTTGGTTGGCAGAGATAATATCATCTGGCACCCCTTTGAGCTTCCCTGCTCTTTTTGAGTCTTGCCACAATCCCCATGGCTATTGGAAGAGAAATAGAAATTCTTCACAACAGTAATTTATAAGCTTTCCCTCTTGCATTCCAAAGACTTTGGGGGAGACAATTCCTTGATCTTGACTGAGCAATAAAGACCCATTAGTTTCATTGATCCTAGTAGAGCTGAAAACTGTTAGAACTGGGTGGTTGATCTGGATCAATCTAACTGCCTGAATTTTAGGAGGCTCCTTTATAATGTTGCTATAGGGGTGTCCCAAGGGGGGGCCGAGTTCAGAATTTACCTCTACACCACTGCTGGCAACAGGGCTGACTCCCCATTAAGCAGAGTGAGGTGGTAGGTGGCATAAGGCGCTTTCTGGCTGTTTCTTTTTAACTCCTAGATGTTCTTGTCTGTTCAAAGACTGATCTGTGTATAACATGAATTTTCCTGGGAACCTTAACATAGGTAAGAAGAAGAAATAGAGCCACAGTGTGTGTGTGTGTGTGTGTGTGTGTGTGTGTGTGTGTGTGGAGAGAGAGAGAGAGAGAGAGAGAGAGAGAGAGAGAGAGAGTGTATTCCAAAAACATTAGTTCAACTTGTTATGGCCAGGAAATATTTTATGACCTTCTTCAGGGCGAAGCAATTTGAAAATCAGCATATAGGCCAAAGCAACTGAAACGGATCCCAAGAAACCACTGTAGATGGTCCTCTAATATCTCCCCAGACACTATGGCTACCAGATTTGAGTGAATACAAGCAATGTTCTCTTTGAGGTGCTTTGTAAATTTGTTTTAGGAGGTGAATGAGAGTTCAACTGAGAGCCTGTCTAAACCTAATCCCAACAAGCACATCACTATTTGGAACAGTTCTGCGTAGCAGCAAGATGAAGAAAAAAATTAAGAAAGGCATAATTGGACATTTTTGCCCTATGTTTTGTCATACATAGACCTTCTGCAATCCAAGGAGTATTACAGGCTCCATATTGCCAGGGCAGACATTTGTGCATGAGTGAACATTACCTAGACTCATTTCAGGGCATAATTTTTAAATGCAATAAATTTAAGCTATAATGTTATTCGTTTAAAGCAGGGTACGCAGTCTTAGGGCCACCAAATGTTTGAGGCTACAACTCCCATAATTCCTCACCAAAGCCCATGCTGGCTGGTGCTTCTGGGAGATGTATTCCAAAACATCTCAAGAACTTCTCTACTTCTATTTTAAAGGTGATCATTGCTTTCGAACACAGAAATATTATTGAGATGCCACATTCTAGTGTATGATATTATTGTTCTGTTCAGCAGGCCCTCCACATTCACTTGATTTAAGGGGACAGGACCCAGTGAAACTGGAAAAACCATGAATAAAAAAACATCTGAGAGAACACATCTCTAAACATCTCTAAATCTTTTAACACAACTCTGTGGTCCACATCTGCTGAAAGTTGAACAATGAATTGTGCTAGAGGGCCTACAAATGCCTAGAGAAGTGTTTCCTATAGGAATTGCTAGGACCCTCAGCATGACTCTATGGTCAGCATCCAGAAGAGTTACACTGGCAGACCTAGAGATTCCAAGACAGAACATATTAATTAAATGTAACTCTGAGTTACACTTTAATAATTTGATCATGAATTCCAGCCCACATCTTTATTATAATGGAAAGTAATCCCATGGGGGGGCATCAATATAAATACCAGAGCAATAAAGTTACATAGCTTTCAGCCTATATAGCATGGGGCAATGCAATGTGTGTATGAGAGAGAGAGAGAGAGAGAGAGAGAACAAAACCCAGCCAAGCAGCTAAATCCACTGTTCATCTTCCTGACAGTCCAACTTGGAACATAAACACTTTGGGTGAGCAATACTTTCTCAGAGCGATGGGGCTTGGCCATCACTCATTCATGAAAGCCACACAGGCTGCAGTGATGGCTTTCCGCAAGATGTGGCAGAGGCAACTTGTGTGAAATGGAGAAATCTCATTTGGCAAATCTGTTTTGGCAGGAGGATGCGGTGAAAAAAGTTGCAGGGTTGCAGTGGAGAAAAGAGCTTACAGGTTTTGTCCTAGTTCCAAGCCAGGTGTTGCTCGCTCACCTAAACTCTGCACAGTAAGGGGAGGCTGCTGGTGAAAATGATATAAAATGCTGAGTTTGGATATAATGACTTTTTTGAATTACAGCTCCCTTTTTCTTTTTTGCAGTCAACTTGTGGACCACTTTTCTCATCTACTTCCAGGATTAATTCCAGGTTTGAGGTAGTCTAAGTGTAACCCCTTCTATACTAGTCTCTATCTTGTGTTCATACCTGGCAATGATGGCAATGGTATCATTCTTATTGATGCCAATTGAATGCCATTTTAATTTTCCAGAGTACACTGGAGTGATGCTATATCAAAGGCATTGTGCAAAATTACAACTTGCTGAAAACAAATTGGAATGGAAGGGCCCAGAAAAAGCATTAAAAGGGGAGCTGGGCCATTGCAGCATCTACAGCTACCTGAGGATGTTGGATGGTGATAATGGACCTGTCTACTTGTTTATCACAGAAACTATGGGCATTGCAAAGGATTCTGGGAGATTTGGGGAATGCTCTTAAACAGAAGCTCATTTCAAAAGGACACAGGCATTGTTGGTTGTCTTGTGTGGACAGAGAATATGATTTAGAACACTCCCAATAAATTCCCATGGCTGGTGGTGATGGACTTTAATTTTGAGGGGAAGTCGTTGACTCAGTTTTCTTATTGAGGAAATCCTAGGAAGCTTTTCTTATATTTGCTTAGGTCTAAAAACCTTTGCTCTTGAATCTCAAGTACCTCCCTACATAATCCTGTGATTTCAGTCAGGAGCATGTTTTTGGTTTATTGTTACTCTGTAAAGTCCCATAGACATTGATGGTTCTGCAAATATTCAATATCATGATATCTCTACATTGAACATACAATGGATAACGGAGCATAATAAGACATTCTAAAAGAAAATCTACATTTGCTTTATTGATGACACTAAAGCCTTTGACTGCATAAACCATGAAACATTATAGAATGCTCTGAAAGAAATGGGAGTACCACTATATTTGATTGTCCTGATGTGTAACCTGTACTCAGGATAAGAGGCTGCCACCAGAACTGAGAACGGAGAAACATAATGGTCCATAACTGGAAAAAGGGTCAGGCAAGACTGCATACTATCACCATATTTATTCAACCTGTATGGAGAAAATACTGTACACAGAGCAGGCTTACACTGATAGGTAGGAGGATTGAAGATTGATATAGGAAAAATGACAATCTAAGATATGCGGATGACACAACACTATTAGTAGAAACCAAGGACTGGAAGCAATTGTTGAAGAGGATCAAGGAGGAAAGTACCAAGGTAGGCTTGATGCTGAACATCAAGAAAACAAAATGATGACCATGGAAGATCTACAAGAATTCATCTTAGATAATGAGAAAATTGAAATGGTCAGAGTTTCCATGCATTAATGTTCCCAAACATTAATCAGAATGGGGACTGCTGTCATGAAGCTGGCTAGGATTAGGAAGGGCAGCTATGAAAGAGATAGAAAAGATCCTTAAGTGCAAAGATATAACTCTGAATGTTAAAGTGAAGATTCTCCAAGCCATCATATTCAACATCACCATTTATAGATGTGAGAGCTGAACAATGATGAAAACCAACAAAAAGAAAAGAAACTCTTTTGAGATGTGCTGATGAAGTGTTCTGAGGATTCTGCGGATGGCCAAGAAGACAAACAGGGTCTAGATTGGATCAAGCTTGAACGCTCCCTGGAAACCAAGATGACTAAATTGAGACTGTTGTATTTTGGCTACAACATGAGAAGGCATGACTCATTAGAAAAGACAAAAATGCTAGGAAAAGTAGAAGGCAGTAGAAAGAGAAGGAGGCCTTTTGCCATGTGGTTGGACTCAGTCAGGAAGGCCATAAGCCTGAGCCTTCAGGACCTGAGCAGAGCAGTTGAGGACAGGAGGTCTTGGAGATGTCTCATCAACAAGGTCACCATGAGTCAAGGTCGACTTGAGGGCAGTAAACAACAGCAGCAGCAACAACAAACAAGGCACAGCTTGGGAAATTTGATTTTTTTAAACTACAGTCCCCACAATCCCCTAGCCAGGGTTCTGGGAGGTATCACCCCCAAAAGTAACTTTTCCAAGTTCTGCTGGAAAGTATCTCAATTTCTTCCAACTGACTCTACTGAATAGGGATAATAATAGATCTCTACATCTCCACAATTAATATCCAAGTGAAAGTATTACTATGCACTTACCAAACAGCCAGGGAGAGTTTTGGGGTGCAATCTCAAAGGGAAAAAGTTCAGTTCAGGGCTTGAGTCTGAACTTTAAAGGAGCTATTGAAAGTGCTGAACTCTCAAAATAGCTTCAGAACCTCGGACAGCATGATATGGAAGCTACCAACTGCCCCTGCCCTCCCTGTTTGAGGAAAGCCTCTCTCCTGAAATTAATATGTGCTTTGAGGGACAATCTCTCATGAGATCAGATGAACTTTTTGCAAGCACTGCAAGGGAACAGAATTAAGTGTGAGTGACCTCCCAGGTAAAAACAAAATAATCTTCTAAACTTAAAAGTAGACCTTAATCTGCTTTACCTATGAATTCACAGCATGATCTGAGCCACTGTGTCCTGCTGGAGAGACTTTCCTTTGAAAATCTCCTCTGTTTGTGATGTGCCAGTGATGGGGAGGACACCTTTATGATGAATGATGGCCTTTGATCTTTTGCATGCCAGATAAACACATGGGTCTTCCTTCCTTTTCAGAGTTGAACTCTAATGACTGTTGCTAAGGATCACTGTATTAAGGGTCATATCATTCTTTTGTCCAGCATTTAGAACACTTCCTCCTTGCTTGACAATGTCATTGTCAAAGTTTCAAAAGAATGAAAGTCTTCTTTTAAACCAGACACCAAGATTTGCTTCACATTTCCCTCATGGTACCTGAGAGATGTCCATCCTTGATAATTTGATGTGCTGTAGAAAAGTAACATGAGATGGAATGAAAGATATGTAAAAATACCCCCCCTTTCCCCCCCTTTCTTTTACCTGCTGAAAAGTCTACTTTTTTATTATATGAATTAGCTTAAAAGCAAAGGACAGGCATAATTCGGTTTTCATGTGACCATACCTGTCTATTTTTCTCCCTATTTATCTCTATGAAAAAAGCTGACAAGAAGACATCCAGATCATCTGAAGTATGTTTCTGGAGGAGAGTTTTATGGATACCATGAATGGTGAAAAAGACAAATACAGTAAATGGGTTCCAGAGCAAGTCTAGCTTGAACTCTTCCAGAAGCCAGAAAGACTAAACTCATGCTATAATATTTTGGACATATCATAGATGACATGGTAATGATCCTGTTTGGTTTGTAATATCTTGCCCGATGAAGAAGCCCATGGAGCTTTGAAAGTTTGCAACACGTATATTGTGTATTTCAGTTGGCCAATAAAGGTATCACTGATGGATTTTTGTTTGCATTTGTTAAATGGCCAACACAGCTACCCCTGCATGTTTTCTGTATTGTGAGATACTGTATTGTAGATGCAACAGGGGAGCCCCAAAGAGTGGCCTGTGGACTGGGACCTCCAACCAAGGTAAAACAATTTTTTCTTCTTAAATTTGGACTGAATTTGCATGTTTTACCTCTACACCACCAAAATGTTCCTGATGCAAAAAGATGGAGACTTGTTCTTTGTCTACAGAGAGGCCGGTGACCTCACTAAAATGGAGACATACTAGATTGCAAAAGAGGGGTCCCTTTTGAGATGCAAATGGACTTTATATTTCCTGGACTTTGGAAATCTCCCGCATGGCTAGAAGGAGGAGGAGCCTGCCTGCACAAAATATAATCTCCCCAGTTTACCATCTTTACTAAGGACTGAAACAACATGCATGCATCTGACTAACATCTCCAATTGTTTTTTGTTTTTTTGTTTATTTGTTTGTTTGTTTCCCCCCCTCCTGTTTGGTTTGTAACATCTTGCAACAAGTATATTGTGCATTTTGATTGGCCAGTAAAGGTATCACTGATGGATTTTAGTTTGCATTTGTTAAATGGCCAAAACAGCTACCCCTGCATGGTAATGATGGTGATGCTTGGAAAAGTTGAAGGTATTAGGGAAAGAGGAGAACCACATTATGAATGAATTGATTCTAATCAAGGAAACAATAGTCCCTGGCTTGTCAGACCTGAGCAGGCTGTTAGTGACCAGGGCCCATGGAGGCCTATAATTCATAAGGTTGCCATAAGTTAAAACCAGCTTGATGGCAAATACCAACAGCAAAAAATATTGAGTCCTATTCCATCCTTCTGTAGCTGTGTGTCTGCCCCCACTTAAGGCAAAATGTCCATGTTTAAGACCACCCTCTAATGCTGCATGCACCAGGGCAGCACTCCCACACCTTCATGCATTCATTGTTTTTAACTATTGTGGTACTTTGTGCAAAGACTAAACAAGATGAAATGTTTGCTTGGTTGCTGTTGTTGTATGCCTTCAAGTCATTTCTGACTTATGGTTATTCTAAGATAAACCTATTATGGAGTTTTCTTGGCAGTATTTGTTCATAGGGGGTTTGCCCTTGCCATTCTCTGAGACTGAGAGCGCATGACTTGCCCTAGGTCACCCAATGGATTTCCATGGCCAGGTGGGGATTCGAATTCTGGTCTCTCAATGTCCTAGTCCAGCACTCAAACTACTACATCACCCTGGCTCTCCAAGCTGAGATGTAACTTGTGTTAAATATATACTAAGTAAAATTTTCATTCTGTTCTCATCCTTGTCATTCTTCTCATTCCGGACAAACAATCCACTCATTTCTTATTCTTTTAAACACTGAGCATAGCTATAATATTCAAGCCATTTTACTTCAAAGAATTCTTACCAAAGTCAAACAGGCCTATGCTGGAATCAGTGGTCTGAGAATTGAAGCTGCCATGTGTTTATTCACTAGGCTTGATAAAATGAGCTTTTATTGAAAAGATGAAGATTTAAACGTCTCTCTGAAGGGAGAGAGAAATATTTTTGTCACCTGCAAAGAACACTGTATTTCTTTGTTGTGTGAAGGGAAGAGAGAAGTGTGTGGGTGTCTTCCTGTCTTCTTTCCCATCCTTGAAGATGCTGACAAACATTTGCACAGTGTCAGAAATAATTAGGCAATCATGATTCCCAGGAATCCCACCAGAAACAGTGCATGCAAAGTATGGATCAAAGAACTCCTGTTCCCATCATGTAAACGCAAATAAATTTTCATTGAAAGGAAAACTACCAAAGTGAACAGTAATAATAATAAATGATACTAATAAAGTTACACCAAAACTCGCTTTCTCTTTTAAAGAGAAATCCTCACTTCTGGTTTATAACACTGAAATCTCTCTCTCTTTGTTTTGCTTTAAATTCGTGCCATCCTTGTGCCTACCATGTTATTCAAAGTGTCTTACATGAAAATTGAAGTCATGAAAAACAAGGCCTGGCATTCTATATTGCAGTTACAGATTTGTAGCCTAGAGTTACAAATCTATAACTGCTCTGTAGAGTCAGCGTGGTGTAATGGTCTAAGAACTGGACCATTACACCACGCAGACTCTGGAAACCAAGGTTCTAATCCTGGCTTGGCCATGAAAACCCACTGGGTGACCATGGCTAAGTCACACTCTCTCAGCCTCATAGGATGGCAATAGCAAACCCCCTCTAAAGAAACCTGCCAAGAAAACCCCATGATAAGTTCTCCTTAGGGTTGCTATAAGTCGGAAATGACTTGAAGGCACACAGCAACAATAACAACTGCCCTGTAAGGGGTAAGATTACATAATCACAGGTGTGGCATTATTGCACAGTTGTAAATGCCTGCCCAGCCACCACATTTGGCAAAGGAGGTCTGCCAGTTAGGTGCAAGGAGGAGGATGTTTCCAGCCTCTTCCCACTAGCAAATGAGGCTGTGACAATCTGAAGCAGACCCCTGTCACAATTCCTTTTCCCAGCCTCATTCACTGGTGGGATGGTCTGGAAATGTCCTTGTCCTTGATTGGCAGCTGGACAGACCTCCCAATGGGACTGCTAGCTTTTAAGATGGGTGGGGGTGGTTGGCCTGGGATATATTTCTCAAGTTGCATCTGCACTGCAGAAATAATGTAGTTTGAGGCCACTTTAAGTGCCATGGCTCTATCCTATGGAATCCTGGGATTGGTAGTTTGTTTTGGCACCAGAGCTCTCTAACAGAGAAGGGTAAATATTTCAGAAAACTAAAAATCCCAGAATTCCATAGCATTGAGCCACAGCAGTTAAAGCTCAGCCAAACAACATTATTTGTGCACTGCAGATGCAACCCAAGTTATACATAGGTTACTTGGCAAAAATGTAGTAACAGAGCAATTGTGACTTTTCACATAGTTGATAGTGGTTAGAATGAGAATCTGGAAGTAAAAACAATATCCTTTTTTTTTTTGGTAATGATGGTATGAGAAAGGTTTTGCAAAGGTTTATTTATTAAGTAAAATATTTATGTCCTGCCTTATAGCATAAAATATCAGAGCATTATAAAGATAAAAATTGTTTAAAACAATTTATAGCGATTTTTTTAAGGAGTGTAAAATAGGGTCAGGAATCATACTGCCCTCCAGATGTTTTTGTTTGCAGTTCTCAGCAGCCCTATAGCTAATGTAATTAATGGTGAAGAATTCTGGGCACTAAACAACAGCAGGAGGGCACAATAAACAATTTAACAAATCAAACAAATTGGAAAAAAGCACCGGTACTGTACAGAACTAAGCAAAATTATTAGACTCCAAAGGCACTGATAAAAGTAACAACTAGTGGGAACAGTCATGTCATGATAGATGTGCTTTAGGGTCATAGTAAGTTGGGAATGACTTGGAGGCACACAAAAACATGTAATGCCCATACTGTTGGGATACTGATGAAGGCCTTTCTAATAGACCTCAATCCTCAGGCAGGCATATATAGGGAAAGGTTCTGTTTCATATATTCAGGTCTCAAGCCATTTAGGGCTTTGAATATCATCATATTGTATGACTTCAAGTAATGTCTGACTTAAAGTGGCCCTAAGGTTAGGGTTGTCATAATTCCCTTCCACAAAACTGGAACAAAATGTAGGACATGATGTAGCACAAAATGTAGGACAAAATGTAGGACCAAGAAAAATGGACGACAAAAACATTCATTAAAAACAATATAAATTCATGCTACTCACTCATGCTCAAAATGGAGGATATTTTGTCATTCTTCCTGGATAGAAGTTTGGGATGTGTGTTGAACTAGGACTCTGGAGATCAGGGTTCACTTCCCTGCCTATTGAGTGACCTCAAGCAAGTCACACTCTCTCAGCCTCCTCAGCAGAAAGCCATGGCAAACCTCTCTGAACAAATCTTGCCAAGCAAACCCCAGGATAGGTTTGCTTTAAGGTCTCCATAAAGTGGAATACAACTTGAAGATACACAATAATAAATAATAAATAAGTATTGTATCTTTAAGTGCAGTGGAGGGTCCAGCAAGGTGTAGTGGCCTAGGACAATGGGAGACCAGGGTTCAAATCCCAGGTTGGACATGGAAAGCCACTGGGTGACTTTGTGCAGCAAGTCACACTCTCTCAGCTCTCAGGAGAAAGTAAAGGCAACCCCCTCCCCCCGAAGAAACTATGCCAAGGAAACTCTGCAGGGTTGCTATTGTTGAAATATGTTTCTAATTTGTATTGAAAATGTTCAGATGTGGCAATGGTTAACTAAGGTTTAAAATGGTTCCTGTTGAAGGCCAGAAAGCCTAGGCCTGGAAGAACAAGTCTTCAAGGACATGTGCTGAGACATAATATAAACAAATGTATTATTGTTATGTTCTTGTGTAGTATGGTGACTTCATGGGAAAGAGATGTGTCCACTTAGTGGGAAAGATGATCTTTTGTGAGAACAAAGACTGATGTTACATTCGAGCTTCTTGCATGGACTCTGAAAGAGAATAGATGTATAGTAGCCTGCTGTGAAAGTGTAAATAGCAACAAAGTCAATAAACCCTCATTTGAGTGAAAATCTGTGTTGAAGTTACTTTGTTCCTGAGTTCCAGAGAAGACTGCATCTGTTTCAGTTGGTACCAGTTCAGAACCACCGGCAGAACGAGACATCACCCATAACAAAGATCTTTTTCTCTAACAGCTATAAGTCAGAAAGGTGTTGAAGGCACACAACAACAACAACATCATCATCATCATCATCAACAACAACAACAACAGCAGCAGAGGAGGAAGAGGGGGGAGGAGAAAAAAGAAGGAGGAGAAAGAAGAAAAGGAGGAGAAAGAAGAAAGACAAGAAAAACAAGATAAAAAGAAGAGGAGGAGGAGGAAGAAGGAGGAGGAGGAGGAGAAGATGAAGAGGAGAAGAAAAAGTAGAAGACGAGGAGAAGAAAAAGAAGAAGAGGGGAAGAAAAAGAAGAAGAGGAGGAGGAGAAACAGAAGAATAGGAGGAGGAAGAAGAAGGGGAGGAAGAGGGGAAGAAAAAGAAGAGGAGAAATAAGAAGGGCCCAGTTAGGCGGCAAGGCCTTTTTTGAGGTGGATGCACTGCATGGCTCCTCTGCCTCCTTGCCGCCATGGCCTCTCTCCTTGGGGCCCAGACAGCCTGCAAAGCCTTCTCATTGCCAGTTGGCTGAGCCCCGAGGAGAGAGGCCGTGGCGGCAAGGCCTTCTCCGAGGCAGAGGATGCACTGTGAGGCTCCTCTGCCCTTGGGGAAGGCCTTGCCAGCCGGTTGGGCCCGAGCCCCATCCAAGGCCAGCAAGGCCTAGTGAGGCAGCCAGGCCCCGCAAGCCGCTGCTGTTGCATGGTTGCGATGGCAGCGGCAGGAGCCAGAACTGGGTCTAAACCTGGGCCGTGACTTTCAAAATGACCAAAAAACGTGAGTGTCCTGGCAGAATCCGGGATATAGCAAACCTACCTAAGGTGAACTTAAGGGGTTTTCTTAACAATATTTGTACAGAGTGGGTTTGCTTTGCCTTCCTCTGAGGCTGAGACAGTTTGACTTGCCCAAGATCACTCAGAGTGTTGACAAGATTATTTGAACCCTGATCTCCAAAGCTCAGACCACTACACCACCTTGGCTGTCTTTTGAATTCAGGCTGGAAGCAAATTAACAGCTTTTAAATACATGGAGGGGTGACCTCTGTTAAATTCAATGGGACGTGGCCTTACATGTGGAGGCACATGCCCCATTCAAGCCTATGGGGCTTGACTATTGGCGAGTCTCCATTTTTGCAGTGGGTTCCAGAATGGATTCCCGTGAAAACGGAGGGCCGACTATACTCTGCATTTCTGTTAATTTAATATTACTAGACATGAATGTCTGGATTAGGAAGTTATAGAAATGTGGGTAAATGAATAATCCAGACATCCTAAGCAAGGAGTCTTTGTTATACAAAATGCAAGTTCTGTGACTGAACGCAACAGACGTATTTGGTTTAAATCTTGTGCAGTGTTAAGCATACAAAAGCCAAACGGATCCCATACAGGAGCAGAGGAGCACCTATGTAAAATCCCTCAGATTTGCATAAACTTATTCTGTGTATTACATCTTGCATACTATTTTCAAAGGATTTCAAAGTTCTTGTCAAGGAATAGAGTGCCAAAATGGAAAAAGAAATATAAAGGTGTGCACTAGGGTAGAGGCATCATTTTCAGAAAGTTGGCACTAAATTCAAGTTCTGATGATCCTTTTTTTTCATCCAATGGAAGCCACATCCAGCTGCATCCAGGACCCAAGAAAATTGGAATACACATTGTTTTCATGGAAACTTTTATGATTGGACTGTTGACCAGGATCTGGTATGGCTGCTCTCTGAGGATTTGCAGCAGCTGAGCCAGCTGTGCCAGACCTTGAAGGCCTTTCTCAGGGGGTAGGATTCATGTGCCAGACCCTGATGGCAGCCCTCCCTGGAAAGGCCTCCAGGGTCCGTTGCAGCTGCTGCAGTCATGCCAGACCTTGAAGGCATCCCTCCAGCAGCAGCCTCTTAAGGGCCATTTAGGGTCTGGTGTGGCTGCTGGGTAAGTGGGAAAGGAAGGCAACACCCTTTCTTGCTCATCCAGTAGCTTTGCCAGTCCCTCTGGGTATACTGTCCCACTGGGTAAAGCTCCCCTCAGGAGTGTCATCTGGTACAGTCCACATCCCCTATACCCTTTTAGTGATGCCTCTGTAGTCATGTTCATCATTTCCTGCTTCTGAGATACAGAGACATATTGAATACAAAATGTCAGAGTAGATCAAGCGTAAACAATTTGATGCCCTCTGTGTTTCAGTAGAGTTCCCATCAACCTGAGCCAGAATGATCAATAGCAAAGATTTGTGGAAGAACCTATTCAAAACTTGTGCAGGACAGCAAATTCATCCTGAATTAAAAGTATCATGATTTCATCCAAAGCTTGGAAATGTTGATTTTTTTGGTTCTGAGAGAGGGAAAACAAACAAACAAACAAACAAACAATCAAAACACATTTTCCAAACTCTCAATCCATGCATATTTCTTAAAGGAAATAAGAGAAGGATGAAATACCATGGAAGTGTTGCATGGGATTCAAAAGCCTAATTGCCATGTTTCACCTGGGTGATGTGCATATCAATGAAATATGAAGAAACTACAGAGTCTTGGAATAGCAGAGAGCATCTCATAAAATCATACAGTTGCAAGGGCCCACAGGCCATTGTGTCCAACACTCCACTCAGTCTAGTTAGAGCATCCCCAGCAGGTAAATGACATCCAGAGAATTTGCCCAAGTTTCTAATAAATACTTGATTCATAACAATGTGGGAAAATTAACAACTTGGATTAACAACTTGGTTCATCATTCTCCAGTGGTATCTTCTTTCCATTCAGAAAACTCAGCTGCAGGGAGGGAGAGATAACGAGAAAGCCTTCAGAATTCTGAAAAACCATTGCTTGGCTGCTTCTCATAAAGAGAGTGTAACATGTAGCCAAGCTCTCAGATCAATCATTGATCCCTAAGGAAGGCTGCCCAGAATCTCTTGGAACAAGAATAATATTTGTATTTGAACTCCCTGTAGAAGATATACATCACAGCCCCACTAAATTCTGTCATTGGGATTTGGCATGTTCAGTTCATCTGTATCACAACCTGCTACTACGCCAACGTTTAGGAAGTAAATTAAATTCATTCCTAAAGAACCACACTAGGCCTTCCGATTAAACCTCATCATCTTAAGTGACTTCAAACCTGTCAATCTTTCTGGCATTAGAAAAATAGACCTGCAGTATTTGTGGAGGTTTATTAACAGTCACTCATACGCTTGTATAGATTATAAACCCCTTATTAATTCTTGTGCTATAACTGCTTTGTGAAAACTTAGTCTGGCAAAGCATATTGGAGATGACTAATTCAGCAAGCAGAAGTGCTTAAGTATAACAGAATAAATCTATAAATATCTTGCAGATGGATTTTGGAACAGCCATGGAAGAAAGTTAGGAAGCTGTTTGGTAAATAAATATCAGATGCAGCAACAGCAGCAGTAGATGATGATGAGGATGATGATGGCAAGGTGAACAAAAACAATGCAAAAACAACAATAACATTCATTCATTCATTCATTCATTCATTCATTCATTCAATTTCTGCTCCCATCAAGGGGTCCAAAGTGGCTTAAATTTAAAACAGACGTTGGCTAAAATTTACACAAAAAACATAACACTTAAAAAACAATACTTGACAGCATTGACTTGAAAGCAGATTGGTAAGAGTAGTTTAATGTAAATTTACAACACAAATGAGAGCATACAGGATAAAAACATACCACATCTCTATCAACACTATTCCACCATATGGTTAAAAAAAATCAATCAATCAAAGGCCTTCCTAGATACGAAAATCTTGACCTTGTGGCAGAAAGAGAGTAGGAAGAGGACTAACGACTTCCCATGGAAGGTAGTTCCACTGCTTGAGAGCAGCAACTGATAAGGCACTCTCCCATGTCTTCACCGTATGTGGTTATGATCATGGTGGGACTGAGAGAAAGCCCTTACTTGGGGATCTTTGAATTTAAGTTGGCGCATACAAAGTGTTACCCAAAGAACAGGTCTGAAGGACTGAGGTATCACCATCAACTGTCAGTGTGACTTCAAATGTTGGGGAGATTAGCTTTGCAAGAGGCTTGGATAAACTCTGGACCCTATGCACTGATGTATGCCAGTACTAACTGGGGAGGACTCCAGCTCTTGGGTGAATTAAGAGAGTTTTTATTTAGAAAAATGCAGTGTGCAGTCACACATACACACAGACACACCATACAGAGCTAACTGAAATGGAAATATGGAAAGGGGACAGTGAAGTTTTAGGGGTTTGTAGTAGGGTTATCATTACCTGTTGGATAAGAAGACCATGGAAATATGGAGTGGCTCAGACTGGGAGATCTGAGGGAGACACAGAACATATACAGAGTGTGAGTTGTACACTGGCTGTGTGTGCTGAGGTTAGGTTTTGAAACCATATTTATACCTTAAAATTAGTCCTAGGCACTAGCCCTAGGCTATCTGGCCAGGTAACAAAGGCTGCATGACTTGTCCCAGAAACCAGCAATGGGATTGTAGACTGGTTAATGATTTAACAAAACTGGGATATTCCTAAGGTGGATGGATGTGGGTGTTTGGCTGGGGACACAATAGGGGATAGGCAGAAAGAGGTTGGTTTACTGCTTTGGGTGCAAAGAGATATTTTATCCCAAGTTTCGAGAGGAAATGCAGATTAATTGGGGGAAGGAGGGAGCACTTTAGGATGGATGTACACATGCTTTGGAAAAAATGGTCCTTTTCTCCCAAAAAGGAACTTAATCTAGTGTTCCTGAATGGTCTTTCGGTCTCTCAAAAACATGCTATTTCTAGATATAAGATATTAAAAAAATATGAGGACCCCAAAATATTGCATGGGGTATGCAGGGATGCTTAACAATAGGCTTTAGATTAAATTCTGTGTTAGTTACATTTTTTTGTAGAAAAAAGTGACATTATCCTATTACATTTATAATACAAAAGGAATAACATTTTAATGGGAATATAGCTTAGTTAAGCCTTGCTATTGCAAAAAGGAATGAATAGAAATGTAGAATCATAGAGGTGGAAGAGGGCAATCATAGAGTTGGAACAGAGCACAAAGGCCATCCAGCCCAATCCCCTGCCATGCAGGAATACACAGTCAAAGCAATCCTGATAGATAGGCATCCAGCATCTGTTTAAAAACTTTCAATGAAAGAGACACCACCATGTTCTGAGGTAGCATGTTCCAGTCAAAAAGGTCTTATTGTCAGGAAGTTCTTCTTAATGTTTAGGTTGAAAGAGCTCTGGTGGTGCAGTGGTTCAAAATGCCGGTACTGCAGCCACAACATTGAGAATTTGATCTTAAGGGCTCCAAGGTCAACTCAGCCTTCTATCCTTTCATAGGTCAATAAAATGAGTACCAGCTTGTTAGGGGTCATTGGCTTACATGTTGTAAACCATTTAGAGACTGCTTAGTTCATCATGAAATGGTATAGAAATGTAAATGCTATTGCTATTGAATCTCTTTTCCTGTTTTTTGTGCTGTGCCCTAGTCTCTAGAGCCACAGGAAACAAGCTTACTCCATTCTCAATATGGCATCCCTTCAAATATTTAAGTGTGGCTATCATGTCACCCCTTAACCTCCTCTTTTGCAGGTTAAATATATCCAGCTCCCTAAGCTACTCCTCATATGACACGGCTTCCAGACCTTTCATCATTTTGGTCACCCTCCTCGGGACACATTCCAGTTTGTCAATATCCTTCCTGAATTGTGGTGCCCACAACTGGACACAGTCATGACAGGTAACTAGTTATTGCCATGTTCTGGCCCTGATCGACAGGTGGAAAGTTTGTAGCTGGTTTATTGTAATTTCTTCTCCCACTAATCCTGAGAATTGTAGTTATATGAAGGTGTTTACAAGCTGGTTTAAAAAAAAAAAGAGAATCTTAGTCCCTTCATGAAACTATAAATTGCAATTATTTCAAATGAAACCGGGAAAAGTAAACTATTTACTACTTGGTGCCCTAAGATAATACTTAAAAGCTATGGTCTGAGACAAAGACTATTATGTCCCATCACAGTATAACTGGCCCTGTTCCAAACTTTTATCAAAGTACTTGTACCCAAATGAACTGAAAAACCTCATGAGTAAAGCTCAAAGCACATAGCTCCATGACTCCATTGTTCTGGCCTTGTATAAAATTGGGCTAGTGACATAAATTTAGATGCATTGCTCTTTCATCAGGGTCTGAAGGATCCTTTGAAGTGTTATGATCCAAGTCATTATTCTTTCTTTCAAAGTTTTGTCACTCAGCTATAGGGTGCGATATTTGTTTATCAAATGAGCAATGTTTAGCAGTACCTCCAGTTGCTGTCCTCTGGTGAACAATTAGCAGAAGCAGGATTTAATAGAAGTGTTACATCATTTTTTATGGTTGCACCAACTTATTTGTAATTAAGGTTAGATTGTGTAATAAAATGCTGTGACATTTTAGCCTGGAGTTTATGTCCCAGTAAAAGGCTTTGAAGGTTATTTCCATACAACACCATGGGGTAACTGAAGATAAATTTTACTGCAGCCTGGACAAGTGAACACATAAGTATGTAAGTAGGCAGGCAGGTCAGTAGGAAAGAAGCCAGGCCATGGTGAAGCTAGATACCTTTAAACCAGGTTGGGAATCATAAAGGCAACAGACCATGTGCATACTCTCCAACTGTCTTGATTAAGCAAGGGTTGTTCCAATTCATCCTCTGTCATCCCATTTTTCCAGCTGCTTTTAAAATGTCCCAATTTTCCCCTCCTCCTTCCATCCCCCCCCCTTCCCTCAGCTTACTTCCAATGGTGAAAACTGATGAAAAATGCAAAAATAATTTTCACTCAATTAACTCAGCTGGGGGAGAGGACAGGAATGGACAGAAGAAAACTGCTACAGCTTCTCCTACCTTTTGTGTTCTTCCACATTAATAACTTTTGGCATCTTGATCATACTCTCATGTTGGTTGGCCACACATGTTCTGGTTTTCATTCGTGAAATGCTGAAGGATATACTTGTGTAGCCTTTTGGGCGCTGTGAACCCACATAAACCTTCCTTCAACCATTTCACCCTCTCCATATGTATCAGCTGAGAAAATAACCAGAAATGCTTAAACACATGCACACATGATTCAGTTTCATCACCACCCTGGAATTGTGTGTCTGTGTAGGGAAAAGACCTCCCCCCCCAATATATCTGAAAATAGCAAGGAGTCAGTTCCTGTTGTCCAAATCAGCAGCTGTGACAATGTGATGTGACTGTCCTTGGTCTTCAAGGAGACAAAAATGGCCTTCTGCTTTCTGGAGCACACATTCCTGTTTTGAATGTGTGCTCCATATGTACCCATAGCCTGGTACATGAATTCATCTGTGCAGCACATAGAAATTCCTCTTATTGTCTGTCCACCTGTAATCAATGTCCCAGTGTTGCAATTGCTTCTCTACCCCTGACTTATATGTTGACATATATTGTCTATATTCCTTGTGAGATCAAGCAAATCAGAGGGTTTTCATTGCAAGCCTGGTTCAGAGGGGGTTTACTTTTGCCTTCCTCTGAGGCTGAGAGGGTGTGACTTGCCCAAAGTCCTCCAGTTGGTTTCATAGCTGAGCAGGGAATTAAATCCTGCTTTTCAGAGTCTGCTTTATCACACTAGGGGGCAAATAGTATTTAAACGAGAGTTAAACTAGAGAAAACCAGGAAATGCCTGATCTTTATCACACAACATTTCCTGGTTTTCTCTAGTTTAACTCTCGTTTAAATCCTGTTTGCCCTCCAGTGTGATAAAGCGGATAGTGTAACATGCAAACCATTACACCATGCTGAGCCTCTCTAACAGAACTAAAGCATGCATATCACACCAACAGGATTCCATCTAATGTGTGTAATAAAGGGTCATAGAACAAAGATAATTCTAGGGACTAGGTAGGATGTCTTGAAGGATAGACTGGGCCTCCGGAATGTCAGTTGTTTACCCCAAAACACATTTTGTTCAGCCTCATTTTGTTCTATTTTTTTTTAAAAAAAACATTCTACTTCAGTTTAAAGGGATGGTAAAGACAATATCAACATTTTATAGACGTACCTTGAAAAAGAAGAGAGAATGAATGAGGTGGGGGTGGAAACTAGAAAAGCTGATAGACAAGAATGGATTGAAGGCAAAGCTTAGGCAAAGAAAATCTCTCATTGCTTCTCTGTTGAAAAGCAAAACTGACATTCCAGCTGAGAATTCATCTTCCAAAGAAGGTCTTGCTTTTTCTGAAAAATGAAAGGGGGAGAAAATATACTTTAAAGAAGCATCCTGAGAGATGTTCAAACATTTAGAATTTTATAAAGATGTCTAGATTAAGTGGTATTAACAAAACAGTGCAATATCTTTCAAGGCCAAATTACTTTTAACAAATGCTCAGTATCTCACTGTGGGTGTAAAATGAGCACACACATTAAAATATGCCATATTTTTTATCCTTTGTAGTATGTATCAACCAATGCAGCAGAGTCTGCTGTTTCTTGGATAGTGTTTACTAGCTATTTTCATGTGTTCAAACAGATATGGAGAGGGAGGAACAGGTTCATAACATACACCTTTGAAGCCTGCATCATGTATTTGGTAGATCTTGGTTGGTTGATTAAATGTATCACTGGTTTGTGGAAGTGATCCCCTGTGGATAAAAAGGGAAGATGGTACTGTAACAAATAGCTTCATTTATATACCGCTTCATACTGAACTAACAGTGTCTAAGTGATTTACAACTGTAAGCTAATTGCCCCTATCAAGCTGGGTACTCATTTTAGCAACCTCAGAAGGATGTAAGCCTGAGTCAAACTGAGCCCTTTCACTGGTATTGAACTCGCAACCTTGTGGTTTTGAGTGAGTGGCTGCAGTACAGGCATTTAACCACTGCACCACTAGAACTTACGCTTGGCCTGAAGTGTTTCCCTCTAGCTCGAGAGTCACACTATCACAGCCTCGGGGGGGGGGGTTACTTTTAGTTAATAAGCCACTTTTAGGGCCCTTTGGCAGAGAAGGGGCCTAAAATATTAAAAAATTAAGAAACGAATGGTAGGAGGCATCATAGCATCTGTAAAAGATTCTTTAGGAGTGAGCTTCAACCCCTTTTCTCCTTGCATTGTTGTTGTTTTTTTTAGACGATGGCAAAGTGTTGCCTGTAATCTGTTCTGCAGAACAACCACATACTGGGTTCTTTTATCTCTCACTGTTGTGCTTTCTGACTTGGAATAATGCATCCTGAGGATATTTTTTTTTTATACTCACCACTGTGAATTGCAGGAGAATATGAGTAAATTTTAAAAAGTGATGGATATAAACAGCCCTTCTGTGTTTCATCCTCATGCAATATTTATTCAGGAAGAGAGAAGGTACAGGCGTAGGAGCTGAACTTTAACGGTGTAATTACTTTGGGTTTCGAAAAAATCCATTCAAAGGCCTTCAGGTAAACATCACTGTGGATGTGAGTGATGTGAATTGCAACTGTTATGTGTCATGTTTAATGGAACCTTGATGTACATTAGGCTTAATAGCTGAGCTGGGGACATGGAGAGATTGTGTTGTTTAATAAAATGCCATGTGGACTTCATAAGAGCTTCTGAAACTGTCGTATACTAAGCCAGACCAATGATATATCTAGTTAAATGTTGTCGAAAATCAGAGGTGTGGAAATCTGCCTTCATTTTTGCCCGCATTTGAATTTTTTTAAACATCACATTCTTTCCACCCACAGCGTTAAGCTCAGATTCCACGGCGTACTACTTCAGTGGACTATACTTTTTCCAGAGTTCTGCAATTCTGGCATACCATTAAGCTGTCCTGATTTTGCATAGCCCCACTCAATCCTTCATCACCCCACTTTTTATGTGCTTTCTCTCTCCTCCTCCCACTTTCCTTTTTTGTCCCGGCTTACTTCAACTGTTGCAAACTAAGTTCAAAATGAAAATGTAGTTTGCACTCAGCAAACCAGTGTGCTATAGTGGTTTGAGTGCGGGACTATGACTCTGGAGACCAGAATTCAAATCCTTCCTCAACCATATAAACCGACTGGGTGACCATGGGCAAGTCACACTATCTCAGCCTCTGAGAATGGTAATGGCAAACCCCCTCTGAAAAAACTTGCTAAGAAAACCCCATGATAGCATTGCTTTAGGGTCACCATAAATCAGAAACTACACAACAACAACAACAACAACATCAACAACTTTGCACTCAATTAATTCAACTGAAGGAAAAGAGAGGAGGGCAGAGTTTTGCCCATCTCATTAGGCTCTAGCAAAAGTAGTAGAAAACTACTACTTCTAGTTTCTGTATTCTTCCTCACTCATATATTTTGCCATCTTGACTACACTCTCATGCTGCTTGGGCATATGTATCCAGGTTTCATCTATGAAATGTTGGAGAGTATGTTTTGAAGAAAGGCAGAAAAAGGCTTGAATCCTTGTGGTACTTATATATGCTTAATTTCCCTTATAAAAGCAGTTTAACACTTTTGTCAGATGCTAGATGACACATTCATGTCAAGGTCACAGAAACGATGTTGCCCATACAATCTCGTTGTGTATGGACATAATGTGCATTTGTGCATTCACGGGGACATTTGGCATTTTGGTTCAGTTGCTCAAGATTGCCATTGAAATAAGGGCTGAGCAGCACACTCAGTGGATAACGCTGCATGTGGAAATTTATGCCACACAACTTGATATGCTCAGTGGCCAGTATCTGCTCACTCCAAGCAGCCTTTTCCTCAAATGGCATACCTCCTTCACCATTGCTGTGCCAATTGCCTTTTTTCTCCTGCTGCCACGGCATATGCCAATGTAATTATGGGTGTGTAATCTACCAACAGGATTCTGGCTTAATGTCTCCTTCTCACTACACAGTTACAGTACTGTGATATTATTTTAACTGCTATAGCTGTGCCCTATGGAATTCTGGAATTTATAGTTTGGTGAGGCACTATAACTCTCTGGGTGAGAATTCTAAATATCTCATCTATCTATCTATCTATCTATCTATCTATCTATCTATCTATCTAGAGTCTCAGGATTGGGGCCCGGCCAGTAAAGTAGGATGAAAGTTTTATGGGTCGGTGAGTGTTGAAGTATACAAATTAAGATTGAACAAACTTCTGTTAGGAAAAAAAAGGAAGATTTAATAAAATTTTATTAACTTCCCCCTCAAAATTATTCCCCAATGGAACTGGTTAATATTCAGCAGGCTTCTTCTTCTTCTTCTTCTTCTTCTTATTATTATTATTATTATTATTATTATTATTATTATTATTATTATGTGCCTTCAAACCATATCTGACTTATGATGACTCTAAGGTGAAACTATCACAGGGTTTTCTTGGCAAGAAGGGCTTTGTCATTGCTATCCTCTGAAGCAAAGAGAGTGTGACTTGCCCAGGGTCACCCACTGGTTTTCATGGCTGAAGGAGGATTGGAACACTGCTCTCCAGAGTCATAGTCCAACACTCAAGCCACTACACCATGCTGGCTCAGTAGATATAGCTATTTGCAATTCGGAGAAGGCTCTGTTGTACCTATTTGCTGTACAGGTGTTAAAGAAAAAAAAAGAGGTGGTAAATGTAATTCAGCTCTAATATGGTTGAATATGCAAGGATATTTAAGAGCTAAGCACTCAACACTTTGGGCTAGATGGACAAAACAACAATTTTAGTCTCTCCTACATTCACTGTTTTAAAAAGTGCAAGTTCTTTCTCTCCCAAATATGAAAAATTTGGTAATTTTTCATTTAAGAAATGAAGTCAGAAATGATAAATTCTCATTCATGACTAAGATTTGCTCACCTTAGTTTCAAGCCCTACTTGACAATGAGCATGGGATCTTTTGTTGGAAAAGAATGTACTGTGTCATTGAACAATGGTCCAAGAACTTTCAGTGTAAGCTACTAACATATTAGAGTAATAGAATAATAGAATATACAGCTGGAAGAGATCACAAGGGCCATCCAATCCAACTCCCTGCCATGCAGAAATACACAGTTAGAGCACTCCTGACAGATGACCATCCAGCCTTTGTTTAACCCTCCTGCCCCAAAGAAGGAGACTCCACCACTCTTTGAGGCAGCATGTTCCACTGTCAAACAACTGTGGAAGTAATAGTGCCACTATATTCTGCTTTGGTCAGGCCCCACCTGGAATATTGTGTCCAGTTCTGGGTGCCACAATTCACAAAGGACATTGAGAAACTGGAGCGTGTCCAAAGGAGGGTCACTAAAATGATGAAGGGTCTGGAAACCATGTCCTATGAGGAACGATTTAGACAGCTGGGAATGTTTAGCCTGGAAAATAGAAGGTTAAGAGGTGATATGATAGCCCTGTTTAAATATTTGAAGGGATGTCATATTGAGGAGGGAGCAAGCTTGTTTTCTGCAGCTCCAGAGAACAGGACCCGGAGCAATGGATGCAAGCTGCAGGAAAAGAGATTCCACCTCAACATTAGGAGGAACTTCCTGACTGTAAGGGCTATTCGAGAGTGGAAGACACTCCCTTGGAGTGTAGTAGAATCTCCTTCTTTGGAGGTCTTTAAGTAGAGGCTGGATGGCCATCTGTCGGATAAGCTTTGATGGAGATTTCCTGCATGGAAGGGGGTTGGACTGGATGGCCCTTGTGGTCTCTTCCAACTCTATGATTCTATGAGTCTAACTCTTACTGTCAGGAAGTTCTCCATAATGTTTAGGTGTAATCTCTTTTCCTGTAGTTTGAATCTATTGCTCCAGGTCCTATACTCTGGAGCAGTAGAAAACAAGTTTGCACCATCCTTTCAAATGTTTAAACATGACTATTATGTCACCTCTTAAATTCCAGTTTTCTTGGACCTCTCCTGTTCTCCAGGAATTCTCAAAGATTATTGCCAGTGGTTCTGAGATTACTTCTGCTATTTCTTTTAATACCCTCGGATGTTCATCTGGCCCTGGAAACCTAGGCCCATTACAAACGGGCCTTTTAGTACGGAGTCAGTCTGTACTAGGGTTAGGAAGGTGCGGTGCTTCCACACCCCCCTAACCCTAGTACGGACTGAGTCCGTACAAAATGGCGGCAGCCCATCTACATGGGGGCTGCCGTCATGCCGTCACGACCGCGCCACCTCTATACGGGGCGGTGCGGATATGACGTCGTCGATCCGCACCAGGGCGCTTAGTGCGCCCTTTGCACAGAGCAGGAAGGAGCTCCGTTTCGGAGCTCCTTCCTGGTTTGCGCCGCTGGGCGCAGCCTTCACACGGCTGCGCCCAGCAACGCAAAGGAGAAAGGGGCCAAGTGGCCTTTTGCCGCTTCCCCGCTGCCTGGAAAGCAGCGGATCGGGGCCTCAGCAGCTGCCGTTCTGGCCGCTGAGGCTCCAATACCCCGGGGAAAGGGGCGGGTACAGGCCGCCTCAAAGGGGCGGTCTGTAATGCGCCCTACATTTGTTTAGAGTAACCAAGTATTCCTGTACTACCTCTTTACCTATTCTGCGCTGCATTTCCCATATTGCATCATCTGCTCCATATTCCCCAGGTTGAGCACTGTTCTCCTTTTCAATGGAAACCAAAGCTATCTTAAGCTTGTACGTTGTCATGATACAAAAGGTTTATTTTCATACTAGTTCTTTATAATTTCAGCTTATTCTTGCCATGGGTCATATTTTTGATTCCAAATCTTTATCTCTGCTAGTTTATTGATTTCAAAGTGGCCAAGTTACCAAGCAGTCCACATGTAAGCAGTTGGACAAAATCAATGAGGCCACAGATCAGATTGTGAATCTTCCAGGGATGACACAATGAGACCATTTAGAGAAATGCAATAAATTCTGGATGGAAACTAAAACTGAAGTAGAGAGGGTAATTGAACAAGTGTATTTAAATGCCTACTAATGCTGGATCACAGTCATTTTTTTTTGTTGTTTTAAAAAAGTTGTGTGTGACTCTGGGATGTATCCTGGCCATAGGCTGTCTTTTACCTCTTCTTGCATTACATTTTGCAACATATTCTGCCAATGAAGCACTGAAAGAAGCTGACACTCCATCTTGGGAATGCATGAAAACATGTAAGTGGCTATGGAATCTCCATAAATATGGACTCCTCTGGACAGAGACAAGCTGCTTGTATGCCTTGTTGTGCACATGGACTATGCCATGGAAAGGAATGGGGGAAGACTTTGTAAGTTAACAGCCATCAGCATGCAATGCATAATATGCATAACTTGTCACTGAACTTAAATCTTTCCCTATCATAGGTGCTGAGATTCTGCAGCTCTCCAGATGCTGATGGACTGCAGCTCCCAGCAGGCCTAGCCTGCATACAAAATGATGAAGAATGCTGTGAGATGCAATCCAATAACATCTGGAGAGCCACACAATTCACAACCCTGCTCTATAAAATTATGAGTCTGTGGGGTCACACAGAGAAGAGAAAATAGATCCAGGATGGAAAACTACATAGTTTTCAGCTTCATCAGAAAAGTGAACAAGGTAATTTTTTGTTGCAGTGTTAAATTAGGCCTGGCTCATGTTTTATTTTTACTACGCCATGTATTTTATTTCCCTCATTCTTTGCAAATAAGCAGCGATAAAGAAAGAGTGGCTGATAAAACCTTTCTCCTTAATATTTTGCATATGTAGCATACTATAGGTCACATTCTGAATGTGCTGAAATAAAATTTCCTCCCCTTAATGATCTCTCCCTTATTGGTTATTATGGAAGGGAGAATTTGAAAATGAAGTGGCTTCCAGATGGAACGTGCACATTAACATTTAATATTTACGATGCAGAAAGGCCACAGTGCACAAACTCTTTTAACTTTCTGAAGCTCCCATACAAATACAATGCAAAGAATGTAGTTGGATATTTCCTTCAGTGGGTCTGTCTGTGAATGAATGAGGGAAGGAGAAGAAACAGGATATTAAACTGAGCAGGGCCAGTATGCACATAAAAATGGCCTGTGTTTGTACTTCTTAGACTGGTGTGCCAGATACTTTCAAGCTATATTCTCCTTTCATTTGTGAAGTTTCCTTGTTATCTTGTGTAACGCTAGGTAATGCAATTGTTGTAACAGAGCCAGTGTGGCGCAGTGGTTTGAGTGTCAGACTGTGACTCTTGAGACCAGGGTTCAATTCCCTGCTTGGCCATAAAATCCACTGGGTGACCCTGGGCAAATCACACTATCTTAGCATCAGGGGAAGGCAATGGCAAATCACCTCTGAACAAATGTCATAAAGAAAACCCCATGGTAGTTCACCTTAGGGTCACCACAAGTTGGAAACTACTTTAAGGCACACAGCAACAACAAACCACACATTTTGTCTGGAATCCTCTATTGCTGTTAGTGAATTGTGAAAATGCATAACAAGACACTGACAAGAGTGTCCTGGTGTTCATTGTCACTTCCTAGCCAGTGTCTCAGTGCACAACAAGACTGATGTACATTGGTCCAAATGTATTTCGGTCCCAATATACATCGGTATCAATGCCCATCACTCACTTTCTTTGCTCCCCTACATAGTAATGTAACAGCAGCTCTGTACTGGATACGCATGTTATGGATCTGCCCAGTTCTAATGAAACTTAAAGGCTATGTAAGATTCCACTTGATGCAGACTCTATAATGCAGGATTCAACTACAGATTACATATCATGCATATAGGCAGAGTGGTAACTTAGTGAATAGAGAGGGCCTCCTTTAAGGACAATTAGTTAAAGGTGCTCTAAATGTCTTAAAGTGATGATTCCTGGACATTTCCCATGTCTAACAGAAAAAAAAATAAGGGTCAAATGAAGTTTTTAGGAATAGCATTTTCAAAGTGCCCTTGGATTCCTGAAACTGTAGTCTCCACATACAGTCTTTGCTTTTCTAGGGGTTTCCAGAAGCTGAGTTGGAATTTGAACTCTGCTCTCCCAGAGTCCTAATCCAATACTTAAACCACTGCCACAGTTAATTATAGGTCCCAGCTCTGTTTTTTTTTGGGGGGGGGGGGGTTGTATGGGTGGGGGGAATTCATAGCCTTGCAGAACTGAGGGTGTACTCATGCTGCACAGTTATAGCAGCTTGATACTGCCATGGTTCTGTCCTCTGAAATACTGGAATGTGTAGTTTGGCAAGTTAATTAGAATTCATTAATGCACTCCCCTAAATTACAGCACTAGAATTTTCTGACAGAGAATTCTAAATACTCCAACAAGCTACAAATGCCATAATTCCATAGGATGGAGCTATGACAATCAAAGTGACATCAAAGTGCTATAATAGTGTAGTGTGGGTACTACCCAAATAGCCCAGTTCTCAGACCAGTAAGTATTGACTAGGTAACTTTGGAACTGAAAACGCTTAAGCTGACTGGATAAAGGACTGTAGAACTGTGAATGCTGAGTCTGACACTGGTTTACAGGCTTTATTTCTAGACTTACCAAAGGCTTCTGATAAGATAAATTAGGCAGCAGCAGAATGAAGATGAGACCCAGCATGATGTGGTGGTTTGAGTGTTGGACGATGACTCTGGAGATTAGGGTTCAATTTCCCTCTTGAGCATAAAATACCACTGCGTAATCTTGGGCAAGTTACACTCTCAGCCTCAGTGGATGGCAATGGCATGCCCCTTCTGAGGAAACTTGCCAAGAAAGGGTCACCATAAGTCAAGAAATTATTTGGAGGCACTCAACAACAACAAGAATGATACTGGTCTGAATCCATTTGGTTAATCCTATTAGAGCAGCTCCACTGAACTAACTATTAAAGTTTGAGTCAACACACAGGCAAATCCCCTTCATTCAATAGGTCCATTTTACTTGAGACTAAGGATAGAATCCAGGCCATCCCCCCCCCCCCCCTTATACCCCATAGTGGTACAATCCTAATAATGCCAAATTCCTTGTTGGAAATATTTTTTGAATAGTTGGAATGAATGTAAAAGTAACCAGTAGCATTTTGTTAGACTGGTACATCAATAATATGCTGCTTCTAGTTTTCCCCCCTCTTAGAAGCCAGTTGTTTGAAGCATAATACTTGTGATCATTTATTTACACGCACTCTGCCCAGGAGAAGGCACTTCTAGGGTGTTTAGTATGCAATCCAGATTTTGACAAGCGATTGTCAGTCAGCTGTATTTTTGCAGCCACATTAGGCATATGGTGAAATGTTTATTGTGTCAAAAGCAATGTAGTATTCACTGGGACATTGTAATTTCATAATGAAGTGCTTATCTTCCCAGCCTACTCATGGATGATATATTAGTGGCATATGTACAGCTTTGCTGTCCTAGATCCCCCCCCCCTTTTTTTTTATTATTAAGACTCTCAGGTAACTACAGGAAGAGAGTTTTCTCTCCCATCACAGCATAACACCAAAATAGATTTAGAGCTATTATACACACACCCCCAACCAGAATCCTGATGGTGATATCCCAATGTGTAACCTGTAGTTATGTGTGCATACAGACTTTTACTAGATATTCTGGAAGGAGCTATTCACTACCTCTGTGTGCAACATTCATCTCTCTGTCATGGCTGTTTATTGGTTGTGGGGAGGGAGGGAAGATGCCCAGGAGCACCAGATCCTGGCTGTAGTTCTGCACTTGAGAGAAGAAAGCAGGTCTTGGCCTCTTGGATCTGGTCACTGAAGATCTAGGAGAGTGACCTTGGTTCTCTTCCTTTGGCTGCAAACTGATTATCTGGTTATCTTCCACTTTTCTACCTTTCTAGCCAATAAGTATAGCCATTGCAGTGCACCCCAATGCTTCAAAACTGCCTTCTGAGAGCAGTAGGGATGTGGAACTGCACAGGGAGAGCATCATGTTTCTTCTGCGTGACATAGGATTGCACTGTGATCCTGATAGAATGCCATCTTCAATGTGGGCACTATTTGTTTATTTGAATTATATCCCCACCTTTTTTCCACAGTTGGACCAAAGGGGCAGTTTAAATAATGCAGGTACAAAAATTAAAACACCATTGAATGAATAGCCCAATTAAAACCTTGTTTTTAAAATATTAATTTAAAAATAATTTAAAAACCCGTAAAACACATACTACTTATTCGCACAAGCCCATCTGTTGCATATCCTTCTACATTAACCAGATTCAAGTCTGAAGTCCTGTTTAAATAGGAAAATCTTTGCCTGCCAGTGAAAAGAGAGCAGAGAGGGAACCCAACTGTGCTTTCTTGGGGAGGGAATGCCAGAGTCTAGAAGCAACCTTGGAGAATTAAGCATGTTCTAATAATTTCCCCTTCTGAAAAAGGACCACCATTAGACAACAGCTAGTATCCCATTGTTTAGTCCTAGAAAAATGTTGACCCTTCAAAGCAATTCTTGGATGATAAGTCAACATGTAAGTTAATTCGGCTAATTCAAGGACTTTGATCTGGTTAGGATATGGGCATGGATACTGATGACAGAGTTGAGGGATCAAAACAAAACTAAGTAGATCAAGAATCAAGAGGAAATAAAAGAAGAGGCAACCAATGATTACAAAAAAGGCAAGAGAAGGAGCAGTAAGATAGATAGAAGGGCTTTCGAAAGAGAATGGCAACCCTTAACAATGTATTTGAATAATTTAGGAGGAAAAAATGTAAGAATATATGAGAGAAAAACATAAATGGACAATGGCTAATATTTTGAAGTTTGTGTAAGCTAAAGGGAAGGAGATTGGGAAAAAGGGAATAGAAATAAAAACGGAAGTTCTTGGGGGGATGTATGTATGTACAGTTTATAAGAAATGAAATTGTGATGTTAATTTGTATGTAATATTGTACATGTGAAAAAGATAAAAACAATAAAAAAAGAAGGGCTTTCACAGGACTAGGTGAAACTTCAGATTCTACTTCTCACTGTATCAGAATGAATTGTGGTTTCCAGGGATCTGTTTCCGAACAAAGCAAATGTGCAAAACAAGTTGCATGGATATGGAAACCATTTTGAAAAGAGAAAGAATATTTGTTTGTACACTGTAATAGATGAAGCTTAGAAGCATGTGGTTTGCTGCATGATTAATTCCTGTACTTGGCTGAAACTGCCTTCCTTTAGTTGCTGATTTTAAATCCTTTGTTTTTCTTTGTCTTTGTTTCTGCATAGCTTCCAGATGCAAGTGCTACTTTTTCTAGGTGTTACAAGAGAGTCCCAAAGCACCCATCAGCATGTTGAGGGTTAAGCATGCGTTTCACTTGGGCCTTTCAAGAAGAGAACAATTAAGTGTGGGATTGATGTGATTTCTTTCTCTGCTAAATGTAATGCAACAAAAGTGGTGTTTTGATCCTGTTCCTTCAAGAGGCTGTCTTGCCAGTGCAGACCAGTAAGGCTTTCTGCTGTGAACTTCAGCTGTTGTCCCTTGAGTGCTGAGTTAAGCCTTTGAAGAAGATTGCAAGAGGCCATTTCCTCTTTCAGGAATCAGGCAGCCTACTTTTGGAAAGTGATACTCCATTGATTTATCTAAACAGCCTCCCACATATGAGGATTGCTACGCTGCCTGAGACACCGCACACTTAAAAGCGGAGGTGTTTGCAGCAGCAAGAAAGAGGATCCAATTAAAGGTGTCATGAAGTTAATGGAAATAACAGAGCAATGTTGATTGCAGTACTTTCTGGTACTTTCAAACTGGCCATTAGTGGAGCTCATAAAGCACTCATCAGCACTTCGGTGCCTAAATTCACCTACACATCCTTCCAATTTACTTGGGCTAATTTCATGATTTAATGAAAACGTCTATAATCATGTACTTTATAATAATGAGAGTTGTAGTTTATTAGCTCTGCACTGTGTCAGACCCTTGATGGATGTGATTGGACCGAATCTCAAGGCTGTATGAGGTCCTAGGGATTTATTTAGATTTTTACTGTGATCCAATCTGGTGAGTTTGGAGGTAGGTAAAAAAATATTTGAGTTTTTAGCTCTTCTGTGGCAGATTTAGCCAGCAGGGCAGTTCTGCTAGCAAATAGCTCTCCCTCAGATTTCTAAAATCAGCTCTCAGAACAGGGTTCTGTTGGTAAAATCTGGGTTTTATCTAATCCTATAAAGTAGAACTGCTACTGTTTTAATGGACAGGGTAGTGTGCATTAACAGTTATGTGAGAGCTAGACATAAGAGAGCTGAATGTGTTCCAGTGAGGGATGTAAAAATTTTTTTCTGTGTGCAGGAATGAATGCTCTCAAAAGTTCCCCTGCCCCATTTTTGTGCTTTTTCAATGGCTTCTTATATTTTGTGGCTTAAAAAATAACCAGTTCTTTTGCACAAAACCTTTATTTTTGGGGGGTGGGAAAAACCTCCATTTATTCAGAAAACAGTGTACTACAGATCTTGCAGTTAAAGGCATAACTGAAAATCATGTCACCCTCCCCTCTCTTTGTGTGTGTGTGTGTGTATTGGTTGTGGTGGATGAAGGAATTGAACACCTCCATGTGTTCTGCCTTCCTCTTTGAGTTATTTAACTGTCTGCAGGCTGAGCTGGCACTTCCATAGTTATTCAGTGTCTAAAGAGGAGGAGGACAAAGGAAAGACAGGTGGGTTTGTTCCTCCTGCTTTACCAAGGAAGAGGAAAAAAAATAGTTTTTGGACTTCCCAGGGATCCTCCAAAGGTCCAGGAGGATGATATCTTCTTGTGGGTGACTGCAGGACTGCAACCAGCTCTCTTCCTGGTAGACCTCATCCTACTCCTGTTCTCTCTTAGACACTGAATAGCCAATGGAGAGTGGCAGATTCCAGACAAGTAGGTCAAGAGTGTCTGTGGGAGGGGAAGAAGAAGATGCAACTACATGTGTGGAACCTTATAGTTTGCCAATGTGATGCAAGATCTCAGCCACAGCTTTCTGGGCAAAATATTGTTTTTGTATTTTTTGTGCATTTTATTTTGCATTTTTCCCATTACCAAAAAATTTTCACAGCAGTTTTTGTGCGTGTCAATTTTGGATGTATCAACATACTGTCTCTTTCTTTCTTTGGTCAAAGATGAGAAAATTTATGAATATTCCTAGCTCCAATTAAAAACTGCAGTTGTTTCATATCTTCTTTTCTGTGTACCAAAAAGCACTGCTGTAAATTGGCTAGGGAAGCCAGTTACTTAACACATGGCCAAAACATATAAATGTTTCCTTTTTGTATTATTGCTCTCACACTACCCCAGCCCTCATGGCCATTGGCCGTGCTACCTGCAAGAGCTGGGATGTGTAATCCAAAAAATATTTTCTCCCAAAATCTGAATGACCTCTATCCATTCGTAGGAGCTCATACCACATTGTGGGACATGGGCAGATAAATGTTGATGGCAACATCAAATGTCACTTTCAACTATCATTTTTTGTACTGTTCAGCAACTGAACATTTGTCCTGGAGATGCACAAAACTCATTTTTTTTGCACACGTGTATTGTAAATGTATGTCATTTTCTTAAAAGCATAAACCACTTTAAATTACATTGAGGTGCCTTATGCTAATGGTTTTCTGGAACAGCATCTTTCTAATTTCCCGCTCTGATAGGTCCTTGTCATGCTTTCTCCTGGCCATGAAATGAGTCATGTTGTGTGCTGATATCAATGGGCATGATGTATCATAGCAACAGCTCCTAGTGTGGAAAATTCAAAAGAGAGGGTGAGGTGAGAAGAAGACACTTGACAAGCATTGTAACAATGCTCAGGCAACACTTGAATTTTTTATAAAAAGGATTTAAAATTTTATTTAAGTGCTACTTACAATAAGATTTTATAATTCTAAAATTAACACACTGCCCTTGCCAATTGAACAAGGATTTATCCCTGGGCTACAAGCAGCCTTTGGGCCCCATTTCTGCAGCACCCCAAGGCCTTCTAGAATCATAGAATCATAGAATCATAGAATAGTAGAGTTGGAAGAGACCACAAGGGCCATCCAGTCCAACCCCATTCTGCCATGCAGGAAATCACAATCAAAGCATCCCCGACAGATGGCCATCCAGCCTCTGCTTAAAGATCTCCAAAGAAGGAGATTCCACTACACTCCGAGGGAGTTTATTCCACTGTCGAACAGCCCTCACTTTTAGGAAGTTCCTCCTGATGTTGAGGTGGAATCTCTTTTCCTGGAGCTTGCATCCATTGTTCTGTGTTCTAGTCTCTGGAGCAGCAGAAAACAAGCTTGCTCCCTCCTCAACATGACATCCCTTCAAATATTTAAATATTTGGGAAGAAACTTCCCAAACCATACCTTGGTTTGATTTTTAGGCCATTTCCACTTGCAAAGAGTCCTAAATGTCTTCAAAACTGCAGATATGTTGGTTTTACTCCCCTGGATCCTTTACACCAGGAGTAGGCAATCTTTTTGAGCCGGGGGCCGGGTTGCTGTCCCTCAGACAACTGGGGGGCTGAAGCCAAAAAATAAATAATTTAAATAAATTTTAAAGTAAATAAATAAATAAATAAATAAATAAATAAATAATTCCTACATACACTGCACACATCATATTTTGAAGTAAAAAACAAAATCGGTTTCAGGTGTCTTGCACCAAATATACTTCTCAGAAGTGTGTACTTGGTCAAGGTACTTTGGTTTTTCTTCACTGCGCATGAGTTTGGCCATGCCTCAGAGGCTGGCTGATATCATCATCATCATCATCATCATCATCATCATCATTGTTAAAGCAGACCTTTTAGCATTAAAAGCACCGAAAATACACAGAAATGCACTTTGGAAAGTCACACTGTCTCGCCTTCAGAAAGAGTGAGTGCATGCCTCGGAAACTGACTGATATCATCATCATCATCATCATCATCATCACCACCACTACTACCACCACTATTATTGTTAAAACAAAGCAGACCTGTACAAATGGAATGGAAATCCTCCTCCTCCTCTTCCTGCTATTCTTCTTCCTCCTCCTCCTCTTCCTCCTCCTTCCTCCCTCCTCCTCCTTCCTCCTCCTCTTCCTTCTCCTCCTCCTCCGCTGGTCCCTGCATCCTCACCAGGCCTGGGCCAGCCCACGTGGGAACTAGAGGAGGAGCTCCTCCTCTTGAGGCTGGCTGGCCAATGGGGGCAGACTGGAGCTCCAACTGCCCGCCCCCTGCCAGCAGCCATTGGCCAGCCAGCTCCAGGAAGAGAAACTCCTCCTATTTAGCCCTGCGTGCAGCCCTGCAGGCGCACGCAGGGCAAGAGGAGGATGCCGGCTGGTGCCAAGGCCTCGGCGGTGGTGGCATCAGAAGCGCGCTGTGCGCGCTGCATACAACACAGTGCAGTGCAGCACAAAGGCATCCCAGTGAAGGGAGCCTCTGCTGCCGCCGCCATCACCGTGCCTTCCTCTGCACCTTCCTCCTCGGCCATGGAGGCCGTCTGCGGCCCACCCTCCTTGGCGCCCTCCCCGCCGCCGCCGTGGTACTGCCTGGTGTTGGTGGCAATTGGCGGCAGGACTGGCTGGGGCCGGTCCCAAGGCCTCGCCAGGCTGGATCCGGCCCACGGGCCGTACATTGCCGACCCCTGCTTTACACCTTAAAATAAAGAAAAATGGAGGAAAATAGCCAAAAAGTGGTGGCCAGAAGTGATATTGCATCTCATCCAGAATATGCAGGTGCAGTCTGTGAAGACAGGTGGCAGGGAATGGAGCAGGGATAAGTGGTAGCCTCATCCCTTCACACAGTTGCCTATAGAAGAGGGTATGGAACTTTAGATGACATAGTAGCCTTGGCTCTCCTGAGTATTTCTGCATGAATGAGAGCCCTATTCAGGAGTTATGGATTTGAGTAAAATAAATACATGAGAAGGGAGAATGAGCTAGCTCCACATCTTTATCACCATCTGCCTTGGTCCTCTTTGTGCAGAAGATGACCTTCTTAATGGGAAAGTTTTCTGCCCATGGGTGATTTCCATTCAGTCTGGAAAACCAGTTTTTCAGGATTCAAAATCATACATAGAGCCTCCATGCACAGTGGAGGGACTTATATTCAAAAAATCAGTTTCCCTGTGCAGAGGGTGATTGAAACAATGGAGTAGAGGTATGGAGCTAGAACGCCAAGTAACACCTATTGGGTTGCACCAGCATATGTGTTGAAAAGTCCCTTATACTAGGTGGAACCATTGGTCCATCATGTACAGGGGAGGGCAACTGTAGAGTGGTTCGGTTTATTCCCCTCTGTGCCCCATGGTGGGATGCACATTGTATTCAGTGATGTTACATAATTCTGGCTGTCATTTTGGCTGGTTTGGATTTTTTAGAAGGGCATTCTGATGGATAGGGGAAAAATGATATTTGAGGCTGGTTTGGGGTTGAAAAATCACTAAAAATTTGGCATTTTTTCCCCCTGTGGGTTTTCTGAGACTTCAAGGGGACTTCATGTCCTACACTTTGATGGCACAAGGGTCACATTGGCCCACAGACCATACTTTATCTACACCTGGTATGGCGGCACTGATGCATTGAAGATTTCCTGGTGTTACCTTCCATTGGAGTAGAATGAACCTTCTGAACCATAAACCGACCTCTCAGTAATTGATACAATGTTTCTGTCAACAATAGGTCTACATATTTCCTGCCTTGAATTTTAGCTGGGACAATGCTGGTTGGGAGGCCTTGGTAAGTTACTTGGGATGTTACACTCCCCACACATTAGTAAAGGTATAAGGATAGCATGGGACCAAACCTGCTGGCCATGCTTTTGATACCTCCAGTGGCCATGGTTCCAGCATTCATGTTTCATGGTTAGTATGTTGGGTTTTAAACATGCTATGTATATATGTAGGGCTTGTTCACATTGAATGATAGCATCTATGGTTTGTCATCACACTATTGCTAAACTCTTTGTTGCTGGAAGCCCATGACCAATATTTGGAATGGCCATAGAGGAAGTGGTGTAATGCTCCCAAAGTCTCTTCATAGGGAAGAGAGACTGATAACTGTTCCCACCAGAGGATTTATATTGATGAACCTGATGGGAACTGAAGTCCAAAAAGATCTGGAGAGTTATGGATTCTGCAACCATGTTCTAAAACATTGTTTTCTTGTGCAAGGGGCTGGGCAAATTGAGAAATGAAAGCTGGAGAAGAGTCTCTGCAACTCATAAGATGAATTAATGGGAAGTTTGCAGGACTTTTCAATGCTGGGCTTTGGCAGATAGATGTGGTTAGGCAAGAGGCTGAAAGGGGGTATAGGCCTGGGACTTAGAGTACATTTTAAAAACAGGCCCATTGAAGTAATTGTTGAATATTTGTTTCCTTGTACTTTGGTATATGAAAAACCACCTCATACATATTTTCACACAGCTGAAATTTAGATTTCAGTATTGTCTAGTTATTTTACATTGGTTATTTAGCCAATGCTTTGTTTGGCCATTTCCTTTGGGGTTAAAAACCCATAGAAAACTCATCTGGTGGTTGTGGTGGTGTGGGTATAGGATTGCATGGTGGAATCCTGTATGTACTACATAGCACTGTAACTATGATCTATGTAGTGGCTTCTGGACATATTTCCCCCCCCCCCCCCCCCCCCCCCCCACTATATACTGGATTGATGGGAGTCCATTCCCCTGTTGATCTATAAGTGTCTGCTGGACATTCCCTCCCTTCCCATGAGCAATCTCCCCACATGACCAGTAGAAAAAGGACCCCTGGTGCAAATCCTACTTGCCTAAGAGATTGCTTGTGCTGGGGGTGGTGGTGATAAGAATATGAGGCAGCACTCCTCGACTGACACAGCAGTGTAGATGCAGCCTATGTAGCAGTTACAAATATATATCTATAGATTGTGTATTCATAACTGCCCAACAGGATTCTGCCTGTTGTCTTTTAATCCTAATACACAAATTTCAAAATATTCTAGAAATGAGGCTCTTGCCTGCTTCTCCCTGGCTTCTGCCTGAGAACGCATCCAGTTTCAGTTGAAGAGCCTATCTGCATGAGTGTCATCAGCACTTGGCATTGGTTGGCCATGGGCCAGAGCAGAATGAGAGAATCTGAAGTCCAGGTGTGGAAATGGCAGCCACATAGAATTATTAGAAAGTTATGTGGCTAGGCCAGTGTCAAATTTAAATCAGATCTATGAGTTTGAGCTGGCAAGTTGTCGATTCAAATTGCACCTTGGCCTGCCTGATGTTTAAATTGGGCCAAAGCCATACACCAGCTCTCTACAAAATATTTTACCATTCTCCCTTTCCCTCTCACAGTGTCTCTTGCAGCAAGTTTTAATCACTCATTGTAAGCTGGTATTGCCTTCCCTAATTAAATTAAGCAGAGTGGCTGCACCATTATGCTACTTTGAAGTGCTAAAAGTCTGAGCGTGTGAGTGGATGACGCTTGGCTTCTATCTGCATTCACAGCACACATTTTTGGAGCGGGGCTAATTGTATAAACAAGGTAAATGCAATATCTGCCACTCTGTGTTTTGTATGAGAGAGGGGAAATTGTTGGATTACAGTAAATAAGTAAACAAAATAATTTTGCTTTGACCAAAGCACCCCCCCCCCCCCACTAAAGCTATGGATAAACCCAGGTGATATCTGGACAGAGGTAAAACAGCCAAAACTAGTGCTGGAATCTATTAATAAAATAGTCAACTTTGATTGTATGAATTGCCTTGAGCTTAAACAGTGTTGATATAGTTAGCGGTGTATATTGTGTCAGGCACATCAAAATATTGGTTGGCCCTGTTTTACTTCCCAGGGAAATTCAGGGCTTGGAAAATCCCCCCCCCCAGAATTAGTACAATTAAGTAACTCTGCAGGTTCTGATATGGTCTTCACTTTTTACTTCGTTTCTCATTTTGGAAAGTGGGAGCTGTAAAACTATCCCACTATTACTATCATGAGGCACCTACCACTGGCCCAACGTTGCTCAAAACGTTGCAGAAGCACCAGAAGTAAGGATCATCTGTCATGCTTCTCAAACATAATGAGCTTCCTCCATTTCCTTCCGTCGCTGAACACGTTAGCAGAGAAGCCAAGAGAAGCCATTTTTTTTTGAACAACAGGATCTTCTATTATTGAAAAATGGCTTCTCCTGGCTTCCCCACGAATCGTCAGAGAGTAAGGAAAGCAGGAAGCCTCAATTACATTAGAGAGCTTGATGGATGAACCCACCTTAGCACTTCGACAACATTGGGGCAGCGGTACAAGTGCCTTGTGTGATAAGGTCCTATCTCTTTGTGCAGATTCCAAATCATGTGCATACAATCTCTTTGCTCCTCCTTCCATTGTTGTGATTTCAAAATCGATCCAGCTGGAAAAGTTTTGAATCTTCAGGTTTACAAGATACTGTCATTCCAGATTTGTTTTTTGTCTGTCAGGCAGTAGGGGTCAAAATTATTCAAGAGGTCAAAAACCATGATTCCGTATGATGTGCTCATAAAGGTCTGATAAGGAAATTCTGGACTGATGATAAACACCCACAGTTTGGTTTGTGCAATTGTAGATTATGGCCTCTTTATGCAATATGGAATAATGAATCACATTTCCCATATTTCAAGTGAAAGCCAGATTTCCACTTGTTCAGAGGCTCAGTAAGGCCAGGCAAGAGCCAGACACCTGAAAATGGGTTCAGCTTGTTGGCCACATGCCTTCAGTAGCATATGATTATACCTGGGGAGGAGGAAGTGGATTCAAGAAAAAAAGGAGATTTTGGTGGGAGGCAAGTAGCCAACAAGGTTTTGCACAGTAGCTTGTTGAGCAGAATTCTCTTAGCATGAGTAACTTGTCTGTTGTTATTTTTGCCATTTGCCTATTGGCTGAGCCTCTGAGCAAGTGGAAATCTGGCTTTCCACTTGAAATATTGGGAAACGTGCGTCATATTCCATTTTGGAAAGGAAGTATAATCTAAATATGCCCACTAAGAGCAAACGCACTTTTCTGAGTGGTCAGTATTTGGTAGCCAAACTAACACTATATGCGACATAAATAGTAATTCACACCCTTGGGCATATAAAGAGTTTGTAGAATTATCTAAGTGGAATGGAACTTCTACTAATTTGAACAGCCCAATAAGACAATGTTATTATTATATTATTATTATTATTATATTATTTATTATTATTAACCTTTATTTATGAAGCGCGCGTAATTTCCAGCGCTGTACATGCATCTTTTAATTAGACGGTTTCCCCTGCCCTCGACTTACAATCTAAAAAAGACTGAACAGAGAGAGAGGGGTGGGTGGAGGGAAAAGGGTAAAGGGTCCAGCATTCCTCTCAACCTCGCGGTCTGGACCAAGGCAGAATGGACTGAGGGAGGGCAAGGCTTCATAATGGATGGTTAATCATTATCCAGGGAAAATACATAATCACAAGTAGGATAATACATAATCATACATAGGAATACAGGAAATGGATCGATAAACAGCCAACAACAGAACATCAGAATAGTAAGCGCAATTATGCGATCCTGGGAAGGCTTCTCTGAATAGGATGGTTGTGCAGCTCCGTTTTGAAGCTGGTTAAAGAAGTGGTGCTCTTGCTTTGGAGGAAGAAGGTTCCAGGAGTGAGGGGCAGCAGGTGAAAAGGGGCGAATCCGTGGATGGGGGCAGAGGAAAATCCTGGGGCTGAGGACAGCAGACCTTGAACTACCAGGAACGGAAGGGCGACCTGGTGGGAAGGGGTGAGTAGAAAGAAGTGTCTTGAATAAGCTTAATGGAGGGGGCCAGTCCATGGAGGGCTTTTAGAATTGGGCGAACAGCAGGAGCTTATGACTGAATTGGCGGAAAGGGGAGAGGGGAAGCGCAGTGAAGGGGGGATGCCAACACAGGAGAGATGTGGGTCAGAAGCGGTGGGTGGAAAGTGATAATGTCGTTGCAGCTTGGAATGCTGGACAGAGAGTGAAAGTGATCGGAGGTGGATGAAAAAGTGCAACCCCAGCCAAGGAGGAACATTAACAGTGAAGTCCGAGTCCGTGGAGATCACTAGGGCAATGGAACCAGGAATCTTGTGCAGTAGAGGCAGTGATGATAATGGGTGCGTGATTTTGGCAATGATTGTAGCAAAAGGAAATCTACACACCTTGGGGCTTGTGGTCTGGATCGTGAGGGATACACGACCAGAGAGAGAGTCCAAAGATAAAGCCAAGACTGCGGGCCTGTTTGCTGTGAACTGGTTTGAATGGAAATGTTGTCCACAGTAGACAGAAAAGGAGGTTGTTGAAGGTTGGGCTTAGGATGGAAATACATCAGAGCTAGCTCCGTCTTGGACATGTTGAGCGTTCCAAACGCCGATGGCGCATCCACTGTATGGAGACATGCTGTAAGTGCAAGTATTAGGGACTTTGCTTGTTCAAGGCCCTTGGTAGAAATGGTCCAGGCAAAAGATAACAGCGTAGAAGATACAGCTGGGGTCATTGCGTGCATAGACAGATGGTGGGAGGAAATAGCCGAAAAGAGCTAGAATGAGTTTTCCCTAAGGACAGTGTGTATGCAGATAAAACAGGAAGTGGTGACCCAGAACATGATGCCCTTGGTTAGACTCCACACAGATCATTTGAGGGACCTAGACGAGACAGAGTCTTGACCCACTGACCCCTTGCAACTATACGTGCAAAAGATCTGGCCAGACAATGAAGATATCTAAACGCATTCCGAGAACATGAGTGCCCTTGGAGAACCCAGGGTTCATGAGAGTATGGTCAACTAGAACGACATTGATCAACAGTTGTCAAAGGCTGCAGACAGATCGAGAAGAATGAGAACAGAGTAAAGTCCGATTAGCCGTTGGCCTGTAAAATGGTCATATCGAGCATCTTAGTGAGAGCTGTCATCTGTAGGAATTGCATGTGTGCGGAAGCGCAGAGCTGAAAAGGGATCAAGGATGGAATTGGTCTTCGAAGAAACGTCAAGAACAACGCCGACGAATATGACCAAACCCTTTGGGCCGAAAACTTTAGATGAAGAAGGTGAGAGAAAGTAGAAATCGGGGGACGAGTAGCGTAGAAGCAGATATGGATGGGTTCAAGAGTAAGGTTTTTTTTCAGAATTGGGGAAATGAGAGCATGTTTGATAGAGTCCTGAGGGGAAGGAGCCTGATATGAGAGAGAGAGATTGAACGATATGGAGAAGCGAGGGCAGAAAAGAGGGCGATCTAATAGATTGATTAGAAGACGAAGTAATGGAATAAGGATCAAGAGGACAGGTAGGCAGGTTTGGAAGAGTTCAGAAGTGTAGAGAGTTCATCCAAAGAGGCAGTAGGAAAGACAGAAAATTTGTTTAGGGGAGGCGAAAGAACGAATTAAGAGCAGTAGAAGAATCAGGAGGGACTACTCGAGAGCGAAGATGGGTAATCTTAGAGATGAATAGTTAGCCAAAGTCATTAGGAGAGAAAGATGAAGAGACAGGAGAGAGGGGAGGTTTAAAAGCAAAGTTTTGAAGGTGAGAAACAACCGCTGCGGGCACCCTCATTGGAAGAGATCAGTGATTTGTAATAAGTCTGTTTTGCCATAGAGAGGGCGCGTGAGAAGGAAGAAAGAAACAATTTGAAATGGATAAAATCAGCCCACTCTTGGACTTTCTCCAAAGACGTGCGGCCACTCTAGAGCAGACCGGAGAAACTTAATGTTGGTGTAAGGCCAGGGCTGAGGTCTAGTCTTAAGGAAGAAGTGCGGGCAGAGACAGGGCAAAATGGTCCGATGAAGTTGAAAAGAGTGAGTAATAAGACATAGCTGAATCAGCAGAATCCCCGAGATTAAGGGAAAAGAGATATGAATCCAGGGTCAGACCAAGATGGTTAGAGTCAACAGATTGAAGATCACAAAAAGACGTTGATAGTAGTGGCGAGAGGAGGATGTAAAGTGAGACAAGAGATTAAATGATGGTCAGATAGTGGAAAGTCAAGTGCCAGGTAGTCGGAAATGGCACAGTTTGCAGCAGAGAACTATAGCAATACGTGACCAAGAGAATGTGTTAAGAGTTGGAGTGTGGTTGAGGCCAAAAAACTACAAAGTTAAAGCGAGATGTGTAGAGGGTTGTTGGAATGTCCAACGTGGGATATAAAGTCACCTAGGATCAAAGTGGGGACAATCTGAAAGGAAAATGTCACCATGATTCAAAGTCAGATAGGAACTATGTTGGCAGAACCAGGAGGGCGATAATGACTGCAACCCGAGCTGTAGAAGGAGAAAAGTAGTCTAATAGGATGAAACTGCAAAGGAAGAGAAATGATAGCTGGGGGGGAAATAGAACTTGGTAATGGCAGGATTAGATAGCAAATACCAACCCTCTCCTCCTACGACTCACTACGGCTTGTGTGCGTGAAGGAGAGACCACCAAAAGAAAGGGCAGAGGAGGTTGCAGTATCATGGGCTGGGAGCCATGTTTCGGTGAGAGCGAGGGTGAAAAGGATTTAGAGAGAAGAGGTCATGAATTGCTGTTGCTTAGGGCAGCAGAGCGGCAGTTCACAGAGGAACAGAGGAAGGAAGAGCAGGGAACAGGGAGAGGTCGATGGGGAGAGTTAGGAGAAATGTGGCGAGCCCATGAAGGATGGGGTTCACAGAAAAAGAAAGAGGTGAAGCTAGCTTTTACAATTAAAGGTCAACAACAACAATAACAATAATGACAAAAACAAATAATATAGCCAGCTATAGCAGCAGGCCTCTGGGTAGGAGTCCAATGCAAGCAGGAAGTACTTTCCAGGGAGCACAGGTTAACTTGACCTTCTTCCTGTGGAGAATTCTGGGACAAGCCGGAGAGTGAGATGGAGCAAGGGGCCTTCTGGGAAGGAGAGAGTTCCTTTGTGTAGGGCTGATGGGAAAGACCCTACCTTCCCTTTTTTCCACTCAGCAGGCAGGATGAGCGCAGGGCCCTTCTTGGGGAAGGAGAGGAGTTTTCCTTGTGTGTAGGTGCTGATGGGAAATGCCCTACCTTCCCTCATTTCCTTTTTTCCCTCAGTAGGCCAGATGGTAGCAGGTGCCTGTCTGGGAAGGAGGAGAGTTCCTCAGAGAGCGTTCCTTTGTGTTAGGGCTGATGGGAAAAGCCCTACCTGTCCTTTTTTCACCTCAGAGGTCAGATGGAGCAGGGCCTTTCTGTGGAAGGAAGAGAGTTCCTGTTGTGTAAGGGCCGATGGGAAAGCCCTAACCTTCCCGTTTTGTTCCTCAGTAGGCAGAATGGAGCAGGTGCCTTCTGTGGGAAGGAGAGATGTGTCCTTTGTGTAGGGCTGATGGGATGGGAAAGCTCCCTACCTTCCTTTTTTCCATCATCCAGAGGTCAGATGGAGCAAGGGCCTTCTGGGGAAGGCGAGAGCTTTCCTTTGTGTAGCGGCTGATGGCGAAGTCCCTGACCTTCCTTTTTGTCCCTCAGAGCGCAGATGGAGCAAAGGGCCTTCTGGAAAGAAGTTCCTTGTGTAGGGCTGATGGGAAAGCCCCACCTCCTTTTTCCCTCAGAGCAAATGGAGCAAGGCCTTCTGGGAAGGAGAGAGTTCCCTTTGTTAGGGCTGATGGGAAAGCCTACCTTCCTTTTGTCCCAGAGGCGAATGGGCAGGGCCTTCTGTGAAGGAGAGAGTTCCTTTTGTGTAGCCGATGGGAAAAGCCCTACTTCCTTTTTTTTTCCCTCAGAGCGGATGGAGCAGGGCCTTCTGGGAAGGAGAGATTCCTTTGTGTAGGGCTGATGGGAAAGCCCTACCTTCCTTTTTTTCCTCAGAGGCAGATGGAGCAGGGCCTTCTGGAAGGAGAGAGTTCCTTTGTGTAGGGCCGATGGGAAGCCCTACCTTCCTTTTTTCCCTCAGAGTCAGATGGAGCAAGGGCCTTCTGGGAAGGAAGAGTTCCTTTGTGTAGGGCCGATGGGAAGACCTACCTTCCTTTTCCTCAGAGCAGATGGAGCAGGGCTTCTGGGAAGGAGAGAGTTCCTTTGTTGTAGGCTGATGGGAAAGCCCTACCTTCCTTTTTTTCCCTCAGAGGCAGATGGAGCAGGGCCTTCTGGGAAGGAGTAAGAGTTCCTTGTGGTAGGGCTGATGGGAAAGCCCTACTTCCTTTTTTTCCCTCAGAGCAGATGGAGCAGGCCTTCTGGGAAGGAGAGAGTTCCTTTGTGTAGGCTGATGGGAAAGCCCTACCTTCCTTTTTCCCTCAGAGGCAGATGAGCAAGGGCCTTCTGGGAAGGAGAGAGTTCCTTTGTGTAGGGCGTGATGGGAAAAAAGCCCTACCTTCCTTTTTCCCTCAGAGGCAGATGGAGCAAGGGCTCTGGAAGGAGAGAGTTCCTTTGTGTAGGGGCTGATGGGAAAGCCCTACTCTCTTTTTTCCCTCAGAGCAGATGGAGCAGGCGTTCTGGGAAGGAGAAGTTCCTTTGTGTAGGGCCGATGGGAAAGCCCTACCTCCTTTTTTCCCTCAGAGGCAGAGTGGAGCAGGCCTTCTGGAGAGAGAGTTCCTTTGTGTAGGGCTGATGGAAAGCCCACCTTCCTTTTTTTTTCCCTCAGAGCAAGATGAGCAGGGCCTTCTGGGAAGGAGAGAGTTCCTTGTGTAGGCATTGAAGCGCCTACCTTCCTTTTTTCCCTCAGAGGCAGATGGAGCAGGCCTTCTGGAGAGGAGAGAGTTCCTTTGTGTAGGGCGATGGAAAGCCCTACCTTCCTTTTTTTCCCTCAGAGGCAGATGGAGCAGGGCCTTCTGGAAGGAGAGAGTTCCTTTGTGTAGGGCTGATGGGAAGCCCTACCTTCTTTTTTCCCTCAGAGCAGATGGAGCAGGGCGTCTGGGAAGGAGAGAGTTCCTTGTGTAGGGCTGATGGGAAGCCCTACTTCCTTTTTTCCCTCAGAGGCAGAGGGAGCAAGGCCTTCTGGGAAGAAGAGTTCCTTTGTGTAGGGCTGATGGGAACCCTACTTCCTTTTTTTTTCCCTCGAGCAGATGGAGCAACCTTCTGGGAAGGAGAGAGTTCCTTGTGTAGGGCGATGGGAAGACCCTACCCCTTTTTTTCCCTCAGAGGCAGATGGAGGCAGGGCCTTCCTGGGAGGAAGAGTTCCTTTTGTAGGGCTGATGAAAGCCCTACCTTCCTTTTTTCCCTCAGAGGCAGATGGAGCAGGGCCTTCTGGGAAGGAAGAGTTCCTTTGTGTAGGGCCGATGGAAAGCCCTACTTCCTTTTTTCCCCAGAGCAGATGGAGCAAGGCCTTCTGGGAAGTAAGTTCCTTTGTGTAGGCCGATGGAAAGCCCTACCTTCCTTTTTTCCCTAGAGGCAATGGAGCAGGGCCTCTGGAAGAAGATTTTCCTTTTGTGTAGGGCTGATGGGAAAGCCCTACCTTCCTTTTTTCCCTCGAGGCAGATGGAGCAAGGGCCTTTGGAAGGAAGAAGTTCCCTTTGTTTAGGGCCGATGGGCAAAGCCCTACCTTCCTTTTTTTCCCTCAGAGGCAGATGGAGCAGGGCCTTCTGGGAAGGAGAGAGTTCCTTTGTGTAGGGCCGTGGGAAAGCCCTACCTTCCTTTTTCCCTCAGAGGCATGGAGCAGGCCTTCTGGAAGGAGAGGTTCCTTTGTGTAGGGCTGATGGAAAGCCCTCCTTCTTTTTCCCCAGAGGCAGATGGAGCAGGGCCTTCTGGGAAGGAGAGAGTTCCTTGTGGTAGGGCCGATGGGAAAGCCCTACCTGCCTTTTTTCCCTCAGAGGCAGATGGAGCAGCCTTCTGGGAAGGAGAGAGTTCCTTGGTGTAGGGCCGATGGGAAAGCCCTACCTTCCTTTTTCCCTCAGAGGCAGATGGAGCAGGGGCTTCTGGGAAGGAGAGAGTTCCTTTGTGTAGGGCCGATGGGAAAGCCCTACCTTCCTTTTTCCCCTCAGGGCAGATGGAGCAGGCCTTCTGGGACAGGAGAGAGTTCCTTTGTGAGGGCTGATGGGAAGCCCTACCTTCCTTTTTTCCTCCCTCAGAGGCAAGGGAGCAGGGCCTTCTGGGAAGAGAGAGTTCCGTTTGGTAGGGCTGATGGGAAAGCCCTACCTTCCTTTTTTCCTCAGAGGCACAGATGGAGCAGAGGGCCTTCTGGGAAGAAGAGTTCCTTTGTGTAGGCAATGGAAAGCCCTACCTTCCTTTTTTGCCCTCAGAGGCAGATGGAGCAGGGCCTTCGGGGAAGGAGAAGTTCTCCTGTTGTAGGGCTGATGGGAAAGCCCTACCTTCCTTTTTTTCCCTCAGAGCCGCAGATGGAGCAGGCCTTCTGGGAAGGAGAGAGTTCCTTTGTGTAGGGCTGAGGGAAAGCCCTACCTTCCTTTTTTCCTTTTTTCCCTCAGAGGCAGATTGGAGCAGGGCCTTCGGTGGGAAGGAAGAGTTCCTTGTGTAGGGCTGATGGGAAAAGCCCTACCTTCCTTTTTTCCCTCAGAGGCAGATGGAGGCAGGGCCTTCTGGGAAGAGAGAGTTCCTTTGTGTAGGCCGATGGGAAAGCCCTACCTGCCTTTTTCCCTCAGGAGCAGATGGAGCAGGGCCTCTGGGAAGAGAGTTCCCTTTGTGTAGGCGCGATGGGAAAGCCCTACCTTCCTTTTTCCCTCAGAGGCAGATGGAGCAGGGCCTTCTGGGAAGGAGAGAGTTTCCTTTGTGTAGGGCGGATGGAAAGCCTACCTCCTTTTTTCCCTCCTCAGAGGCAGAGGGAGCAGGCCTTCTGGGAAGAGAAGAGTTCCTTTGTGTAGGGCTGATGGGAAAGCCCACTTCCTTTTTTCCCTCAGGAGCAGATGGAGCAGGGCCTTCTGGGAAGGAGCGCGTGAGACGTTCCTTGTTGTGTAGGGCCGATGGGAAAGAACTACCGACGCTTCCCTTTTTTCCCTACGAGGCCCAGATGGAATCGCAGGGTCCTTCTGGGATGAGGAAGAGTTCCTTCCTTTGTGTAGGGCCGATGGGAAAGCCTCTACCTTCCTTTTTTTTTTCCCTCAGAGAGCAGATGGAGGCAGGGCCCTTCTGGGAGGGAAGGAGAGAGTTCCTGTTTGTGTGATGGGCTGATGGGAAAGCCCTACCTTCCATTTTTTCCCTCCAGAGGCAGAAATGGTAGCAGGGCCTTCTGGTGAAGGAGAGATGTCCTTTGTGTAGGGCTGATAGGGGAACGCCCTGACCTTCCTTTTTTTTCCCGTCCCCAGTAGGCAGATTGAGGCAGAGGACCTTCTGGGAAGGATGAAGAGTTCCTTTGTGTAGGGCTGATGGCGGAAAGCCTCGACCATTCCTTTTTTATTTTTCCCCTCATAGAGGCAGATGGAGCAAGGGCCTTCCTGGTGAAGAGAGAGATTCTTTGTGTAGGGGTGCCGATGGGAACAGCCCATACCTTCCTTTTTTTTCCCTCGGAGAGCAGATGGGAGCAGGGCCCATTCTGGGAGGAGAGAGTTCCTTTGTGTTAAGGGACTGATGGGAAAGGCCCTACCATTCATTTTTTCCCTCAGAGGCCAGATTGAGCAGCGGCCTTCTGGGGAAAGGAGAGCGATTTCCTTTGTGTGGGCTTGATGGGAAAGCCCTACCTCCCTTTTTTTTCCCATCAGAGGCAGATGGCGCACGAAGGGCCTTCTGGGAGGAAGGAGAGAGTTCCTTTGTGTAGGGCTGACTGATGGGATACGACCCTACCTTCCTTTGTTCCCTCAGGAGGCAGATGGAGCAGGGCCTTCTGGGAAGAGCGAGAAGGTTCCTCTTGGTGTAGGGCCTGCATGGAAAAAGCCCTACCTTCCTTTTTTTCCCTCAGAGGCAGATGGGAGCAAGGGCCTTCGGGAAGGAAGAAAGGAGGTTCCTGTTGTGTAGGGGCTGATGGGAAAGCCCTACCTTCCTTTTTTCCTCACCGCAGGGCAGGCAGATGGATGCAGGGCCTTCTGGGAAGAGAGAGTTCACTTTGTGTAGGGCCGATGGGAAAAGCCCTACCTTCCTTTTTTACTCCTTTTTTCCCTCAGAGGCAGATGGCAGCAGCCTTCTGGGAAGGAGAGAGTTCATTTGTGTAGGGCTGATGGGAAAGCCCTACCTTCCTTTTTTCCCTCAGAGGCAGATGAGCGAGGGCTTCTGGGAAGGAGAGAGTTCCTTTGTGTAGGCCGATGGGGAAAGCCCTACCTTCCTTTTTTCCCTCAGAGGCAGATGGAGCCGGGCCTTCTGGGACAGGAGAGAGTTCCTTGTGTAGGGTCGTGATGGGAAAGCCCTACCTTCCTTTTTTTTTCCCCTCAGGGTCAGATGGAGCAGGGCCTTCGGGGAAGGAGAGAGTTCCTTTGTGTAGGGCCGATGGAAAAGCCCTACCTTCCTTTTTTCCCTCAGAGGCAGATGGAGCAGGGCCTTCTGGAAGGAGAGAGTTCCTTTGTGTAGGGCCGATGGGAAAGCCCTACCTTCCTTTTTTCCCTCAGCAGGCAGATGGAGCAGGGCCTTCTGGGAAGGAGAGAGTTTCCTTTGTGTAGGGCATTTCTTTCCAAATCAAATGCAAACTGAAACTTGGCTTTCTTTGGTTTTCATGTCTCCAGATTTTCCAGTGCTGCTTTTCTAGTCCAAAAAGAATGTGCCCAGATGTACCTTCCCGGTTTGTTTTAAAGGGCATAAATACTATCTGGGTGCTGGAGGTGATAATAAAGGAAGTAAGAGGTCGCACAAGATAAAAATGAAGTATGCTGAATAAGGTTTTGCTCTTGGCCTATTTTTATGTAGAAGGCTGCCAGTAATACACATCAGGGTGGGAATGAGATGTCTCTATAAATGTTGTGGCGGCCATCATTACTTACCAGCAAAGCAATGGTGAGGATGCTGGGACTTGCAGTCTGACAACATCTGGAAGGCAACACACAACACACCACACACACACACATATATACTGAAAGGACACTTGAAACTGGGTGGCTACATATAGCCCATGGGCCACTCGCTTCCCCACTGTCAGAATCCACCATAGTTGAGGCTCCAACAGTAGTCCCTGGGTTTTTGTTGTGTGTCTTCAAGTTGTTTCGAAGTTTATGGCAGCCTTATGTGACCCTATAATGGGGTTTTCTTGGCAAGATTGTTCAGAGGAGGTTTGCCATTGCTTTCCCCTGAGGCTGAGAGCATGTGACTTGCCTAAGGTCACCCAGTGGGTTTCATGGCTGATTTGGGAATCAAACCCCGGTCATCAGAAGATGTTTCATTTAACATTAGCCAACCAGGCTTTTGCATACAATAAAACAATTCAATACATATGAAACTAAAATAGGACAATAAATTGGTAGTAAAATATACAAATAAAACGGAGATTATATCTTGTCATAAACAATTTAAGGGCTTCTCTTTTGGATAGAGCTAACTTAATATATTGGCCGTCTGATAGGACACGTAATAATCAGTTCCTCACCAGTAAAGAAATTACTTGTTTAAAGGGAATAGCATTCCTGATATGTACAACAAGAGGGTCAAGGTACGGTACTGGGCTCTCAGGTCCAAATACAAGAAACATTCCAGAAGAAAATGATGCAAATCTTCGGTCTTCCTGCAGCCATAGGGGCACTGTGGTTGGTGTTCAGTAAGCCACCATAATTCCCTTTAACTCCCATAAGTGCAAGGTATTTAATCTGCACTTAGTTAAAAGGACTTTACAGTCACATGGAGATGTAAAGGCTAGATAAGTGCTGGTGTGAGGACCATAAAATCCACCACACTTGCTCCCAAGTGGTTAAAGAAGGTACTCTCACTTTTGGTAATCTGAAATAGAGCCATTTAGAAGGGCCAATCAAACCTGTAGAATTGTATGAGTAAATAATTTCTCTTGGACATTGATACCCACATCCTGGATTGTCAGTGGCGGGTTACAGACCGCCTCTTTGAGGCGGCTGGTACCCGCCCCTTTCCCCGCCGGATCAGGGCCTGAGTTGCCAGAACGGCTGCCGCTGAGGCCGATCTGCCGCTGTTCAGCTGCGGGGACAGCAAAACGCTGCTTCCCCGCAGCCTGAAAAGGGTGTCCTTGGGGCTTCAAGCCCCAAGGACACCCCGTGGCGGCGGGGGAGGGGGAGAAAGGGGCCTGCTTCGCTGGGCGCAGCTGTCTAAGGCTGGCCCAGCGAAGCAAAGTGGCGCCGCGGACCAGGAAGGAGCTCTGAAATGGAGCTCTTTCCTGGTCCGCAGAAAGGGTGCCTAGGCGCCCTGCCGGGATTGAGGACGTCACGTCCGCGCTGCCCCGTCTAGAGGCAGCGCGGCCGTGACGTCCCAACGGCGGCGGCCGTGATGGAAGGGCCGCCGCCGTTTAGTGCATGACGAGCACGGCACTAGGGTTAGGGCGGTGTGGAAGCACCGCCCTTTTGTAACCCTAGTGCATGCTCGTCACGCACTAAAGTGCCAGTCTGTAACCGGCCAGTGTCTCATTGATAAAAGGTCCTGTGGTAGAAAATGGTTAGACTGAGCCAAAGTGTTCCAATTAGGACTTATCTGGGCATTGAAGTCTCCTATTAAAATGAAATGGGCCTCAGAATATTTGCTCTCCAACTAGAGTAAATATTCTTCTAGCTGTTCCCAAATATTTTCAGAATAATGCTTGGAATTTTGAGGTGGAATATAAACATTAATCATAACAAATGAGATCATACCCAACTTCAGAAAAACTCTCATTGCCCAGGGATCTAAAATACCTATAAAATAGGATTCAGTTTTCAGTGAAGTGGACACACAACATGCAAGATCACCTCCTAGACGTTCCTTAGAGGTACTGCTGTTGGCTGGGACTGAATACGTCCTATAATCAACAAGCCAGATGTCATTGGTAGACCATGTTTCCTGGAAGCAAATGATATCAAACTGCTTTAAATACTTCTGGAATGGAACATCAGAGATGTAGCCCAACACTCAAACCACTATACCATGCTATGTTATCACATAGCATGCTTTGCCAGTTGTAATGTGAAAGACTTGAGGGAAGGCAATATGAAATAACCTCTCTTTTTAGTTAAGGAACTGACTGGCAAAAACTAACAAACACATACCTTTTTGAAATTTATATTTCATTTTCATTTATAGATCAAGTTATTTACTGTGAAAACAAATATTCTGGAGTTTCTCTTGCTCTCCCTGTTTCTCTCCTCAGTTGAAAATATATGACTACACACTGTAGAATTGCAGGATCATCTAAAGACAGCTGAATAAGCAATTTATTATATAGCATTTCTAAACAGATTGTTTGGGAGTAGCTTGGATGAAATTAATTTATTTGATTAATTTATCCAGAGGCTGCTTGTCAAGGAAACAGTAAGACAGGCAATCCCTTTATGGGGGCATAGAATAATGCAGCATAGCCCAATATGAAATGCTCATAAGAGGCTTAAAGAACCAGCTTTCCTCTATTGATATTGTTAACCCCAGTGGGACATTTTCATTAACACCAATTGCAGTAATTGGAGACAAAAGGTGAACAAGATCAATTCTCAAAGACGAGAAGGTGGCTTGACTTTCAGGAGCACTGGTCCTAGTCCAAAAAGGAGTCCAAATAAGGGGGAAAATATTTGCCTTGAATATCTGCCAAGTACACAGATGAACACCAGAATTTGAATACCAGAAATCCAGTTAAGATGAAGACAAGAAAGGCACGGGCAAAAAATGGATAAACAATCAATTCTGCCTGCCTGTCTTTCCACAAGGTATATGGGTTTCTTCCACTATATTTACAGCTATAGGATCATTTAAACCAGGGTAGGCAACTGTCAGAGATGGGTGGTGGTGGTGGTCTCATTGGCTCTTTTATGGGATCATGAAAAGCCATGCTTTCTGCTGAATATGTTAAAAAGTTGTGCCCAAATGCCACCAAGGGTAATTATGCCAGATTCATTTGGTCATCTCTAGGCCATTTTTGGGCCTACCTAGCTTGGTGAAGTAGTTTGACTATTGGACTATGACTCTGGAGACCAGGGTTCAATTCTCAGTTTGGCCATGAAACCCACTGGGTGACTTTAGGAAGTCACATGCTCTTGGCCCCCGGGGAAGGCAATGGCAAACTCCTCTGAACAAATCTTGCCAAGAAAACCCCACCTTAGGGTTGGCATAAATCAGAAATGACTTGAAGGCATACAACGACAACAACAAGAAAGGGCATTTCAGTTCTAGGAAAGGCATTTTTCCAACACGAAGTGACTTGGAATTCAACTTTTGGATCACTTTCTATTGGCTAGAAAGGACCTTTCCTGGGTCTAGTATTGTCAAGGGTGAGGTGGGGGCAAAACATACCAAATGTGCCCTACAAGTGCTCTCTCTCTGTGTAATAAACAATTTGGGGGGATTTTTTCATGAAAACAAGCAAATACACACTTGGGTTTGCATGCTTAAAACAGAATAGAAATCTCTTCCAACTATGATTTTATGATTCTATAATTAAGATAAGGACAAGAAAGACAGTGAACAAGCAAGAGGAAAACATTCAGTGTGCAGACAATATAAAAGCTGTAACAACTTCTAAGAAGCTAGCAAACTAGAACTAAGTGTGTGTGTGCCTTTAAGTCACCTGTCAACATATTCAACCACATGAACTTCATAGGGTTTTCTTAAACAAGGAATACTTGGGGATGACTTTGCTATTTCCTGCCTCTGAAATACAGCCGACAGCACCTGGTCTTCATTGATGGTCTCCCATCCAAGTACTAACCAGGGCTGACCCTGTTTAGGTTCCAAGATCAAATGGGATCTGGTACCTTTAGGGTTTTGAGGCCTACTAAATGCATATCAATATACATTTTCTGTATCCGTTGAAGCTTAGGTTAAATTTAATCTGCTGAACTGGTGTTCAGCAAAAGTTTTATTTTTTAGAGTACAAATCCCAGAACTCCCTAGCCACCAGAACAGTGATGGCTAGGTTACCCTGGGCTAGGGATGCCATAACCCGGCTGCACCTGTGATTGTAACGGTTTTGGGGTACTGGCACGGTCACGGTCCGGTTCACTCTAAATCCCAGGTTTGGGCCCCGGCTGGCAGCCATCGCGCCTAAAGGGAACACTCATCCCCTTGAGGCTGGCCGGCCAATGGCAGAGCAGCTGGGGCGGAGCTGTTTCCAGCCCCACTCTGCCATTGGCCAGCCTCAAGGAGGAGGTGGACCCTTGGAGGAGGAGGAGGAGGAGTGAGACTCTGGGCCAGCCAGGGGGAGGGGAAAGCGCCCTTTCTTAGTGCATGGCGAGAAGGAGGAGGAGGAGGAGGAGGGTGCCCATTTTCAAAGTCCCCCCCCCCAAAGGGCACTTTATGTGTACAGTAGAGTCTCGGTGAAGAAGTATGGGACGTCGGATTGGAGACAAAAGTCCCTCGCCTTGCCTTGCCTCGCCTTGCCTCCTCCCTCCCTGCCTCCCTACTTACCTTCTCTGCTTGGGTCAGGCTTCTCCTCAGCGGCTGCATTTTCTGCAGGCTCCCTTTGGTCTGAGGAAAATGAAGCCGCCGAGGAGAGGCCGGGGGCTGTCCTCCGCAGCCGCCGAGTCCTCGCCTTCCCTGCTCCCTTCCCTGCTCCCTTCCCTTCCCTTCCCTTCAAAGGGCTCCAAAAAGAGCCCTTTGGAGGAAAGGGGAGGTCTGGGAAGAGCAGGACCAGGCTAGTGCCCAGGTCTCTCCTCTCCTTTCCTGCCTCCCTTCCCTTCCCTTCAAAGAGCTCCAAAGAGCCCTTTGGAGGAAAGGGGAGGTCCGGGAAGAGGAGAGTGGCCTCGGAGGACAGGCCTGGGCCAAGCACTTAAGGTCCTCTGAGGAGCCTGTGTCCTTGGTCTAGGCTTGTCCTCTGTGGCCTCGGAGGACAGGCCTGGGCCGAGCACACAGCCCCTCTGAGGAGCCTGCGTCCTCGGTCTAGGCTTGTCCTCCTCCATTTTGATCATGCCTAAGAAACATGCATTTATATTAACCTTTTTTTAAAAGCATCAAATTTTTTCGTGTGTCCTCCATTTAAAAAAGTGTCCTACATTTGTCCCAGTTTGGAGGTCCTGACTTATGGCAACCCTACCCTGGGCCAGTTACTGAATGGTTGGTATGACACATCTAGATCAAACTTCCCCAATATCATCCTGTGAGTAATGTATATATTAGTATATACTAATTAATGACATTAGCATCCCACATTCTGGTTTAATTTCAGTAACAGGAAGCCATTCTTTCTGAAAAACTAGTCCACGTTTTTCTTCCACCCCTATTCCTCCTTGTAAGTGAACAAATGGTGCTAACTATGCCATTTTTGCCATTTTCCAAGTTTTGCTTTTCAACCCAGATCTTAAGAGCAGAAGGTTAATGATCTCACCACTCAGTACCCAAATCCTTGCTGCAGCTGGGAGATTCCAAATGAGTTCATGATGTTCTGTTTTGGATATGTGTATCGTAATTGCCTTTTATGAATTCCCAGCATGGTTCATTGAAACTGAAAAATAATGAACATATAAGTTAAATGAGAAGGCTTCTTTTCTACTCAAACTTTCTGTAGTGTCAAACTATAGAAATAAAAATTTCCTCCCATCTAAATTAGTGCCATGAATTGAGCTCAGAATGGTCAGGTCCCTTCTGTTGCTGATGGGACACAGCAGGCTGACATTTCTAATCCCCACTCCATCAGCAAGTGAAGCTGCAACAATCAGAAGCAGGCCTCTTCTTGCAATTCCTTGTTGCAGTCTCACCCACTAGTGGGAGAGGGCTGGAAATGTCATCCGTTAGCACCCAGATCAGTGGCAGAATAGATCTCTATCACTGTGGCTGCTGGCTGTTGAGGAAGGTTTTGGGGAAGGCATTTATAAGTGTTGTAAACATGAATATATAATAGTGAGTACAAAGCAGTTATAGATCTGTAACTCTAGGTTACAAATCCATAACTGAAATATAAGACAAGTCTACAATACGAAATGTAATTTTTCCACTTCCTCATCACTTTTCTTTTTTCAAGTCAATCAGAGATGGAACTAGAGATGTTAAAGGATCGTCATCTCAGCATAACTCATGTAAAGAGAAACACATGCTCTTTTGAACTGGTTTTTGCCAATAAGTGTGGGAAGGATATATTTTTGTTTAAAAAGCTGTTTCAAGTTGTGTTATCCCCTCATATGCTTTTCATAAAATCTGTCTTCTCCTGAACCCTCATGATTAGGTACAGATCAGCATCAGGTAGTCAATTCAATCATAAAGGACTATATCTGGATCTGATTTTGTATATTTTTATCCAAGGTTATTTTAATTTTAATTTTTAAACTCACTTTCTGAGATGATCTGAATACAAATGCATACGCCTCCCATGGAACTTCTCTACTTTAAATATTCAACATCCGGCAGCCTGGTTTATCCTTATCTCACAAGGACATTTAATTTCTCATGCTAGACTCACCCCAAGAATAAGCACCGTTTCCATGCTTAAATCTTAATTCTCAAGGAAAGCCATGGCAAATTGGAAGTGAATACCATTTGTCGGGTAACACCTCATGGATTGAAATAATTCATCATACAAGCTTTTCTTGGAAAACAAAATGCCACACCAGTCTGAGCTATATAGAAAATGTTTCTTATTTAACTAACAAACTACCCTGGAGCCAACAGGAACACTAGTACTGCTGCACAAAGTTTCTGACTTATTCATCATCAGTATTTATTATTAAAGTCTTATCTGTTTCAGTGTGGTGAATAGTGCCTTGGGACATGGTGCTCCAAGCTACAACAACAAAATAGAAGTTTATGAGATTTGCATAATATCCTACAAAGGGTATTAGTCTGGAACAATATGAATCCCCTGGATCAACCACATAGCCCCTTTGGTGTTTAATTTTGGTAAATATTTAAATAACAGCAAGTTTGTGTAATTATAAAGAGTCCTCTTCTTTAAAAGAGTTGTAAATCATGTAATAGTACATGCTTTTCTTTTTAAAAATCAAGCTTCTATAAGAATAGGAAGCTCATTTAAATATGCTTATTATATTAACCAAATTCTTTTTGACTTATCTTTGGAGGAGTTTTGTTCTCTGATCAAGGTATAGCAGACCGGAGTAGATATAGATGCCTGATGCCATCTGGGAGCACTGGAGTTGTATATCTTCACCTGCAGGGTTACACATTAAGTGCACTGCACAGCTCTTGCACTGAATGGCAACATAGCACAACTGATTGCATAACTAAGAGGACCAGGAATGCACAATGCATGCACACAATGCTCAATGTGAAAAATGCACACATATGCAGTTCTCATTCATGTGCAATGCAGATACATGCACAAGATCCATTCAGGTCTATTCCTCAACCTTGAACTGAATGTGGAATTCTGCAATCAGACAACAAAGACCAACTACAGTTGGCACTCTGTATTCACAGACTTTTTACCCATGGATTCAACCATTCATGAGTCGAAAATGTTCCAAAGTAATATAAATTCCAAAAGAAACCTTTTTTTTTGCCATTTTATATAAGGGACACCATTTCACTATGCTGCTGCATTTAATGAGATGAGCATCCACATATTTCAGTATCCATGGGGTATCTTGGAACCAAACCCAAGTAGATATCAAGGGCCCACTGTACTTCTGTTGGAAAACTTATACATCTACTGTATAAGACACCAATAGGATTCTGGCCAAATATTTATTTATTTATTTCTCTCTCTCTCTCTTCTTTTATCCCATCCTAGGACCTATGTTAACTCACAATGCAGCTTAACACAAAAATATATATACTGGTAATAAGTTTTTTAAAAATAAGATCAATTCTTTTTTATTAAAAAGCACTAACTTAAAATGGTTAAAGCATTACAATAAGGTAAAATATATATAGGGTGATTCTATATTAAATAATTCATCTACAGCAACCAGTTAATAGCTGAAAGCCTATCTCAATAAAAAGGCCTTTGCCAGCCAGTAGAAGGAGAGTAGAAAGAGGGTCAGCCTAGCCTACCATTTAAGAGAATTCCACTGCTTGGGACCAGCTACCAAGTAGTCCAATTCTAAATATAAAGTATTTTGATATTAAGCATTTTACTTTGGTATGCTTTTGGGCCTGAGAACTGCATTATAAAATTTGAAGAGCTGCAAAATTTGAAAGGGTATGTGCGTTCTGGTCTGGAAGTGCAAATTGGATCAAGTTACTTTGAAATGGGGACTAAATAAAATAATTGAGCTAGGGATGTAAATATTCAACTATTTCATATTCACATGTGAGAATAAATTACTGTGATAGCTTTCCCCTCAGCTGTGGGAGAAAACAGATAGTCCTCCACAGGATTTTCCATCCCAGCATCTGAAATGAATGCACAAGAATTATCCTTCTGAAGGAAATACATTGTAAAACACAATGAAAAACATGTTTCTCCATATTCAATGGGGAAAACAGGTATCCTGTGCAGGAATCTGTGTTTTCTCTGCAGGGATCAGTGTTTTCTGTGCACAGAAAAAAGAGCATACGGGTTGGACATTTTCTTTGGAAAAATAATGTTTCTATAACATGCCGGGGACATTTGACTCCATGAGAAAATTGTGGAAAATTCTCACTGGGCTATTGTCCTTCCCAGTGGCATTTTCCACTTGTCAGAAAATTTTGACCTGGAAATAAATAATTATGAATATTATTTTAATCGCTATTCTGAACATCTTTATTGGAGGGGCCTGAATAGTAGACAATGTTCAGAATTTTGCTGGTGTCTTGCCATGTGTAAGTTTCCCTGAAGAAATGGTTGAAAATTTTGTCTGATACAGAATGGCTGCAGTTAGTTCACATTTGTGGAAACACAACTGTGCATGTATAGCACCTGTAGCTTATTGGTTTGGTCCATAAGGTGGCAGAACCCTAAAAGAGGAGTTGTTATTAGCTGAGTTTAGAAAAAGAGGGAAAACTGTAGAGGAGAGGATCCATAGCTATCAGGGATAAGGATTAGGCTCTTTTCACTTTGAATAAGGTAGCAGGATTTTAAATTAAGTATTTAGGAAGGGACAAAAAGGGTAAATTATTTATAGTGGAATTTCTGTCACATGTTTGCACCTTTGTTCTATCTTTTATTTAGGGCTTTAAAATTTGTCTCCAAGGTTACTTGCTGTATTACTGAGCAGTACGTACAGAACATTTCTGTAGTCAAGTCCTACACATCATTGGATGCATGGAATTTTGGGATGTTGGATATGTGTTTAATTTAATATATAATTTGTTGTATTGTTGATATATGTGACTTACATTAACTTAATTTTTTATGGAGTATCCACATGGCCAGAAGAGGGGCTAGCTTACACGAATGACTCTTGAACAACACCTGAATTAAGAATAACAACATCTTGACAAAATGCAGGCTTGGGACTAACACTGTCATATCTTTTTTCTTCTATATGATTTTTAACATCTTTGCCTGATGTTGAAGCCAATGGAGCATTTTGGCTGGCCAATAAAGGTGTCACAATTTTGTGGGTTTTGGGTGTTACGATACTTAAATTGTGATATGCATTTATGATTGGCCCCATAGACCCCCTGAAAAGGTGCACATATAATGCCATTGTATGTGCTGATCCATATCCACATAAGATGCCCACTGGGTTGCACATTCATTTGTGCATGCAATAGTGCAACACTGTTATTCAACATTAGGCTTGTGTATCACAATCAATGATTAACTCCACATGAAGAGATCTTTAGTATGCATTCCCAAATGTGGAATCTTTGCCAATACAGAGCAAGACAAATCAAGAATCTGAGGATACCTCTTGAGCAATGTTTTAAAAAAAAATACTTGGAGGAACCCCTGGTTATGCTAGCCTATGTCACCAAGATGATTCTGGCCATCAGGATTCTGGCGATCTATGTTACATAGATGGACCCATGTTCAGTCCCTGGCATCCCCAGGCAAATGCTTTCAAGTAATAAATAGGTTTAGAGAATGACTTATACAGACCGAGACATGAGACACCCTTGACTCTTTCATTTGATTCTTTCACTAGTTTTTTTTTAAAAAAAGTGGGTTGTGGGGGGTGTTTTGTTGTTTTTTTTTTTTTGGGGGGGGGGAATATGTGCTTTCCCTGAGTATATGATCCCAGAGGTGAGGCTTCTGATCAGTCATTGGGGGGATTCAGACTGGCAGAAAGGGGTGACGAGATGCCACCCCTTTCTACCCCGGATGGAGGCCGCAGCAGACAAACGGCATGATCTCTGGGAGGCGCACTCGCACACAATCATGACATCCATGTGGCACAGCGCTGCTTGGGCACTGCGCCGCATGGCCATCATCATTTCGTGCCCCATGTGGATGGGGCATGGCAAGATGGTGCCTGTGCAACAATAGTAGGGCTGGGCATGTTTGGATGCCCAGCCCTACCTGACCCTAATTTTGGTCCCAGGCCGGCGCAAAATGCTGGTCTGTACCAAGCCATTGACTAGCTTGGAGGTAGAGCTAGCAGCCGCTAGCTCTATATTACTGCTGCTTCAGTCTTTGGAGCTCAGTCTCTAAGGGCCAACAGTATAGTCATATCAATAAGAGTTATTACAGCCTGAAAGAGATGAAAAAATAACTGCAGGGATAGAGGTGGGGGGAATCTGTCATTGTCTGCTAAAAAGTGTGTGCAATGTTTGCCTTCCTGCCAGAAAATCTCTCTGACTACACTTGCAGCAAGTGCCAGCTGGTGGTTCTCTTGGAAGAGAAGGTCAACACATGGTAGCTATGTGCTGAGATTCTTCAATGCATCAGAAAACAAGAGGACTTCCTGGATAGAGAAGAGGGAGAATTGATCGTACAGAACCAAGAGGAAGAAACTGTCAATGAAAATAAAGAGGGCTGTAGCACAGAGATCACAACTCCCTTGTTGCAACAGTTTCACTGGCTGCCAGTCTATTTCCAAGCACAATTCAAAGTGTGGTTTTGACCTATAAATTCCTATAGGCTCAGGGCCATGTTTTGAGATCTGTTGTGTAGGCACTGCTCTCGCTCTCAGTACCTTTATAGGTAGATCTAGTAGGAACATGGAAGAGTGTCTTCTCAGTGGGTGCCTACAGATTTTGGAACTCTCTTCCCAGAGGAATTAGACTGGTACCCTCTCTATTTTGCAGACAACTAAAGCCTTTTCTATTTTGACAGGCATTTGATCAGTGTGTATATAAGGCCAGTCTCATCTACACATACACTGGACACTACTAAGTTTTGTCCCAGTATATGTGTGTGTGCGTGTGTGTGCAATGATATATGTTTTAAACCAGTTTTAATTGTTTTTACTCTCTAATGCTGCTTAAACTTCTATATCTTATGAATTTTTAACTATGTATGTTTAATCTTATCATAAGCCGCCAAAATATCCTAAACACAAGAGATCCCATTTAAACTTGGAAGCAAATCAGGGTTATAGAATCATAGAATCATAGAGTTGGAACAGACCACAAGGGCCATCCTGTCCAACCCCCTGCCATGCAGGAACTCTCAGTCAAAGCATCCCCGACAGATGGGCATCCAGCCTCTGTTTAAAGACCTCTAAGGAAGGAGACTCCACTACACTCCGGGGGAGTTTGTTCCACTGTTGAACAGCCCTTATTGTCAGGAAGTTCCTCCTAATGTTGAGGTGGAATCTCTTTTCCTGTAGCTTGCATCCATTGCTCCGGGTCCTAGTCTCTGGAGCAGCAGAAAACAAGCTATCTCCCTCCTCAATATGACATCCCTTCAAATATTTAAACAGGGCTATCATATCACCTCTTAACCTTCTCTTCTCCAGGCTAAACATCCCCAGCTCCCTAAGTCGTTCCTCATAGGACATGGTTTCCGGACCCTTCACCATTTAGATCTCCCACCTTTGGACACTCTCCAGTTTCTCAATGTCCTTTTTGAATTGTGGTGCCTAGAACTGGACACAGTATTCCAGGTGGAGCCTGACCAAAGCAGAATACAGTGACACTATTACTTCCCTTGATCTAGACACTGTACTTTTATTGATGCAGCCTAAAATTTCATTGGCCTTGTTAGCTGCTGCATCACACTGTTGACTCATGTTCAACTTGTGGTCTACTTGGACTCCTAGATGCCTTTAATACATAGTCCCATTCAGCCAGGTGTCCCCCATCCTATATCTGTGCATTTCAATTTTCTGCCCTAAGTGCAGTACCTTACATTTCTCCATGTTGAAATTCATTTTGTTAGCTTTGGCCCAGCTTTCTAGTCTATTCAGGTCATTCTGAAGTTTGATTCTGTCCTCAAGGGTATTAGTTAATTTGGTGTCACCTGCAAATGTGAAAAGCATGCCCCCAATTCTGTCATCCAAGGCATTGATAAGGATGTTGAATAGCACTGGGCCCAGGACTGAACCCTGTGGGACCCCACTGGTCACTTCTCTCCAGGATGAAAAGGAGCCATTGTTGAGCACCCTTTGGTTTTGGCAGGTCAACCAATTACAGATCCATGTAATAGCTACCTTGTCTAGCCCACATTTTATTTTTTATTTTTTTATTTAGTATTTTTGAGATTTTACAAAAACAAAACAGATTTATCTACTTTCCATACATATACATACTTTTATATCTTAGTCATTTTTTTTTACAAAACCCCCTAAATATCCCCTCAGTGCACCCCACCCTTGGAGCCATTCCTGTCTTTATACTCCATCCAAAATTTTAACTCCTCCTGTGGAGGTAATTTTCCATCTTCTTTTCTTAGTACATTTTCAATAAATTTTTTTCATCTTTCATCAAAATCATTTCTTTTCCATAATCCTTTTTTTTACTTTCAATTTACATGTTAATTTGTCATTAATTGCTAAGTTCCAAACTTCTTTATACCAATCCTCCAATTTCACATTTATTTTTGTTTTCCAATTTCTTGCTATAATTAATCGCGCAGCAGTAAAGAAATTTCTTACAAGGTTTTTTTCTTCTTTCCATTCTACTTCATTGTATATTGATAACAATACTATATTTGGTTTTCTATCTATCTTTATATTCATAATATTTTCTATCTCTCATATTACTATTTCCCAAAATTTTTGTACGTATTTACATTGCCACCACATATGTATATATGATCCTACATCCTGGCAACCTCTCCAACAATATTTTGAATTCTCTTTGTTTATATTATGTAGTCTCGCTGGTGTCAAATACCATTTCCAAATCAATTTATAATAATTTTCCTTAATTCGCACCGATAAATTTTTCAAATGTATTTGTTCCCAAATCTTATTCCATTCATTATCACAAATTTTACATCCTAATTCATCTCCCCATATTTCTTTTAAAATAGTTTGATTTAATTTTTACCTTTTATTGTCCATTAATATTTTATAAATTTTACTAGTTATACCTTTCATATTTTCATTTCCCTCCATTTCTTTTCCTTTCTGAACTATTTGTTCAAATTGGCGGGTTACAAACCGCCACTTGGGACGTCCTCAGGACGTCCCAGTTTAAAAAAGGGGTGTCTCTTCCAGACGCCCCTCTTCCTGTTACGGACTCTGTCCGTAACAAATGGCGGCGGCCGTTCCACACAGCCGCCGCCATCTTGACGTAACGGACGCTGTGCGTCCGCACATCACGCGGTGCTAATGATGTCGCGAGTGCGCCATTGGCGCCTCGCGGCGTCATGAGTGCGACGCCAGAAGAAGCTCCATTTTGGAGCTTCTTTTTTGCTCCGTAAGGGAGCCGTGCGGTTTGGCTGCGGCGGCTCCCTTACGGAGCAAACAGCAGCGCCGGGAGACCGCCTCAAAGCGGCGGTTTGTAACGCCTCTAAGTGTATATTTTCCTTTTTCTATATTTTTCTTCCAATTTTTAAACCATTGTTCTATATTTGCATAAAATGTAACCAAGACATATTTATCCCCCTAAGTTTTTATTTTATATTTTCTTTTCCTATTTTTAATTCCATCCAATTTTCCATTTTATCTATTTTCCTTTCCTTTAATTCTTTATCTAATAAGTCTTTTAAATTTTTTGGGAAGGATTTTTCCATTATTATTGGTGTTATCATTGAGTTTTCATTCATTAATCCTTTTTTATATTTATTCCAAATTTCTAATATATTTTCCATAAATGGGTTTTCAATTTCTTTAATTTCTTTCCTACTAATTTCCTTAAAGAAAAGTTGAGAGCTTTGAAAAATGGCTGCCAAAGTGAGTTCAGTGACCTGCATTGGAGCCGGGCTGTACCCCGATGGCGGTTTTGAGGTGAAAAGCCATGCGATAACACCATGAATGAAGACTGAATTCAGCAGCAGTAAGACACTTTATTTAGCTGTGTGATAATCTCCTATATTTCCAAGGAAGAAACTGGCAAAACCACCTCTGAGCTTCCTTTCCCTGAGCAAGTCCTTAACACCAATAATAGCAGCAAAGAAGGCAAATACTACTATAGCCTGCATTAATAGAAGCATAGTTACCAAACCAAGGGAAGTAACTTTCCCACTACAGTAGACCCTTGGTATCTGCTGGGCTTTGGTTCCAGGACCCCCTGTGGATACCAAAATCCATGGATGCTCACGTCCCATTAAATACAATGGATAGTAAAATGAAGCCCCTTATATAAAATGGAAAAATCAAGGTTTTCTTTTTAGAATTTACATATATTTGAATATTTTCAAAATGTGGATAGTTGAATCCATGAACAAAGAATCCTTGGATAAGGAGGGCCGACCGTATATCCTGCATTGGCCTGGTTTCATCTGGATTATTGTCTTTTCTTTGGGCTAGCTTTTTTTCTTTTTTGCTTTATCTTCTTTTCTCTTTGATTTGTATGTTTTATATATACAGAAAATTTGTTTGGTAATATATAGACAGACAGACAGATAGAACTGTATTACAAAGTTTGGGGAAGGGCTCAGTCCAGAAGAAAACTATCTTTCAATTCACACATTAATTTGAGATGTTCATTTTAAGTTAGTTTATATAAAAATGCAGACCAAACAAAATTCTCTCTGATACTTCCTCAGAAACATTAATTGTCTCATTGTAGGGTTTTTGACTTCACACACACACACACACACACACACACGCATATATGGGTGGGCGAAATAAAACACATACATATATTATGCTTTTGCAGATTATTCACTAGAGCTAAACCCTACCAATTTTCCTCCAATTTGGTTTTTGGGGAAATGTGGCAGGCACACCCTAAAACGGCCATTGGGGTTTAAACAGTTTCTTTTTACATAGCCCAGGCTCAACCTCCATGGAGTAAATAGCATATCTCACCCTTGAAGAGTGATTATGTTTCTTTCACTCTTGAGAGAGGCCTTTATAATTCATCCATACCTGAGGCACTTATGAGTTATGGGGTCCTTCATGCTCTTGAAAGAAACTTAATGTTTGCCCTTCATGGATGAAATCCCCTATATATATATGAAAATCATAAAATTAAAGTTTGTACATTTTTAAAAGGAGGGAAAGTGTGTATTTTTCCCTTGGACATGAAATGTAAGTATAACCCGAGGAATTTTTTTACTCCTTCTTTTGAATGGCATGTTGATAGATGTTTGGAGGAAAACATGGCAATGTAAAACATTGCAGCAACAAAAGATCCATTTTATTCTATTTGAGACAAAAAACTGAGCAAGAGAAATAGCCTTTTCCAGTGATCACTCTTCCATTGAACATCCTGTTGTCACTCCCTTTGGAATGCTTCCATCTTTCCTCATTTTTATGAGCTGATGTGACTTTAATAGGAACTGAGGGATTACACACAAAAATGTCACAATCATACTGATGGTTATGGAAAACATAGGGTCAGGCTTCCCAGTATGACTGCGGTAATAAAAAGTTTATAATGGACTTTAAGATGACTAGTCCTGTGTTCCAGTAAATTCTAGCAATGTACAAAATCTTCCTTAGAAGCGCTGCTCCTCTTCATAGGTCCTGTCCAGGTTATTCCAGGGGGAGCCTCGAGTATGTTGGCTCTGGACCTACCCTGACTTACTCCAGTTATCTTAACCCTCCATTCTGATACTGAGAAGCTATTCACATGCACATCCCACAGTGTCGCCTGGTGTGGTGATGGTGATTGCAATTCACTCACTTTTAAGGTCAGAATGGGGCACCCAGCCTCAATCGCATGGCAGAGTGAAGCATGCAAACAGCATCAGAATGGAGGGCTATAGATCTGCCAGGAAGATCTGGAGCAAATGGTGACTTTTTAATTTGCAGTGAGAGGGGTATGCTCAGAGTTTGACACTGAATGGCCTGCATGTCATCCAAAATGAGCTAGACTTGGGTATTGGGCTGAGACTGGGTATTCACTTTCCCTCCTCCCAAAAAGATGGTGGGGAGGCAAGTGTATTTGGCCCCTGCAGACAAAGACATCATACCTTTCCCCCTTCAACCTTGTGTTAATATTCCTCAAATGTTTCACTTCAGGAAACATTTCTCAATTCAGTTTTACAAATATTTGTTTTAGGTCAGGATAGACAACATCCAATGGAAAAGGGCTGAATTCCCAACCCTTATCTGTCTTTGCCTGTTATCATTTAAGGCTGTTGGCCATTGTTTTGTTTTTCATATTTGTTGACATATTTTGGTTAGCACTAGCACTGATTCTGTCTGGGTGGATTGTAGCAGTACAATTAGCATATCATCTGATTCTAGCAATTTATTTCCCCCTATTTTTCTTATTGCAGCTTCCACCTTGCTTTTTAGAATATGTGATTCATCTTCATGTGATTCTTCATTCCGTGTGTAATTAATTTTTCCATCTCTTTTATATAACTCTTCTGTGTATTGCACCCAACATCTTTTTATATTTTCTTGATCTCGCAGTATGTTATTTTTTTCTTATCATAGAGTATCCGGGCTCTTGGTTTAAACTTCTCTTTGAGTTCCTCGATCTTGTGGAAGAGGTCTCTCAATGCTTCCTTTTTTGTTGTTGTCTTCTATTTCTCTGCATTGGTCATTGTAATCGTTCTCTTTATCCTTGTGCATTAGTTATTGTACAGTTGCATTTATAGTTCTGGTTTCATTCCTATCTCACCTTTGTTTTGCCTCTCTTCTTTACTGCTTGAAGCATTTCATCTGTTATCCATTGTTTCTTCTCTTTTGTTTTGGCCACCAATAGTGTCTTTATGCATTCTTCCTTATCTATGTCCTTGACTTCTGCACATTGTTCTTCTGATTCTCAGTCAATTATGGTTAAAAGCATACATCTATTTCTTACGTTGTCAGTTAAATCTGTTGAGATATTGTTCAGATCATATTTTGTGTAATGATTATTTTTGTTTTCTTCTTGAACTTTACTCTAATTTTTCATATAAGTAGTTCATGATCTGTACCACAGTCAGCACCTAGTCTAGTTTTGGCCACCAGAATAGATCCTCTCTAGCTTTTGCTTCTAATTATACAGTCGGCCCTCCTTATACGCAGATTTGCCATGCATGGATTTGAGCATACGTGCATGGCAAATCCGGGGATTTTGTCTCCAATGGCGGCGCACGTGCACGCGCACCGCCATTGGGGACAACTTCCCTCCCTCTCCTCTCCTCCCCCCAACTCTTTCCTTCCCTCCCTCCCTCCCTCCCTCCCTCCCTCCCTCCTTACCTTTTCTCCCCGGTGCCGTGTCGCTGCTGCTGCCTCCGCCACCGCCTCAGCCGTAGCAGGAGGAAAGGCCGGGTGGGGGTTTTGGAGGAAAAGAAGCCTCCAGCTTGCCACTCGGCTCTTCTGTGGCGGTGGCGGCAGCAGCGGAGGACCAGCGGCAGAGGCCTCTTTGGCCTCCTCTCCGCCGCCACCGCTGCCGGGGAAAAGGCCGAGTGCTGCTCCTGGAGGCCTCCAGGAGCAGCACCCGGCCCTTTCCCCTGGCTGTAGCTGCGGAGAAGGGCCTCTGGTGCTGGAGGACCAGCGCCGAGGGCCTCCTCTCCGCAGCCATCGCTGCTGGTGGAAAGGCCGGGTGCTGCTCCTGGAGGCCTCAGGAGCCGCACCCGCGCCTTTCGCCGGCAATGGCGGGCGGAAGCGGAGGGAGGAGGAGGAGGCGGAGGAGAGCCTGGAGGACCAGCGCCAGAGCCTCCTCTCCCCACAACCGCTGCGGGGGAAAGGCGGGTGCTGCTCTGGAGGCCTCCAGGAGCAGCACCTGGCCTTTCCCTGATGTAGCGGCGGAGAGGAGGAGGAGAGGAGGAGGAGGAGGAGCGCCTGGGGCCTCTTCGGTCTCTGTCCGCCCCGGCGCCAGCACCTCGATGCAGGGCGTGGTGGCGGATGGAGGCCAGGGCCTCAGCCCCACCACATGGCCCTTGCACAGAGGTGCTGGCAGTGGTGGGCGGCGGCGGAGAGGAGGCCGAAGAGGCCTCTGCCGCTGGTCCTCCGTTGCCGCCACCCACGCCGCAGAAGGGCCGGTGGCAAGCTGGAGGCTTCTTTGCCTCAAAAACCACCCGGCCTTCCCCCCTGCTACGGTTGAGGCGGTGGTGGCGGCAGCAGCAGCGACGTGCACTGGGGAGAAAAGGTAAGTAAGGGGGAGGGGAAGGGAGAGAGGGAAGGAAAGAGTTGGGGGAGGAGAGGGGAGGGAGGGAAGTGGGGACAATGGACTTGAGCATACGCAAATTTTGGTATACGCGGGGGGTCGGAACGGATCCCCTCCTATACCAAGGACCAACTGTATATCTATCTGAAAAGTACCACTCCCTATAGTACAAATCTCCGTATCCCCTGGTAGTGCCTTGGCAGTTGTGGAATCATAGAGCTATAACTGTCTTCAGTGGTCCCCAAGATTTTCAGACTATCACCCCTTTCCTTTTAGGTGACAACCCTGGTGCCCCCCCCCATGCTAGCTAGCCAAGGCAAAAGGGAAAGAAAAGGAGGAGAGCCTGCATACATCTACCCCCCCTCCTTTTTGCCTAGCTCAGGCCAGCTAGCTAAGGCAAAAGGGAAGGGAGGGGGCAGGCACACACATTCTTGTCTCTTCCCCTTGCCTTGGCTGCTGCTCTACCAACTAGCCAAGACAGGGTATGGGAGAGGGGCAGGCACATGCATTCTCATTATTTCCCTCTTGCCTTTGCTAGCTAGCACAAGCCAGCTAGCTAAGGCAAGAAGGAACCTTCAAGAAACCTCGGAACCAGCTGTGTCTTTCTTACTGAACGAAGGGCCTTTGTCCTTGGGCTCCTTGCAGGGAAGCCCAGCATTTTCTACCACCCTACCACCTCCCTTTTCCCTCACTGCCCCCTTCTGCCCTTTCCCCCATCAGTGCCCCCTTGGAGCTTTCCAATGTCCCCAGGGGGGTGCTACTGCCCACTTTGGGAATAACTGGTCTAAATATATCCTGCCAGTGATAGGGATGTCATATGTCTGAGTCATTTGAGAGCATATACGAATGACAGAAGTCATTTGCTGTGTTCTCTTACAACACTATGATTCTATGATGTGACCCATAATCAAGTAAGGAATAAAATGAGGGAGAAATATTCTGTGGTGAGGCTTGTCAGAAAGCCCACTTGCATGAACAGAGACTACCAAAGAAGAACCTAGAGTGCTATAGGGAAGGTAAATCTGGATTTTTAATTGCAAACTAGAGCAATAAATGCAGGAAAAAAAGATCTATTTGTAATAAAATGTGAAATGTCATTGAGCTTGGCCTTTCCAAAGAAATCTCCCAAGCCTCTCAAAATAGCATCTGGTTAAATGAAACAAGGACAAATGAAATAAACTTTGTGTATGAAAAAATCTCATGAAAATTCACCAGAGTCCTCTTAATTCAAGCACCCTGGCTAAATTAGTTTGCGGGGCAGGATGCAATTCTTTTTGACAGTTCACTCTTGAGAGAAAGAATAGTAAATTACCATACCCCTGTTAAAGGCACTAATGCTGAAGAAGCACCCAAAACAGCCTGCAAAAATGCAGGCTACAAGTTAATGTGTTCGTGTGGCAAACCTGAACTAAGTTCAAATCCCAGCTTAGCCAGGGATTTGCCGAGTGGCCTTGGAAGCATTTATTCTTATTCAGCCTCTACTGCTTCTCTGGAACAGAGGAATAATAAAGCCCTACCTCACAGAACTGCTGTTGAAGGATAAGTGAAATAACGTTTGTATATCCTTTTGCATACCAAATTGTCCATAGGCATGAGTGAAAAAAATAATAGCATTTCTATAATGGGAAAAGATAGCAGGGTAGCCTTGGAGAGGAATTAGCACAGTTGGGAAGGCGAAAAAAGGAACGATAGATTAGAAGGCTTTCAAAAGGTATATTTACACAGGGGAGGCTATACCTTAAACACACCATATGGAATGCAGTTCAATACTCTTTTGTACCTTGGAGGCTTCCTTACAGGTCAAAATGTTGGAGAATCTGAAGCTTCCAATAATTCCTTGCCTTTCCACCAACTTCCAGAGAAAATTGCAATTGTCCTACTATTGTTGTTATTTTCTTGTCCATCATTACCTCGCACTTGACTATCATTTCTTAAAAGGGAGGAGGTGGCAGTTCAATTCATTTGAGATGTGGTACTGAAGAAGAGTGCTGAGGATTCCATGGACAGCCAAAAGGACAAACAAATGGGTCCTTGAGCAGATCAAGCCAGAAATATCCCTAGAAGCCAATATGATAAGACTTAAACTGGCATACTTTGGATACATCATGAGAAGGCATGACAATAATGTTAAGAAAGTTGGAGGGAAGTAGAAAGAGGGGAAGGCCACATGCTAGATGGATGGACTTTATTAAAGAGACCACAAATATGAGTTTGCAGGAGTAGAGCAGAGCAGTAGAGGGCAGGAGGGCCTGGAGATGTCTCATCTATAGGGTCACCATGGGTTGTGAAGGCAGTTAACAACAACAACAACAACAAATGCCCTCCTGTTATTGTTGGACAGCGAGTCCCAGCAGCCCCTAGCTGATGTAGCCAATGCTGATGAATGCTGGGGGCTAAAGTCTTGAAAGCTATGCAGGGTCAGTCAGCCCTGGTTACTACTTGAATGAGAGACCACGTGTGTAAGTTTTATTTCAGAGGAAGGAATTGGCAAAATAATTTTTAACTACCCCTTGTCCCCATAGGTTGATGGCTGACTTGAAGACACACACCAGCTTTGTAATCTCTGCAGATCCTGGAGCCATATCTGGTCCTAGGGCTGAATACAGCCCCAAGGCTTCAAAGGAGAGACAATGGGATGAGTTCTAGAGAGCACTAGGATCCCCCATGTTAACATTTTGGTAGCACATGGGGTGGGCTGCATATGGCCACTGCCAAACAACCTGGGACCACATCTGCCTTACTAAATCAGTTTTTGTGCCCTTTGGCCTCGCCAGTCTATCTTGGCTGCACTTTTGTGGCCACAAACAAGGGTGAACTACCTCTCTTAGAAGGCTCCAGGAGCAACAATTTGTCTTTTAAATAGCTCACAGATACAACTCCCATAGTACTAGTAAATATTCCTCCCCAAAATCCAAAAGTGGATTTGTTTGAGTCGTTTCAGGCAGTCCTCGTGGTCACCAGAAGGCTCCATGGGCCAAAAACTAATCCTTGAATCCACCAGAGCTGCACACTGCAGCTAGCGGAGATATCTGTTGCACATACTCCTCTGCTAGCTTCCTTCCACCGTCTGGCATATCATAGAATCATAGAGTTGGAAGAGACCACAAGGACCACCAAGTCCAACTCCCTGTCATGTAGGAATACACAATCAAAGCCCCCCGATAGATGGACATCCACCCTCTGTTTAAAAACCTCCAAAGGAGACTTCACCACTCTCTGAGGCAGTGTCTTAGGAAATCCTTCTTACTGTTTATGGTGGAATCTCCTTTCCTGTAGTTTGAGTCCTAAGCTGACCAAGCTTCAAGCACATAGCAATGCCTACCCTGGCTTCAATATCTGATCCTTCTTTGTCCCCTCTCAGGACAGTTAGTTGATGATCCATTATTTTAATGAATTAATAGTAATGTCATTGTTTCAATGATTGTGTTTTATATGGAATTGTTTTATTGCTGTAATCCCACCTCAATCTGCAGGGAGAGGCGGGAAATATAAATAAAAACATTATTATTATTATTGTTATTAAAATTAAAATGTTTTAATAAATCAAAATAGAATATATGCATATAGTGTAAAAAAAGATACTGGTGCATAGGTTTGTCTTAATCTCTACAGAGATAGGGAAATTTCAGGAAGACTTTGGAGACCCAGTCTAAGGGTCAAAACAGACAGGCCTGATAAAATGGGCCGCAGCTGCTCCAGCGCAATTTGGGCCTGGGCCATGGCAACCTCATGCATTCGGCCCTGGTCCAGGCTGCTGCAGTTTTGAAATGAGCCAGTAAAAGGAGCAGTATTTTATCATTCCTTTTTGGCCCAGTTCTTTGTAAAAGATGTGACTTCGGTACAGTTTTTGGCTGTTCTCAGGGCATGTGTGATCTAAACGCTATGCCCCAAATGTAGCTGGAAACTGGTTTATTTGACCTGTAGAAGTCTTCCTTCTACACAAGTGTAGAAAATGTAAAATAAACAAAGGGTGAAGGCTTTCTTGGCAGTTGTTCTCAGACTCTGGACCCCATTCCCTAGGGATGCCATGATGGCACTGTCATTGTTCCCCAGCTGGCAAATTAAAACATCCTTCTGTCATTAGGCTTTTAGTAAGTGAATGAGATGGGCTTTTAAATATGGTTTTTTTTTGCTGTTTTATGTTTGTATAGTCTTTTAATACATTTCATTCCTTTTAATTTTAGAAATTGTCTAATTATCTTTTAAAATAACTATTATAGTTACACTTTTATTGAAGTTTGCATACAGTTTTTTTTCTAACCTGTATTGTTTTTAAATATGTTGTTAGCTGCCTTGGGCCACTTTATTGGGAGAAAGGTGGTATATAAATGAGAACAACAACACAGTTATATAATATGCATAGCTCCATATTTAATCCATGCCATGGATTCAAGCTTCTAACCACACCCAAACTGGTTGATTCTCCATCTGGCTTGTGCAGTGTGTCCCCTAGCTCCTAGACAGAACAAATGAGAAGAAATCCAGCTCATCGCCAGCGGCAAACCTAAATGAGTATTATGTTCAAGTAAATGCATTGCCATGATTTCAATAAACAGGCGCCTCAATCACTGAACGTATTTTCTTGGAAGTAAGTGTGCTCTGATGAGCATAGCCTCTGGCAACTTTGTTGGGCTAATTGTGTTACAACATTCTCAATTCAGTGTTTGGGGAAATTAGTGATGCAGAATTTCAGGCTGAGAACATCAGCATTAACTTTTCTTCATGCACAAATTGCACATGAACTTCTCTCTCTATTCATACTGGAAGATGAATCTTTATTCTTCTTCTTCAACTATCTTACTCTTTCCTAGAGTAATATGTCTGAGGAAGGCTCAATGACATGATCCTACTCTCCTCAGTTCTTCATCTTTTCTTCTCAGATACTATCTGAGCCAAGCCTCTTTAATCATAGTCTTTCCAATAGGGTTTCTGAAGTGTCAGGAATTCCCCCTTTCAGCTGGAAAATAACAACAAAAACACTTCTTATCCTTATTCCATGTGCTGCATCTCTGTGGCAAAGATCCTATTCAGTTGTAGCAGGTTAGAAAGCTGCAGTGTTTAGAGCATTCCCATAGATTTATCGGTGTCTTTGTCCTCTGAGTTCTGAAACTGTTAAATTGCTGCAGTCCATTAATGTGACCAGTTTGACTCAATAGGTTCCTGTTTAAGCTCCCTTCCTTCCTTCTCGCAGAAGGATATTGACAGGCAGGAGTGGGTCCAGAGAAGATGATCAAAGGTTTGGAAAACAAGCCTTTTGAGGAACACCCTAGGAAAATGGGTATGTTTAGCTTGGAAAAGACTTGGAGGTGACATGATGGCCATCTTTAATTATTGGAAGGTATGTCATGTAGAGGAAGGAAGAAGCTTGTTTTCTGCTGCTCCAGAGACTAGAGCATGAACCAGTGGTTTGACATTACAAGAAAAGATATTTCACCTAAAAATTATGAAGATTATTTTTTTTTACTGCAATAGCTGTTCAACAGTGGAATAGAGGAGGGTCATGTACTGTCCATCTTTGGGGGTCTTTACACAATGACTGGGTGAGCATCTTTCAGGAATACTTTAGTTGCACTTTCAGGAATACTTTAGCTGGCACGCAGGTGGACCCAGTCATAAGATAATGGCAACAGTGGCATTCCAGGAATGCAAAATTGGTTCTGCATTTGAGAAGTGGCTGAAGGGCAGTACTGAAAGTAAAGTTTCTCTTCTGTGTAGCCTAATTGAATCTTGAAATGGTCTTTTGATTTCTTAAAGGTGCAGCCTTTGTTAGCTCACATCATACATCCTCCTCTCCGTGGTGGATAATCATTGCTTTCTGAAGCAAGGATCTCTGACCTGTGGGTAGGCTCAGAGGATTTCCAGTGCAGTATTTAGAACTTCACACTAATATCAATTAGCTGGTATGGGGATTTTATGTAAATCTTTATGATTTTTGTCTAATTGAAAACAAGATTTTCATTCCTCTCCTGATGAGTTTCAAATGAACCTCAGTTCAATTTCTTTACTATTATGTTATCAGATGGAGATTTTATGGGTTATGCTTTTTTTCTTTGTCTGTAAAGCTAATAAGCTAGTACATTGGAATTTCACATGGGAAAATGTATTATTTACATGTCTGAACAACAAACAGTGATTGTACCTTGCCTCCACTGCCCACCCCAAAGAAAACAGACAGGAACATCTTTGCTCATATAAAGAAGCATTAGTTATGTTACAGGAAAATGTCTGAACAAAATAATGGAGATCTCCACTCCCAGAGCATTCAAGAGGGCATCATTCACTACTTTGCTCCATCAATAGTTTTCTTCCTCCATCTTGGATGAGACAGAAAAGAGTAAATATACAGATAGACCATAGCTGGGGAAAATTTGGGCCTCCGGGGACATTGGACTATTACTGTTATTTTAATCTTTTAGCACTGATCATGCTGGCTGGGGTTTTTCTGTATCAAAGACATCTAAAGCGCCAAAGGTTCCCTGCCCCTGAGCTGTGCATTCTCAGAATGTGCTCCACAGGCCAGCTGATACAATGATTCAATGTACATTTAAATAGTTAGCCAAAATATGATTAAGAGACGCATTGTGCATTAAATAAGATGCAGAGGCTGTGAGCTGGAGGACTTTTTTGGAATACAGGAAGATATCATGATTTTTAATTCTGTTACCATTGGCTGCCCCTCCTCCCTCTCTCTCTCTCACACCTACCTGCTCTACTACTACAAATAGGATGTCAGTGGCACTAATTCCTTTTTTCCAATGTAATAATAATAATAATAATAACAATCATAATAATAGGATTTATTTATATGCCGCCCAATCACTGGGAATCCGGGCAGTTTACAACAGAGGGGATAATAGACGGTTCCCTGCCCTCAGGCTTACAATCTAAAAAAACAACACACAAGGAGAAGGGAATGGTGAGGTGCGAGGGGATCAGGTCCAGCATTCTTCTCTCCCTCTGAGGCCTGGACCAAGGCAGATGGACTGGAGGGAGGGCTCTTCTTCTTCAGGGATAGGCAAATCTATTCTTTTCATTTTCTCTGGTGTTCAGCTTTTGCAAACTATGAAATGACAATCTCACTCATTCCTGAACAAATTAATCAGTTTCAGTTTCTTCCACATTCAGTGTTGGCAAATGCAGATTGAAAATGAACTGAAACTCAATTTGTATCCATCCCAATCCTGATGAGCCAGTTCGTCAAATGTAAGAAACATTTCTGTGCAATGTAGAATTCAAAAATATGGTCCTTCTACTAGTCGTCAAAGTTTAGAAGCCTACTCTCTGAAAAATGATCATCATGTTCTGCACAATGTGTTGAATAGTTCCCTATAGCCCTGTTCCATACGCCTTAGAGGGGAATAGCTTGTTCCTTCAGTACAGTTTTAAGATGCTAATATTTCTGAATTTTCTTTGCCAGCAGTGAGAAAAGGTTAACTAGAGTCACTGCAAATTAGTTTGGCTATCTAAAGCCATCCCAGCAGCCTTAACCTCACAGAGCAACTTCCCATAAATTTTAATGTTAACTGGAACAATTCTGAGGCCAAGTGAGAAGGAAATAAGAGAGGAGAAAGCAAAAGGGTAAAGATGAAATGATTTAATATGACTAGGTAGGAGAAAATAATATTCACATGACCCATGCAGGAGCCCGAAATAGAAGATCTATCTTAAAGCTTCATATATCACATCTACTAAAAACTATGAACCTAGCTGACCATCTCTATCTCTTTCCTGCCCTTTCTTTTGGATCAGAATAATCAGTATTTCATCAGTCATTATCAATCAATCAATCAATCAATCAATCAGTAAAAGAGCATGGAAAAAGATACTCTTCTGGTCCATATTTCCCACAATCCCTCAACCAATGTGGTCAGTGTAGATTTGGGGAACTGAGGCTCAGAAAAGTTATTTTCTCAACTGCTCATCTTTAAATTAAAAGTTGTGGTAGACCCACCCCTACATCTCAGATTACCTGAGGCTGAAAAAGAATTTGGTTTAGATCTTTCCATGAACTGATTCCATGAGAATAAAGACACAGAATACAAAACTGCTTATTCACACATACTGCCCACAGGCTAGCATGGTGCAGTGGTCTGAGCATTGGACTGTGCTAGTATGCCCTACACCCCTTTCATTGGATATGGAGTTTCATAATTAATATCTAGCACTGGACATGTTTTGAGGGAGTCACAATAACCTATGGAAACTACGAGGTTACACATGTAAGGAGTCACACTGACCTGAGGACATGCAGAGTACTAGATAGTATTAAAATAAATGTTAAAACGGATTGATGCTCAATCTGTTCCCTTTCCAGGTTCTTTGCATTCTCTCTTGAGATGGAGACAGAGGGAGTCCCATCACAAAGCAGTCAGAAACCATACTTTTCACCTCAACTTCTGACTTGTTTCTAGCTCTTCTTCTTGCCTGACTATCAGGGATTGTCTCAAATCTAATAAATATTTCATCACTCCACAGCTAAAACCATCAGCTTTTCTGGATCCCTTTTGTGAGTTCCATGTGAAAACCATCAAAGTCTTTGTTACACCATTTGGTATCATCAAACACCCCATGAAATGGGATATAAATATCTACCCCAGCCATAACCACTTTATTTACAGACCATGGCTCTGTACCACTGTCACTGTGTAATTCTCTGATGGTATCTGAGCTACTCTCTATTTTCTCTGGCTCTCTCTTCAGGACTGGTAATTATTGTAATCTTTTAACTCCTGATTTATCTCTTTTGAGCCTTTCACACCTTTCTTTCTGATAGCCTTCTATGGTTCTTAAGGCTGCATTGGTTTTTGTATGTTTGCACACACCCTTGCACATTTCTAAATAAAACCCTTTTATTCAGTGACACTGGAATGCTCTTTGCAGTTAGCATTGGTATACACAGATGAAAAGATCCTCAAAGTTACCCTCCTCTCTCAGGCTTCTTTTTGAGTACTATTTTGAGATTCCAGGGCCCGTTCCACATGGGCCAACAGTACGTGCGCAGCACATACTAGGGTTAGAAAGGGGCATCCTTTCCGGACGCCCCCAACCCTAGTACGTGCCGAGCACGTACAAAATGACGGCGCCCATTCTACATGGGCACCGCCATCTTGATGTAGTAGACGTTTAACGTCCGCATGTCACGGTGTGGTAATGATGCTGCAAGTGTGCCATTGGCGCCTTGCAGCATCATTACCACACCGCAAAAAGAAGCCGCTTTTTGCGGCTTCTTTTTGCTGCTCGGAGGAGTCGCGTGGTTTGGCCAGTGAGGCTCCTCTGCGCAGCAAATGAGTGCGCTTTCCAGACCGCCCTTTTGGGTGGTCTGGAAAGCGCCCAGGAGACCAAATCACCATTCAGGCATGAAAACCTGCTGGGTGACCTTGGGCAAGTCACACACTCTCAGCCTCAAAAAAAATATAAAAAAAATAAAAAGCAATGGCAAACCTCCTCTGAGCAAATCTTTCCAAGAAACCACTGTGATAGGTTAACCTTAGGGTCTCCATAAGTGAGAAACAACTTGAAGTACAGAAGAAAAAACAATGGTAAACACAGAAGAGCACTGCTGGATCAAACCATGTTAAAATGCAACCTTTGCATACCTATACTCACTAATTGGTAGTTTTGTACACTGTTCAGTAGGAGTTTTGGCACAGTATATATTTATGGTCACTTCCTGCTTGTTTTCTTGTCTACAACAACTGTCTTTCCACATTGACTCTAACCTGCAGCCATTTTTTCTCTTCTCCATAGGACTCCTAAGACTATGCACAAATAAATTGTAAGTAAATCTACTTCTAAATGTTTTTATAGAGAAGACTGTGCTTATTTCTTTCTCTACTAGACCCTGTGTGTAAGTGGGCAGGCATGAGACTAATTGTTGTTCAGCTTTAATCATAGAATCACAGAATCATAGAATCATAGAGTTGGAAGAGACCGCACGGGCCATCCAGTCCAACCCCCTGCCATGCAGGAAATCCAATCAAAGCATCCCCAACAGATGGCCTCTGCTTAAAGACCTCCAAGGAAGGAGACTCCACTACACTCCAAGGGAGTGTGTTCCACTGTCGAACAGCCTTTACTGTCAGGAAGTTCTTCCTAATGTTGAGGTGGAATCTCTTTTCCTGTAGCTTGCATCCATTGTCTCGGGTCCTGTTCTCTGGAGCAGCAGAAAACAAGCTTGCTCCCTCCTCAATATGACATCCTTTCAAATATTTAAACAGGGCTATCATATCACCTCTTAACCTTCTCTTCTCCAGGCTAAACATCCCCAGCTCCCCGAGTCATTCCTCATAGGGCAAGATTTCCAGACCTTTCACCATTTTAGTTGCCTTCCTTTGGACACGCTCCAGTTTCTCAATGTCCTTTGTGAATTGTGGTACCCAGAACTGGACACAATATTCCAGGTGGGGCCTGACCAGAGCAGAATACAGTGGCACTATTACTTCTCTTTTGCTGTGCCAATTTAATTACTCTGTTAGAGCGATTCAGTAATATATTTCATTTTCCACAAAGGGCAACAGTCCATCCAGCACAGATTCTGGGTTCCCACTGTGACCAGACAGATGTTTCTGAGGAGCAGGATACAAAAGAGATCTCCAAACCATATTTCCTTGAGGTGGGGGTTATCACACAACTGAGAGTCTGGATTTTCCAGAGGATACTAAAGGATAGTAACCTCTGCAGTGATAAAAAAAATACCGGTACACACACAAGCATAAGAGGGACTTAAGGATTGTATATTTTACAAATACGATGTTGGGCATTGGAATGGGCTTTTAGGGCCATTCACTTTGAAGAATTTGGAGAGTTCCTGGGCAGTCCTGCATTTGTTTCCAAAATAGCCATTCCTCCTTCTCTGCTTCCTATTCATCAGTGAGCAGCTTACGTGAAATATTATATCCAGTAAGACTGGTAGGAACAAAAGCACCTGTGGAGAATGCAAAGAGGTGCTTGGGAATCTTTCAGCCTTCACCTAAACAATACACCTTGTGCTTAAAGGAGCATTATTTATTGTAATTTATGGAAATCTCACAGAGATGTTCCTGTTGCAATTGAAAAGCCTGAAATTGTATTCAGTAGCGAGTACTTAATTGTACGGCTTCAAAGTGCTATGCTTCAGAGTCATTTTCTGTAAGTTTTAAATTAACACCTGTTGAAGCAATGACTTCAGATTGAAAGAATTATTATGATGCACCAGAAAAGTAGTTTGGGACATTAAAAAGCTAAGGCCCTCACAATGGTGAAGAAGTGTGTTTATGAAAATCCTACACCATAATACAATAATTGCTGTTATAATTATGTCAAGAGTGCATACATAGTGTATAAGTGGATCACACTCTACAAAACATTACATATATGATTCTTGCTTTTAAAAAGAACATTAAAACCAAAGTAAGTATCCACGCTAATGTTAAAAGCCAGAGAGGAAGCTGTCTGGGTGTTTTGGACAGGCTTCAAATTATGGCTTCTGTGCTGAATTATCATAGCTTTGGACTTTTGTACTGAAATGAGTTTTTCAAACAAGATATCATTTGTTTATTGTTTTATTAAAGGCAAAGTAACTAAATGAAGTAAACTAAATATTAGAAGCTGAAATGGAAGGTAATTTATATATATTTTCTTTCCCTTAATTTCTTAGGTAGCTGAAAAGGTTGTTGTGTTGTTGTTGTTGCTAATTTCCTGCCTTTTTACCAAAATTGGGATTCTACAAGACTTACAATTTAAATTAAGAACAATACAGCTTAAACATATAGAAACTGAAACTGGAATTAAACTATTTATAATATTAAAACAATTTAAACATACACTTAGAAAGAAAAAAGGCAATTAAAAAAGATAAAAAGGAGCTAAGGGACAACTAGAGCTCGTAAAAGTTTTTTTTTCCTGGAGGGGGGAACAACAATTGCCAGAAGGTGGGGGATTCTGGGAGTTGTAGTTGAAAAGGTAATGTGCCTAAACCGAGTGATACCTATGGTGTCAGGTGCTTTGTATACATCAGCTGCAAATCACATCACAACATTTGTACAGAATCAGAAGGATAATTGTGAGCCAACCTGCATATTAGTCTGGTAATTGTGAATTAAATCAGTTTCCTTAAGTATACAGGTGAAATGAAATTGTTTACCAAACCCTAGTCAGGAATGGTGACAGAACCCAAAGCCCTGGCATATCCAAGCAACCAGTCCAAAATTTCACCAGCTGGCAAAATTGTGGGCTGTGCAGACCAGTATCTTTGGCTGCCCTGGGGGCAGAATTGGGGCATGGCATCTACATGACGCATGCCCCAACTCTGCCCCCAGGCCAGCATGATGCTGCACGCCACACCACACACTGTGTGGCATCACAGCACTCCTCTGGTGTTGCATCTAGATGACGCAGTGCCAAAGGAGTGCCGTAAACCTGCAGCACTGGCAGCTATGGCACCCTCTCTCGGGAGCAAAAAAGCTGCTTTTTGCAGCTCCGTTTTGTACTGTGGAAAGGCCAGATCGGGGATGTGGTATGCAGTTGCTGTGGCCCCGATCTGGCTGCATGCTGCCCCTTCAGGGGTAGTCTGCACAGCCCCTAAATTCACCAAGAATCGTTCAGATTATTTCAAAAAGTAGAGAGACCAGTGTGATCCTACTAAAAATATCAGCTTTATTAAATTAAGGAACAATCTAGAACAAGAATACAGGCATACAAACACTTAACAAAGCCTCTGGCAGTAAAGCTAATTTCCACAGTATATTTTAATTTTGTCCAGTCCCCCTCCTCTCTTTAGCTGCAAGGTTGTCAATGTTGTTATTTTAGCAGCACCAACATTGGGAGAATGATAAGAAGGGCTGGAAAAACACAGACTTTGGGGTCAGGTTGCAGCAGCATGTATGCAGTAAACAATGTAATAAAGCTCAGCTAGGAAAGAAAGGGAATCTGTTCTATCCCTTTCTACTGCAGTTGTGTTCCTGCTTACAGCAGGCATGGTAGACAGCAACTAGCTGCTTCCAGTCTCCTTTACCGAGCAGATGAGATAGAGAGAAAAGGGGGAAATAGATAGCTTGTCTCATCAGCTCCTCCCAGCATGTTAAAGAGGCATAGATTCATATGTATGACCACCAAAATAGAAATAAAAAGAAATGTGGAGGCTGCTGAAATTAAATCAATAAATAAATCTGTGGATGTTTTTGGGAAGAAGCCTTTAAGAGGTCTCTGGAAGGTTCAATGTGTTTTTGTTTACTATTCAAGGCTTACCTGAGCTTGAGACTTTTTTCCACATGTACGCATTGCTACTTTTGAATAAAACGTATGCTGAAACATTCTTTTGTGTGGTGCAGGAACCTACTGTATCTCTGTTCTTTCCATGTTATTTCTGCCTCTGGTTCCAAATTTTCTGTTAAAAGTGTAATAATGTCCAGGAAATATCTACTTTGCTAACTGAGGTGTACCTGTATTAGTAACTGTTTCAGGCTGGACACAGTGCCATCTATAGCTAGCTTGTAACACTGCTATTAAATTCTACACCACAGAACCTTGCATTTCAGTTGCTCACTACCTGGACAGCTAACCACAGGTCTTAGTAGCTTCTACTACAAAAGAAACTGAAGACAGGAAGGCAATGAATAAGGAAAATGGCATATAGAGGGACATCTCTGTTGAATACAGGAGTTGCTGTTGTTACAAGGAAAATTATTCTTGCTCTAACCCAATATATTTACCTGAAATTAAGATGCATTGAAACCTTCACATATTTACATACTGTATTTGGGTGTTTAGCAGTAACCTTGGCTAAGACCAAGCAACCTGTTATACATCTCAGAAAAGACAGGTGCCAGCATGTCAAATTATGTACATATTTATTTACTTTGGCATTTTAAAATAACCTTCTACTGCTACTCATAATTGTATTAGTCGCTGCACCTTTGTCCACCAACACTGAAGAACAACCAAAGAGGTGGACATTACCGTTAAAAGTATAGATGTTCCAGTCAAACAGCAGTTACAATGATTTGGCTGTCTGTACACATGAATGATATTCCCAGTCTCCATTTTCTCCTTCATCCATGGCTGCATGTTTCAATGTTCTGAAAGATGTGGTCTAAATACTATTCTCGTTGATGGAAGGCAGGAGCTGGGAAAGTCTGTAAGAATACAAACCTGAGGGTGCCTTCTGAGAACAGAAAATAAATAATCATAAGCTTCTTGTTCTTTGGAGAGAACAAAATTGCCATTATGCAAGTGTGAAGGAAAAAGTAACATTTTTAGACTAATGGAATCACTTTGGCAGCAGCTCTTATTAATCTTTGCTACTTTGAGGGGAGATTTAACTTCTCTTTTATCAGGGCTTTTCCTTGTGATTTTTACACAGAGCTAACTTTTTCTATATTAGATTTTTAACACCTCTAATTAGTATACAGAGCTAGCTTTTCTGGGGGTTTCATAAGCTTTTCTTCTTTTCTCCTTTCTCTGTTTTTCTCTTTTTGACTCTCCAAAGAAGTGCAGACTTCTTGAGTCTATTTTTAAACATTCTCTGCATTTTCTACCTGGATTATTTTTTCCTGGATTTTCTACCCTGCATATCACATTGATTTCTAATAGCCTTCATCTGAGCCTAAGGGATAGAGGAGAATTTCATTCAGTTTGCATTTCAATACGAGTTCATCATTTTGCACTTCTCAAGTCAATATACAAAGTGGAACATGGTTCTCCTCCAATAGATACATCCCAGCCCTGGGGAAAGGTGGGCTAGATATCAAATGAATAAATTAAAAAATTATAAAATCACACATCCCAGAATTTTTGAACCAAAACACATAGAGAATATGTATGTTTTAGGCAAAAGTGCATACAAAAATAGGGACGAAGGTCCAATCCACTTTGTGCTGGCCTGTGGTTGGAGCCACTGCACAGCGTCCACATGCTGGATGCTGTGACTCTGCCCCCATCGTGCCATGATGCCATGCGCCCTTCTAGATGACACACAGCATCATGGTACAACTCCAGCACACCGCCCAAATGGCACAGCGCAGAAGGGGAGTCATCATGCCCCCCTGCTGCAGCTATGACGCCCCTTCCAGGGAGCTAAAAAGAAGCCCTCTTTCATGGCTTCTTTTTGCTCCCTGCGGAGACCGTAGCATAAGGTTGCTGCAGCCCCAACCCAGAGCAAAAAGGGGTGGCAGCTAACAAGGCCAATGCAATTCTAGGCTGCATCAATAGAAGTATAGTATTTAGATCAGGGGAAGTAATTGTGCCACTCTATTTTGCCTTGGTCAGGCATCACCTAGAATATTATTGTCAAGTTCTGGGCACCACAATTCAAAAAGGACGTTGAGAAGCTGGAGCGTGTCCAAAGGAGGGTGACCAAAATGGTGAAGGGTCTGGAAACCATGCCCTACAAGGGAGCTGGGTATGTTTAGTCTGTAGGAGAGAAGCTTAAGAGATGATATGATAGCCTTGTTTAAATATTTGAAGGGGTGTCATATTGAGAATGGAACAAACTTGTTTCCTGCTGCTTCAGAGAATAGGACCCAGAGCAATGGAAGCAAGCTACAGGAAAAGAGATTCCACCTCAACAACTGGAGGAACTTTCTGACAGTAAGGGCTATTCAACACTTGAACACATTCCCTTAGAGAGTGGTACAGTCTCCATCTTTGGTGGTCTTTAAACAGAGACTGGATGACCATCTGTCAGGGGTGCTTTGATTGTGAGTTTCTGCATGGCAGACTGGGATTGGACTGGATGGCCCTTGTGTTTCTTCCAGCTCTATGATTCTGTGATTGACAGGACATTGGCAGGTAGACAATCAGTTATGCAATGCTGGGATTCAGCAGAAGGTGGTGTAATGTAGCCCCTATGTAACCATGTGAGTGGGGATTTACGCTATGCAAGCAGAACATAGCATCTTGGCATTTATGTTCTCTGATATTTTGCTTGCATCTCATAAACCTGGATATATTCCCTATCAATTTGCTGTGAATTCTAAATCCATTTAAAAAAACTGGTTTTGTTTTAAAGCTGCCTCTGGTGCTTTCTGATCTATCTACGTATCCAGGGGTGGAATTGTGGGTGTGCACATGCAAGATAACAGCATTGTCCTTCCAAATGAGAATTCTGCTCTCCCTAAAGAAAATTTATTTCAGTCCCCAAATTTGTAGAGAGTGAAGCACTGAAAATCCATCCCTAGAAGTCTTTATCTTTGTTGTGTTCCCATTCCCTTAGTTATTTTCCTTGGCCCTTTTCTTTGGACCTCTAAACTGTATTTCTAAATGCTCAATGGAAGTTTAAAGTTACAGCAAAGCTGGAAATTTAGGGACTGAAGAAAATTTCATGATGGATGCAAAATTCTTAATGATGTTTGGGTGGGAAATGCCTTCACCCCACCCCCATAGCAAATTCCCTATGTCTAGCTCATCATGGCCATTCAGAATTGGTCCTTTGCCCAACATAACTAGTGGGTGACCCAAAAAATAAACCTTGGCATGAAAATAAAAGTGTATCAAGTGTGATCCCAGTTCTTGTGAGTGCAAATGTTGGAAGGGATGTGGGTTAGATTCAACAAGGAAATTCAAGAATGCCATCTTTTGCAAACTTCTATTCATAAAAAGAAGCTCATCACAGTCTATAGATGGCAGTGTTGCCTTTCCCTGTTTATCTGCAGATGGCAATGCAGGAGTTTTAATTGAAAAAGATTAAACTATGCAGTATGAGTAGCACTGAAGCATTTTTTAAATGCTAGTGTCACCCTCTGGATCAAAACTTCCACCCCTTTCTTCCTGCTGAACCTAGATAACTTTGTTGATCTGCTTTAAGTCACAAAAAGGTGGGGGTAGGTTGGAAACTGATATTTGACTGTGTAATGAAAATCTGGGGGAGAATTTGTCCTTTGAAGGTATCTCACTAGTACCTGGGAGCATCTGGGCTCAAGGAAGTTTAATTTCTCCTTGACTAATTCACTTTGAAGGAGGAGTCTGAACACCAAATTCTCTCTATTTAGATTTCATCAGGGGAATGATTTTTTTTAAAGAGTTAATCTTACACTTGTCTAAAAGGCATCAAATGCAATAGTTAAATCATAAGGCTCTGCATGAGAAGGAATATGTAGAAGCAAATGAATTTTCAAACGTGGAGGTATGATGGGAGTTTTCTCTACAATCTGGTAATCATGGCTAAAGGAAGCCTCAATTACTGCATGGATTATTAGGTTTCCTCTGTGGCTCACTGATATTATAGGGTAGGTGCTGAAATTTTAAAGTAAAATTCAAAATGAATGGCTCTGTCTCTTTCTAGCCCATGTTGGCATTGCATGCCATGATTCACAAATCTGCCCAGTTTCTGCATTAATCTGTTTTTTTTAAAAGAAGAAATCTGCATGAAAGCCAACATTTAAATACATGTTAGATACGTACTTTGTACTTTTTCTAAATGTATTAGAGGATGCCATTTTAAACATTCAAAAACTCCAAAAATGCATATGTTTATATACATCTCAGGTTTGACTCCTCTCCCGGCCTGACAGCTGACAAGTGGCTGAATAAAGTTTAGTACATTTTTTCTGTACCTCTCTGAGAAAGAAGGCATCTATTTACTATAAACAGGCAATGAAAGATTTATCATTCTTTCTTTGACTGTCAGGGGGAAAAAAAAGTTAGCCTTGGTACATAGTCTTTCCATGATGGAGGACTGCAAACATATATTCACTGAGAGTTAGTTACACTTGCATGCAATGGAAATTACTCATGAGTGGATATCTATAGGAGTGCAGATCATGGATGCTTAGGGAAAACAGAGCAGATACGTGAGAGGCAGATGAAGATGGACAAGTCTTACCACCAGCTGCAATAGGATACAGCAAAGAAAAGACGGTCCCATGTTGGGGAAAAGGTAGGTTAATTAATTAATTGATTAATTTTCTTAACTGGAAGCCACCATGTGGTGATATCACAGGAAGGGAATCGCTAACTAGCTTGGGTGTGATCGATGTACATAAGTGAACCAACTTGGGTACTGCTTGCCAGCTGGCAGGCTCACAGATGCATAATGTTGAACTGGCAAGCATCATAGTTCTTCCATTGGCTGCTGTGCTCTCCAGCTAAGTGGCTGGAGTCTTTTACTTCCACAAGTTTGGGGAATTTTGGATTATATAGCCTACTCCCAAAGGGGGTATCTTGTCTCACAAGAAGGTTTTATCATTAACAGTGGTCTAAAAACAATCTTAAATCAATAAATAGAAATGGCGGAGCTGTTCTTGAGATAACATGAGACAGAGCTGAAATGCATTTACCTCTCACAATTCTCTTTTGCAAATTTTGTTGATGAGCGTGCTCTTGATCAGCAGGTTATTTGAGAAGTATTGGATATTTGGGACCAGCACTGGAGATGCAGATCTTTTGTATTAGTAATCAGTGTATGACAGATGTCCAACAACAGTGGCCAGAGGTAGTTATAAAAGGTTGACAATATTTCCTGGTGGATATGCAGTGGAAGGTAGTATTTGATAAATATCTAACTGAAGCAGAAAGCAGCACATGGTAATATTTGATGGCTCAGCAGGATTTTTTGCAAGATAACCTCATGCCTGTTCCTGAACTCCTTATTCAAAGGGCAAAGTATAAATAAATAACTAAATCATTTTGGGGACTCTTGTCCTTAAATGTTGTTAGTAGAACCTATAGTTTTATTGGTATTCTATAAATATAAATTAATAACAGCACATTGTTATACTATATTGTATTTTGTAACTACAGTATTATCTTAATATAATAATATTAATATAATACATAATTTTGTTTTTGGTGGTGTGTATCTTCAGGTTGTTTCCAGCTTATGGAGATCCTAAGGCAAACCTATAATGGAGAGGATTTTTTGTTTGTGCAAGATTTATTCAGAGGAGGCTTGTCATTGCCTTACTCTGAGGCTGAGAGCATGTGATTTGTCCACTGTCACCCAGTGGGTTTCATGGCCAAACTGGGAATCAAACCCTGGTCTCCAGAATTGTAGTCCAACAATTAAACCACTATATCACGCTAGCTCTCATACAACCACATTAATGCTATAAATATATTATAGGAATATTAATATATGTGTATTCTAATGTATGTGCATTAACAGTGGTGGTAGTGGAATATTTTTAATATTAGTATTAAAATTAATATATTAATGTCCACCACACGGAGGACATTCTCCACGGCTGCCCCAGCCCTTTGGAATACGCTGCCCACTGAGCTCCGCTCGACTACCACCCTGGCCCAATTCAGGAAGGACTTAAAAACCTTCCTGTTCCAACAGGCATTCCCTGACTAAAAATTCTGTGGGCCTCCCTCCTCTTCCGTGGCCAAGAGGTTGGGCTAAGGGGCTTTTAATTCTATTAGTTTTATTGACTGTCTTTATTGATGTATGGTTAGCCTGTGTAATTGTATTTTTTATATTGTTTATGGCACCATTGTTTTTAACCATGTTGTAAGCCGCCCTGATCTTGGGAAGGGCGGGATATAAATAAAAATTTTATTATTATTTATTTATTATTAATATTAGTATTTTAAAAAATTCACTTCTCCAGAAAGCTTGTATAACTTTGTGGCCTTTTCAGAAAATCTGAAAGTGAAACCAAGATGGCAAAACCAATTTTCAGACCCAGACTGGACTATAAAAGAGCAATAGAAATGAAAAATAATATTAAGGGACAAATTTTTATTTTCCCTTTCACCACAACAGGCTGTTCCCTCCAAAAGAACATGATTTAATGGGGCATTTCAGAGAGCAACTGTGTGAGTTCTTGCTGTATTTATGGCATTTATGTTCAATCAGCAAGAATAGGAAACTGGCAACATTAGATCGTCAAGCCAGCTTCATCTTCTCTCCAGTGCAGCAAGTCAACACAATCAACAATAACAGCTACACATTTGACATTTTCAGGGGGGGGGAAATAGTTTCTCTGAGTCTGGTGGTGTACCAGCAGGATAATGAGACATGATTCACCCCATCTCTAGGGACAATGATATGGCCATTTGAGTGTCTGTTCTTTCTTACACACACAAAAACAACAACCCCACAGTACTTTTCCAACCATGTAATATATCTTGAAAGTTGAGATTCAACATACATACTGTACAGTTGAATATATTGAAATATATTGTTGCATGCTTCTCACTTTCCCGAGTGGCGACACATTCAGGGTCACTGCTGCACAATTTAGTTGCCTTCAGATGAGAGAGCATGGAAGATTTAAGGCACACTTATTATGCTTTATTTATAAGCATAATAAGTAGAGGCAAAAAGCAGCATCAGCACAAGGCCTCTGATCTGAACCCAACATTAGCTCTCTAGTGAGATATTTAGCAATCTAAGGAGCTTCCACTAACTCTCAGCTTTCATTTTGTATGCTTTTGTCTCTGTTACTTTCAGTCTGTGCACATGCATGCATGAATACAGCCATGCACACGGCTCACCTACCCTCTATCCATATTTAGGCAAATTACCATCTCCAAATGCCAATGGTCATTAGTTCAACACTTGAGAGAGATATTCAGGTACCAGAGAAACCTTTCTTAAGAATGAGCATATCTGCAAAGGGATTTGCTGGTCATTCTTACTAGAATCCCTTAGTGACTATTACTGGTATAACAAGGGGCTACATCAGCATGAGCATTTTTACAGCTGTTGCACAAAAAGGTGTTCAGTACCACCTTGCACAACAGAGTTTGCTTGGCTGTGTCATAGCAACTGGATGGCACAGGATACCTCTGTGTGTTCCCCAACTAAGGGCCTAAAGAGACAGGCCAAAATAAAGCTGCTTCAGGTCATTTTGGAGGTATGCTGTTTAAATGACACACGCATCTTTAGAGGCCAGAAGCTGTGCCAAAGCTGTGCTCCAGTCCTTAGGACAGGAGCATGGCTTTGGCACAGCTTCCGGCATCTTAGGAGGCATGCACAATTTAAACAGCATAGCAACAAACAAACAAACAAGCTTCATTTATATACTGCTACATACCGCCTAAGCAGTGTCTAAGTGGTTTACAACTGTAAGCTAATTTGCCCCAACAATCTGGGTACTCATTTTAGCAACCTCGGAAGGATGCAAGCCTGAGTCAAGCTTGAGCCCTTTTGCTGCTCTTGAACTTGCAACCTTGTGGTTTTGAGTGAGTGACTGCAGAACAGGCATTTAACCACTGTGCCACCAAAGTGACTTGAAGCAGCTTTATTTTGGCCTGTCTGTTCGGGCCCTAAATTGGCCTATGATCAGCTAGGTTGGTGCACTGTGAGAGTTCCACTGCATCATTGCCTGACTCACAGCTATTGTCCTCCCAGATCTTTGCATAAACCCAGCTGGCAGCTATTGTTCTCGTAGATCTTTTCATAAGCATACTGTGGGCACTTTACATCCCCCCAGCCCAAAATAGGTTCTTAACCTCTGTTACAAGTAGGAACCTATAACAAATGAAGTGCTCTTTTTCATGGTTCTAGTGATGTCAAATGGCAGGATACTCTATTCCTTTGTCTCAGTTTTCCATTTCTTCTTCCTCCAACAACCGAAAAGCAATCCATGGCCATTGAGAATGCTGAGTCCTCCTCTGAACTGTTTTAGTGGGCTTTGCTCTTCCATTTGTTTCCTCTCCAGTTTCTTTTCTACTTTTGCAAAAGCTTCAGTTCCTTTTGACTTGTTGATACCTCCTGCTTGTGCAAGGATGATGCCATTTTAGCTACACAATCATCTTCATAAATCATCCACAGGTGACTTCTTTAAAATTAAAAGAGACAGTTCTGACTCAAGTCTTGCTACTAAGAAGTGCCCCTTCAGAAAGCTCCCTTTCAGGTTTGTTCTGACCAGTTCAGCTCAGTCTGGGTAAGTATAATCTAAGGCTACAGATAACAGAATAACTACATAAACATACAGTGCCTTTCCTCTAATGCAAGGAAAGGCAACTGCAGTGGGTTCAAGGGGAAATTTTGTGTCTCTGGGACCTTAGGTGGTCTACACCACAGCAGCCGAAAACATGCAAGTCATGTGTAGTTGATCTCTAAAGCAAAGTATTTAAATCATCAAGGCATAAGCTGAACAATAACAAGTCTCATGCTGATCCAGTCACTCACACATATGGTAAAGAAAAGAGATACGTTCATTCATCTTTTAAAAAACATATATAAGCTACCTTACTAACAAATTGCATCTGTATAAATGCATAGTCTAATGGAAAAGAACAATGGAAGAAGAAAATGGCTGCAGAGTGATGCTAGATAAGAAATGAGATTGTATCCCACCATTGGGAGCAATGTGTTGTGAAGAGACGTGGGCGGGATCTTTCTAAACTGCACATGGAACATTCTCCCCTTGGTGGCCATAGTGACACCAACACTGGCCTCAATTATGTACCAAGTTAAATCCAGCTGTTTACTCAAGAATTTTGGATCTAGCAACTAGCGATGGAAAGATTATTTGAAGAATAAAGAAAAACAGCCACAAAGGGGCTTCTTAACTGTCTGAAAAGCCCAGTGAAGACAATCTTCCTCAAGCCCTTTCTTGTTTGCCCCTACAGTCCTTGAATTCATTTGAGCATTACTACTCTCCCAGTTACCTTCCCCCCAGTCCTTCAAAGGTGTAGGACCTTACTTAAAGGAATTTTCCTAAAGGAGTATTTCTGCTTGTATCATCCTAATGACAAACTGAGATTTGCTGGGAGACTGGATCTTTTAGAGGGACTTCTTAGTGATGGCAACTTTTTAAGCGCAGAATACTTTCCCAGTGGACAGTAAACTCTCAACAGCTTTTGTCAACATGCAAAAACATTTTTCTCCATCAGCCCTTTGACTACACAATCAGGCCTATGCATTAGAGGAAAAAAATGGACAGCTGATAAAAATTTGCCCCCCCCCCCAAATAATGTTATTCTTTTTTTATTTTTTTAAGAGGATAGATTGAATGTGATGATTCTGCCCTGGGTTTGATCAATGATAAAAAGCAGAATAGTAAACAAACAAACAAACAAACAAACAAATAAATAAAAATAAAATGGGGGTCCTCTGCTTCAGTTTTTCATTATTTTTTCATAAGAAAAACTTTTTTTAAAAAAAGTTGAGGTGGAGAGCATCTGGGTAAAAATTAAAGGGGAGGGAAACAACAAGGATGTTACGGTGGGAGTCTACTACAGACCCCCAAGTCAGACTGAGGAATTGGATGATATCTTTCTAGAACAGATGACCACACAGTCAGAAAAGAGAGATGTAGTAGTGATGGGCGACTTCAACTATCCTGATATTTGTTGGAAGTCAAACTCAGCAAAATCCTCAAGGCCTAGCAAATTCCTCACTTGCCTGGAAGACAATTTCATGGTTCAAAAGGTGGAAGAGGCAACAAGGGGGTCAGCTATTTTAGATCTGATCCTAACCAACAAGGATGACTTGGTTAATGGGGTGCAAGTGGTGGGATCATTAGGTGGAAGTGACCATGTTCTCCTGGAGTTTGTAATACAGTGGAAAGGAGAAGCCAGGCATAGTCAGACACGCATCCTAGACTTTAGGAGAGCGGATTTCAGTAAACTTAGAGAAGTATTGAGGGCAATTCCATGGTCAGAAATACTATAAGATAAAGGAGTTCAGGACGGATGGGACTTTCTCAAAAGGGAGATACTGAAGGCACAATTTCAAACAGTTCCAGTGAGAAAGAAAAACGGGAGGTGTCTCAAGAAACCAGGATGGATGACTAAGGAACTTTCAACCGAGCTAAGTTTGAAACGGAACATGTATAAGAAATGGAAAAAGGGGGGAATCACAAAAAAGGAATTCAAAGAAATAGCAGGCATGTGTAGGGGTAAAGACAAAAAAGCTAAAACACAGAATGAACTCAGGCTTGCTAGAGAGGTTAAGAACAATAAAAAGGGCTTTTTTGGATATGTCCGCAGCAAAAGGAAGAAGAAGGAAACGGTAGGGTCACTGCGTGGAGAAGATGGCAAAATGCTAACAGAAGACAGAGAAAAGGCAGAATTACTCAAAACCTTCTTTGCCTCAGTCTTCTCAGAAAAGGCAAAGGGTGCTCAACCTGAGGATAACGGAGCAGAGGACAGGATAGGGGCATTTCAGTACAGAATAAGTAAAGAGATAGTAGAGGAACACCTTATTAATCTAAATGAATTTAAGTCTCCGGGACCAGATGAACTCCATCCAAGGGTATTAAAAGAACTGGCAAATGTAATATCGGAGCCATTGGCAATAATCTTTGAAAACTCCTGGAAAACAGGAGAAGACCCAGCAGACTGGCGGAGGGCAAACGTTGTCCCCATCTTCAAAAAGGGGAAAAAAGAGGATCCCAACAATTATCGTCCAGTTAGTCTGACATCAGTACTAGGAAAGATTCTGGAGCAGATCATTAAACAGAGAGTCTGTGAACATCTAGAAGGCAATGCCATAATCACAAAAAGTCAACATGGGTTTCAGAGAAACAAGTCATGCCAGACAAACCTGATCTCTTTCTTTGATAAAATTACCAGCTTGGTAGATGAAGGGAATGCTGTGGATATAGTATATCTTGATTTCACTAAGGCCTTTGACAAGGTTCCCCATGACATTCTTGCAAACAAGCTTGTAAAATGTGGGCTAGACAAAGGAACTGTTACATGGATCTGTAATTGGTTGACCGGCCGAACCCAAAGAGTGCTCAACAATGGCTCCTTTTCATCCTGGAGAAAAGTGACCAGTGGGGTCCCACAGGGCTCTGTCCTGGGCCCAGTGCTATTCAACATCTTTATCAATGATCTGGATGACAGAATTGGGAGCATATTTATCAAAGTTGCAGATGATACCAAATTAGGGGGAATAGCTAATACCCCAGAGGACAGGATCAAGATTCAAAATGACCTGAATAGACTAGAAAGCTGGGCCAAAGCTAACAAAATGAAATTCAACACGGAGAAATGTAAGGTATTGCACTTAGGGCGGAAAAATAAAATGCACAGATATAGGATGGGTGACACCTGGCTGAATGAAACTACGTGTGAAAGGGATCTAGGAGTCCAAGTAGACCACAAGTTGAACATGAGTGAACAGTGTGATGCGGCAGCTAAAAAGGCCAATGCTATTTTAGGCTGCATCAATAGAAGTATAGTGTCTAGATCAAGAAAAGTAATAGTGCCACTGTATTCTGCTCTGGTCAGGCCCCACCTAGAATATTGTGTCCAGTTCTGGGCGCCACAATTCAGAAAGGACATTGAGAAACTGGAGCGTGTCCAAAGGAGGGTGACAAAAATGGTGAAAGGTCTGGAAACCATGCCCTTTGAGGAACGACTTAGGGAGCTGGGGATGTTTAGCCTGGAGAAAAGAAGGTTAAGAGGTGATATGATCGCCCTGTTTAAATATTTGAAGGGATGTCATATTGAAGAGGGAGCAAGCTTGTTTTCTGCTGCTCCAGAGAACAGGACCCGGAACAATGGATGCAAGCTGCAGGAAAAGAGATTCCACCTGAACATTAGGAGGAACTTCCTGACAGTAAGGGCTGTTCGACAATGGAATGCACTCCCTCGGAGGGTGATAGAGTCTCCTTCCTTGGAGGTCTTTAAACAGAGGCTGGATGGCCATCTGTCAGGGATGCTTTGATTTGGATTTCCTGCATGGCAGGGGGTTGGACTGGATGGCCCTAGTGGTCTCTTCCAACTCTATGATTCTATGATTCTATCTGCTGTGCCTGGAAATGGCCCTTGTGTTGATATCTCACTGTTTTTTTCCTCCATTTCTGAGCATACAATACAACATTCTTGCTGCAATAATCATGCATTGTACTAATTTTTTATTATTCTTCTCCATCTGCTCATCTAATAGTCCCAGTAAAAATTGTCCCAATTCTGGTTTTAATCGTAATTTCATTTTCAGAATCTACTGGGGCTGCATCTGCACTGCAGAAATAAATACCCTTTGTCACCACTTTAACTGCCATGGCTCAGTGCTGTGGAATTCTGGGAACTATAGTTCATTGTGGCATTAGTGCTCTCCGATACAGAAGGCTAAATATCTCACAAAACTACAGTTTACAGAATACCATAGTATTGAGGTAAGGTAGTGGTATGAAACTGGATTATTTCTGCTGTGTGGATGCAGCCTTGATCTCACCATGTATCAACTGCCAGTACTTTCTTGCTCTATCAAAAGTCCACCACATATAATAAAAAGTACAAGTTTGATATTCACATTTCCAGCATTAACTCATTACCCCTTTATGTGTTTTAGATGGTTTTTCAAGCACCAAATACCAACAATATATCATCTTGTAAATTTTTTTTTGAAATCATAGAGATCAAGGTGAATTTCAAACCTTTTGACCAATGTTTTCCATTGTTCTATTTGAATATTATAGCCAAAAATTTAAGCCCAATTTATCTTGCATTTTTTAACTTGTTCCTTCTCCATTTCCAATTTTAACAACAGGTTATATTACAAATCAGGTGGTCATCATCTGTATACAACAATGTCTCAAATTCAGACTTTTTCTGTTCAAACCCAAATACCATAGATGATATGCTTATGTATTTAAAAGATCTCCATCTCAGTTAGTAAAACATATCTGTTTGTGAGAGTTTGTGCTTTTCCTCAGCTCTGTATTTTATAAATTAGCTTTATTTGTCATTGGTCACTGGATCGTGATATAGGCTTACTTTGCAAGTGTGATGAGGTATTCACCTCTGTGGACATCCTGTTACTGAACAGAAAACATGCCAATGGTATGGAATGTACATTCTCCTTATATCTAGTTTGACCACAAGGCCAGGCAAACTGAGCTTCTTTTCACTTTGTTGATGAGTGCAACATCCACATGACCAAATACGATTTGAGATTGTGAATTCTCAAACAGCACCAAGCCAAGGGAAATTTTGCTTGAATGAAGCATTTATGTGCAATAAATGTTCCATTATAAGATTTCACTCATTTTTATAATTGCATTATTAAAAAGTCCTTTTCACCTATGTAGCATGACTGAGTGAAAATCAGTCACACCGGAAATTTCTTTTATTTCCCCCTTTCAGTCCCCCTCCCTCATTTCTTTCTGTTTGTACTGCTACATTGTTGGTGTTTCTGTCTTTACCCTATACTTATTTAAATCTTCCACCTTGAATTTGTAGGGGTAGAAGCTCCAATCTGCTTCTCTGCTATTTTTAAAATGTTTTTTCCCCTTAGTGTTTCTCACTTTTTCTCTTTCTTTTTTCTTTTTGGCTATGCATATATTCTTTGCAGAACCCCATGTATGTATGTGTGTATGTGTATGTGTTTTCAAGTCACCTGTTGATTTATGACAATAGCAGTCCACAATCTATGGTTTAAGCTACTTTAAACAAACAAAATGCTTCCTTTAAATGTGCTTTTCCAGCTTTGCCAATGCAACTTATTGTTGAACTTCAGCAGCACAATTTCTGGAATGCCATAGGTAAGGATGGAAAGACTGTTTAGTATTATTTGCTCTCAGGTTGAAAAACAGGATAATAATATCAGGAAACCATAATGGGAATAATCAAGAAACCATCTTGGGGAAAATAATAGACCAGTGTATTCTTCTTTCATTCTCATATTAAAATGATCATCTCAAAGCATTGTGGAGTGATTATAGAAAAACGTGGGGGGGTAACAAACAATTGTTTACTGCCAGGAAACCATTTTGACATGAATAAAAAACCCCTCACAGTTTTCTACACAGAATAATTCTTTCACAGTGCTTTGGGACACTCAAATACTGAGAGAATACTGTAGAGGAATGTTTATTTTCTTGCACAGTAATGAGAAAAATACTATTCATTCCTTCATGCACAGATTAAATAACCAAGGACTTGCATCCCTATCCTCAGGTGCCACATGTGTGTTATATAGGCCATGTGTAACTCACCTCTGGAGTAAACACATTTATTGAGACTACGATTAACTCATTTATTTGGTGGGTTTATTGTAAGTATGATTAAACCTGGCTTGAATGAACTAATACCAATAAGCAACTAAGGGGCTTGACAGACTGCCCTGAAGGGGCAGCATGCTGCCACCCCTTTCCTAGCTGGATGTGGCGACTGCACGCTGCAACCCTGATCCAACCTTTCCAGGGTACAAAAAGGAGCCGAAAAAGCAGCATCATATGGAAAGGGCATCATATGATGCTGCACACCATGTGGAGTGGCACTCGACATCATGGTGCCTTGAGGTCAGAGTCAGGGCGTGCGTCATCTAGATGTGACGCTCCGACTCCACCCCCAGGCCGGTCTTAATAGCTGGTCTAAAGAGGGCCTAAGTCAAAGGAAGGTATAATATGCATGATATGATTGTGATACGTAGCATGTCAGAGCTGACTATTTTGTGATATTAGAAAGAGGCTTCAGAAAACATTGCCCTCGCTCTGAATGGACAAACAAGTTTGCCATCTTTTAATGTAATACCATGGAAAGGAATATTTGCACTGTCAAATATTTCATGAAAATCAGTGCCCCATTTTGCTTCAGCTCTGTCAAATACTGCCAGATATGAAGTATTATTGGATGGGAGCCATCAAATACTGGCAGGTATCAAATGCTGTCAAATATTGAAACCAGATACGGGGTTTCAGCTACAGATACCAGATAACTAGTGAATGTTTGATGATAAAGTCATATCGACAATCGCTGAGAACCAATTCATTGTACCTCTTTTTATAACACAAACACAGAAAATTGATGTAATCAGTCCTCACCTAAACTTGACAAATTGTCTTTAATAACCCTAGCCAGTTTCATTTTCTTGCTTCTTATCACACGGCTGAGTACAATTACAGCAGAAGTGGTTCGAAGAATTCCCAGGTGAGTCCTCCGCTTAATTTTTACCAAATCCTCTCAACCAATAGAGAGACCACCTAAGAGTGGATGCTTGGAAAGTTATTTTCACTAGCAGTGATGTGCGTTTGGATAAAACCTACTGTATGCCATCATACATTTTTATGTAGCTTTAGGATAAAATAATGCTGAATTGTTAGGGAAGAGAAATCAAGTGCACTTTAGTAGAGACATGCATTTCCATGGCAACAAATTATTTTTTTCTTAAGCAACTAAAGAAGTTTCTTCCTCTACTCCCCTCCCCTCCTCCAAAAATACTGAAAAGGTGGTTTGTGGGGATATGTGTGTGTGTGAAAATTATACACCAAGCAAAACCGGGAATGGGTTTTTGAAAAGTAATGGCATACTACCTTATTGGAGGCTGTTATTCAACCATCTTTTGTATGAAAAAAAGGTTCCCACAGAGAAAGGGTTACACACCTCACACAACTGCACCATGAACAGAGGATGGATGGGCTAGAGTTGCAGTGAAAGTTCACTTTTGCAAATATGCTGCAGTTTTGTGCAGTGTTGCACAAGAGTCGAGTTCTGATAGAATCCAATATTCAGTTTAGACTAGTTATGTTCATGCAGTGACACTGAGCAATAGTACAATAAATCACTACCTTTGTGCAATGTGCCTTTCACTGCCATAGTGTGGATGCTGGATCTCAATCCATCTAAACTCCAAAATGCAAACTGGTGATACCTTCATTTAGACAAGCGGAAGGTAAAAGGAAGAAAAAGGAAGAATAAAAAGAAAGAAAGCCTTTGAAACCCACTGGTTTCTTCATCAGTCAAATGTTATGTAGAGATCATATAAGAAACTTACAGTCACAGTATGCAGGTCTGCATGTTGTTTGTTTCGCTGCTATGGAAAACTTTTGAAGCAGAAAAAGGATTTAGTGCAGCCACCCCTCCCATAAAAACAGAGAGGCAGAGAAGTGACAGGAACAAAAGCTGTAAAAGAAGGCCATAAATGTCAATTCTTCATTGCTTTCAGAAAGCCTTTTCCTTTGAGATCAGATCTGCTCCTGATTTATGAAGTCAAAGGCTCCTTTGTTTGAAGAGTCCAGTGATCCATCCAGGAAGATTCTGTACCAATAGCTCTAGAGAAATATTTAGTTGGTGTGACAGGCAAGTGCTTATTGAGATTGCTTTGCCTTGCTCTTGAGAGTCAAAGCCCTGTATAGGAGGACAAGCAGTCTACCTTCTTGAGGTTAGGGGTTCTTTACTTGAATTTCTGTGGCGTTCCCACTGGCCTAAAATGTGGCTTAGGATGTGAAATAAAGGGGCATCATTCTCATTTAACCCTAAATCTGATCCCCATTGCCCCGGAATCGTTCCCATTCAGTTTTGAATCTGATTCGGGTTTTATTGTATAATCAGGATTATATGCCTATAAACCACTTAAAAAAACCAGTAGGTTTTAAAGCAGATTATTTTTGCTCTCGGGGTCCGATTCATGGTATCCGAATGGGAACAACAAGGGTGTCTGATTCAGGAACCTGGAGATGGGAGGAGCAGTGCTCAAGGGGCTGGCCTGGGGGTGTCACCCTCTTTGTTCTCTTTCTGCATCGCCAGCACCATTTTCTTCAATTCGCATAGCTTTTACCCCGGTGGATTGCAACCTCCCCTCTGCTTCTCATTCATAGACCAATGTGTGAGGAGAGCCATTGAACATCATTTTAAACTATTATTTTTTCTTTTTTTGCCTCTGCCAGAGCCCCTGAGCAGCAGATGGGCTTTGCAGGACATGCCTGCTTGATCGCCCCTCAGACAGCCCAGGGAGCTATGGGGCAGGCAAAGGGATTTGGGGGAATGGAGGCTAATTCTCTCTTTCCCAGAGGAACTATGGGAAGACACAGGAGAGCCTGGACACCCAGGGATCTGAGGGGGGGGGAATCGAGCCTTCTCTTCTCTCTTCCCCAAAGAGTCTCTCCCCACTGAAACCCGCTGCCTTTCCCCCTTGATCCGATTTGCTTTGGATGCAGAGTCTCTCCCCACTAAAACAGTAGGTTTTATGTGTGTGTGTGTGTGTGTGTGTGTGTGTGTATTCCAACCCTGGACTTTGGATGCAGAGTCTCTTTCCACTGAAACAGTAGGTTTTATATAGAATCATAGAATCACAGAGTTGGAAGAGACCACAAGGGCCATCCAGTCCAACCCCCTGCCATGCAGAAAGCCACAATCAAAGTATCCCATCTAGCCTCTGTGTATTTGTGTGTGTGTGTGTGTATTTCTAAAGTAAATTATAAAGTAACAACTTTTTTAATTTATGGAAAAAAACCCTCATCTGTAGTTCAAAACCCACTGTAGAAATAATACAGTTTGAGACCCCTTAACCTGCCCTGGCTCAGTACTAAGGAATTATGGGAACTGTTGTGTTTGTGAGACATTTATCTTCCTCTGCCAGAGAGTGCTGGTGCCATAATAAACTACCATTCCCAGGATTCCCTAGCACTGAGTTATGGCAGTTAATATGGGGAGACACAGAAGAGACTCGGATGGGGAGACACAACAGAAGAGTCTTGGATGCAGACGATTTTCATTGGCTGCCCCCCCCCCCCCCGAAAAAAACCCAAGACTTGTGATGTCTGAAGCCTACGCGCTTGATTGACAGCTTGCAGACACAAATGGGAACAGGGAGCAAATTAATCCGCTTTAAAATAAAGCAATTTAAAATAAATGGGAACGAAAACAGGGTCTAAATGAATCGAGGTAATTTGCCCCTTTTCGTAATGGAAACGATGGAAAAAATTTGAATCATTCCCGGAACATAATCCGAATCAGAATCGCGCCAATATAATCCGTTTTATCAGTTCCAGATTTTGTTGGAGATGCTCTGTGGGATAGCAAATTCTCCAGTTCTGGTGGTTGTCTCTTAACTCTTCTACTCTTCTACAGTGGTGGCAGTTTCTTCTCCTTGCTATTCGCAAAAAGCAAAATATGTTAAGGAGTGGCAAGGCAGGCAGATCTTTTTTCAATCCCTCTCTGAGCAGTTGTGGCTCAGCTACCTTGCCGCACTTGGCAGGGTAAAGAAGTCCTTACAGTAGTGAGGAGAAGCAGCATAGGACCATAGGACATAAGTACATGAAAGAAGCCCTGATGGATTTAAATGAAGGTGTTTACTCAAGCATCTTATTTCACAATCTGTGGTTTTTAGAGTCATTCAGAAAGAAGGGGTTGGCCAAGCTGGATTCTTCTGGAATGTCAGCAGCTGCCTGAGAGATGCTGGCATGTTCTTTTTGTTGTTGTTAAGTGCCCTCGAGTGTGGCCTGCAATGCTGTGGTTGAGACATCTCCAACTTGTCCTATCCTCCACTGCTCTGCTTAAGTCTTTTACATTCATGTCCGTGACCTCCCTAATTGAGTCTAGCCATCTTCCTCTCTTTCTACTGCCCTCCATCCTTTCAAACATTAATGTCTTTTAATGGGAGTCATGCCCTCTCATGTTGTGGTCAATGTATGACAGCCTCAATTTCATCATCTTGGCTTCCCATGAGATTTCTGGTTTAATCCGTTCAAGGACCCATTCATTTGTCTTTTAGGCTGTCCATGGTATCCCCAGCACTCTTCTCCAGCTCCAAATCTCAAATAAATTGATTTGTTTTCTTTTCTGTCTTTTTCACTGTCCAGCCATCACTTCCAAGCATGGTCATGGGGAATACAATGGCCTGGATGATTGTAACTTTAGCGCTCAGTTGTATGTCTTTATTCTTTAGGCTTATTTTAAAAGGACAATGCCACAAATGACATCGTGAGATTCAGGCTCAATTTAAGGTAAAGAAAAATCTGAGTCAAATTAGTTGAAACATGGAAAGGAAACTTTGGTCAAAATCCCATTGTCTTAAACCGCACAATATAACCTAATGCAGGGGTAGGCAACCCTTTTGAGCTGGGGGCCGGGTTGCTGTCCCTCAGACAACTGGGGGGCCGAAGCCAAAAAATAAATAATTAAATAATTTTTAATAAATAAATAGATAAATAAACCGGGACAAATGTAGGACAAAATTTTCAAATGGAGGGCACTTTTAAAATAAAAAATGGAGGACACACAAAAAAATTTGCTGATTTTTTAAAAAATGTTAAGATAAATGCATGTTTCTCAGGCTTCTATAGACAATTGCCCCACCATGCCCCTCGCGCGAAACGCCAAAGGCCCCGGCGGCAATCGGCGGCAGGACCGGCCTGGGGCCGGTCCCAAGGCCTCACCAGGCTGCATCCGGTCCGCGGGCCGCAGGTTGCCTACCCCTGCCCTAATGCAAGCAGTTTGACATTTTCACCACGTCTTGCAACAGCTAGCAGTAGCTTTATGCCAGTCATGATTTGTAGTTTAACTGGATTTATATTAGATCTCACCCCAAGAGAGCCAGCCTAGCATAGTGGTTTGAGCATTGGACTATGATTCTGGGGACCAGGGTCCAATTCTTGGCTCCATGTTCTTTCCTAAAATGTAAACTATGAGCAGTGGTGGCGTCCAGGGCAGTAGGACAGTTGAGCTTTCCAAGGAACTATCTAGGGTGTTGAATGTCCAGCATATGTCCAGCACCTTGGGCAGCTTCTTAAAATTCAGACCAATATACCCAGATGATGTCCATCTCCTCTCTGAGATATACAGTGGACCCTTGTTATGTGCTGTGGTTTGGTTCCAACATCCCCTGTGGATACCAAAACTGTGGATGCTCAAGTCCCATTAAATATAAATATAATGACAAAATGGTGTCCCTTATTAAAAATGGAAAATCAAGGTTTGATATTTGAAATTTATACTTTTTTTGAACATTTTCAAACCGTGGATACTTGAATCCATGTATAAAAAATCAATGTATAAAAAGGGCCGACTGTAGAAGCAACTAGTCACCACTGATCAGCAAATAATATGCAAATGTGGACTTGAGGAGGTAGAATATGACTGCACCCACAATGAAGAAATAATCCAGTTTAACATCACTTTAACTACCATGGCTCAATGCTATGGAATTCTGGGATTTGTAGTTTGTTGTGGCACCAGGGAAAGAGAAAGAGAGAGAGAGAAATGATTGTAATGCTGGGGAGGAAAGTTAGGGAAAGGGGAAGATTAATGAGGACATGGCAGGGATGGGATAAATGGAGACCAGCAAGAGAGAGTGTGTTTGGGTGATGAATAGAAAAGATTAAAGGGCAGTCAAAGGGTTTGGGTTTTTTTTGTGTGTGTGTGTGGGGGGGGGGGGGGGGGACACTAAGCTTTCTAACCTAAATGAAAGTGATCTAATACTGGAAAAATAGTATTTCTGTATCAGCTCCCAGCCTACAAGGACTTGCAAGACAATGAACAAATAAAAACCAATTTAAACATTACAGATATAAAAATATTTTTAAGACAGTAAAATATTATTTAAAAATCCCTAAAAACAGTATAAAAAATTCCAAAAATCCAGTTTTAAGTCCGTTAAAACAACAGTTTCAGACATTGAATTCCAAGTGGAACAGCATTGTTTGGCTGCTTGCTGGATGTTTAAAAGCAATGGGGCCTTGGATAATGAATTCCACAGTCAAGGTGCTGATATAGAGAAAGCCCTGTTATATTTATCCACCAACCCAACTTCATGAGCTGTTGGTAATGCAACAGGGCTTCCTTTGATGATCTCAAATTTGTGGCAGGGCCGAATAGGAGGAGGTGGTCTTTCAGATAGCCTGACCTTAAGTCATTTAGGGCTTTCTAGGTCAACAACAGCACTTCGAATTGAGCTCAGAAGCAAACTGGAAGCCAGTACAGTTCTTGCAAGACTGGTTTCATACATGTGTTTCTAGAATGCACACCTGACACCAATCTGGCTAATGCATTTTTTGCACTAGCTGCAGCTTCCGAACACTTTTCAAGGGCAGCCTCATGTGGAACACATTACAGTAGGATGAGGAATTATTACTGGGGTGGGGAGATTGTAGTCTGAGTGCAAATGAAACTGGATACTTTTTAGTATAAGCCACCTATACCAACTAATGTCAAAAAGAGGAAATGCTGCTGGCTGTACTAAAATCATGGGTAGAATTTCAGATATAATAATAATAATAATAATAATAATAATAATAATAATAATAACAACAAAGTTTATTTATATTTCCCGCCTCTCTCAAGGATCGATATGAACATTTATGTGTGTATATGTGTCTTCATGCATGCACATACATGTGTGTCATCCTGGAAATCAGAACTACTATGCCAGAAGTTGTCCTGCACCCACTTATGGAAGCCAGCTATGAAGAGTAGGGACACACTTGCTGAGCAATACATGTGGTAATTTGTACTATATAATATGGCTAGGAATGAATGGGAAACCCATCATAATGATATTAATCACTGCAGTGGCTGCAATTTCTGGAGTTCTGGAGATGTCTGGATGAAACCAAAAGTATCTTGGTTCTCTGTCATTGAGAACTATGGCTACACCTGAGGAAACTTCTGTCAGAGGAACTGGGATGGAAGTGATCCATCTCTCTCATTTTCACACCTCCATACACCCCAAATCAACTTTAAAAGTTTGGGAAACCCTTCAGAGCCTGTTTCAAAGCCATTTCAAGGACTGCAAGGGAGAGAAGAAATTCCACCATGCTAATGTAGGGGAAAATGTCTTGCACACTAGCATGGCATTTAATCTAGGCCTATATACAAGCTAACTAGCAACCAAATGTGTAGACTCACTTGGCTGAAAAGCATTTGCATATTACATAACATGAACATTTTATTTTCTGGGTTAGATCTATAATGCAGAATCAGTCAACCTGCTGGCTTTCAGATGTTTGGACTACAAATCCTATCATTGCAGAGCACCATCAAGGATTATTAGACCTGTAGTTTTTTTAAAAAATGTAGAAATACATAAAATATATGTCAAAGTTTGAATTGCCTTCTTCAGCTGCAATATTTATTCAAGCATGCAATATTGAAGTCATCAAGGGACAAACAAAAGTGTAATTCCATCATAAGTCTACACAGGATTTTCAAATATTTAGAATATTCCTCCCCACCCTAAGAATAACCTTACCCAAGAGAAGTTTAAACACATAGCTGGACTTCCTGTGATCATCCTCAAAATGTCCAGTATTTGGATTTATCTAAACTGTTATGAGAATTCATCATGTACATGCCTGAAATGTTTCTGTAAGAAACAGCAGTTGTACAACTTGTCTGGTCTGAGTTACAGCTATAAATAATTCTGACAAGCAAACAGCCACAGCAAAACTGATAACAGTGTCAGACTGCTGGATAGTCTACAATATTTTATGCCCAAAAAACAATGATATAACTTTTGTGGAGGGGGTTGGTAGAGGTCTGAGAGATAGCTGATATAGTTTGTGGTTAAAGAAGTCAAATGTTTGGTACATGGGCTTGATTGCCAGCTCCCAGAATGCTCTTCTGCTTCCACTCTTCTTCAGTTGTACTTGTGATCTAATACTGGAAAAATAAATCATCCATTGGTTTAAAAGTTCTCTGAGGGAAATGCTCTCCAGTTACCATCTTATCACCTTATTTTGGGAATTTGCTTAAAATGTGCTCTCAGCTGAGCACTGTCTGCTACAGGTAGATGTATGCATTTGAAGCAGAACAATAGTTTACAGAACAACAAATTAAAAAAGTGTAGAAGAGATGCAGCCCAACATCCACTCAGACATCACGAATGACCCTGAACATATCTTTCAGGGTGCATCTACACTGTAGAAATAATGCACCCCTGACATGGCTCCATCCTGCAGAATATGGGAATTTGTAGTTTTGTGTGATGAAAGCCCTCTTTGGCAGAGAAGGCTAAAGACCTTATAAAACTCCAAATCCCAGGATTCCATAGAATGGAACTACAACACTTCGAGTGAGCAGTACTGTTTTCTAGCACTGCTCAGCTTTGAATGGCTTCAACACATCGCTATATTCATTCATTAAAAATAAAAACTCTCAGAATCTGCTATTGGGATGTAAGCTGCATCTTTTCATACTCATATGAGGTTTTTGCTCACATTAAAACAAACAAAATGATCCAGATTAACAAAGGGATTGAGTGGGGATTCATGAGGTAGGAATATTATCTGTGTCCTCATCCTTTCCAATAGTTTCCAATGGATTGCCAAAATGACCAATGAAAGGGTCATGGAACAAAAAACGGTCGCCCGACTCGGCGGGCAGATCGTTTTGCTGCTAGAAGCGGCTGAAACTACAAGCCCCAGTGTGCACTGGGGCTTGCTCCGGCTCCCTATTGGTGCGCGGAGTGGATGGGGCGGTCCCATCGCTCCGCGACGCTCTGGGAGCCGGGCTCGTTGGTGCTGAGCTTCCGGTCCTCCAGGGCTGCACATTGGTTGGGTGGCCTTGAAGGAGGGGCTCCGCACAGCATGCAATATGGGCGGGGCCTAGGCCTATTTAAGGCCACGTTGCCAGCCCCAGCCCTCAGTTGGCGCTTGGCTTCGAGCAGAGCAGAGCCAAGCTGAGGAATGGAGAAAGACTTTGAGCTTCTCCCACCTGCCCACCACTGTTTTGTGGGTGTTTTTTCGTCACAACTTTGGCAGCAGCATAGGCCAGGATCTGCACGTTGTTGTACCAGGGCTATGGAGCTCTGGTTTGGGAGTCAATAGGTACCCGGGGGCGAATAGGGCAGGCGTTTCGCCATTGCGGGGGCCAGAACACGGGAGCGCCTCCTGGTGACTTGGAGCTTAGTGAATTTGTGAATGCAAGACAATGTTTGCGGTCAAGTTGTGTTCCTTAGCCCCTAGGTCATCCCAAGCACCTGGTGGGTGCCAGGTTTGGATAATCAGACAACATCGGGTGTTTGATTTCACAGATCCTGACCTTATGCTTTGTGCCAACCCTACCAATTGTTTGCAAATAAAGTTGTGGCCTTACTTCCAACCTGTTGTATTGTGGTTATTTGACAGCAACATCTGAGGCAAATCAAGTCCGCACTTTTCCTAAAAGCCAAAATGACCCAAACTGAGGCAGTTACGATTTGGTCATATCATGGGACTCATTAGAACAGACAATAATGCTTGGTAAAGTGGGAGTCAGTAGGATAAAAAAGAGACTATGGGGCAGTACAGAAGGGAGGCTTTGTGCCACCCCTGTAAGCCTTGTGTCTGTGCTGCAGCATCCCCATGCTGCAGCACAGACGCACCGCAAAAAAAAAAAAAAAGCCGCCTAGAGGGGCTTCTTTTTTGTGACACCAGAAGCAGGAAGGGCCGCCACCATGATGCCCCTTCCTGCCAGCGACGTCTGGTACCTGTACGGTGGTAGCGGTGGCATTGTGACAGCCCCTGTATGGATGGGAGGCTGCCATGATGCTGCCGCTGTCATACAATACAAAGTGTTGGTTATTACCTTTAAAGCCCTACATGGCTTGGGCCCGAGTTACTTGAAGGAATGCCTCTCCCTACACTCTCAGGACAACTGGGAAGCATCTACTGGATAATCCAAAGACCAGACTAAGGTCTACTTCCCATAGGGCATTCACTGCTATGGCTCCCAAACTGTGGAATGGCTTGCAGGAGGAGATCCGTCTTATTACTACCTTAGATGCCTTCAAGAAGGCACTCAAGACGGATCTCTTTTGGTGACCCTATCCCCCTGGCCTGCTATAATAACTTTAAGATGACACTTCATTCGGAGCATGTATGGGAAATTAGATGTTGATATTGTACCTGTATAGGGTTATTGATGTGTTTTAAGATTTTATGATATGAGAATGTATTTTAATTAACTGTAATTTTAAATTTGTTGCTGTACTCCCACCTCGATCCTCAGGGAGAGGCGGGATATTTATAAATAAAAACTATTATTATTATTATGTGCTAGGGTTCTGGAGCGTGCGCGCTCCGGAACTCTAGTATTGGTGGTGCACGTCACTTTTGCCTGTCTGTCCCAGGCCTATATTCCAGGGGATAGATTCAACTAAGGAAACCAAACCCCTGAGCTTGAAGAAACTGAGCAGGGTTCTTGATGGTAGGGGTCTCTCATTCATAGGGTTGCCATGAGTTAATGCTAACTTAATGGCAATTAACAACAACAGTTTACCCATAATGGGCAGAACCCTGTTGGTTACTTCCGAGTACAGTAGGCACATGTAATGAATTCTGAAATGCTAAATCAACATGGAGATAAATCCAGTTGATTTAAGGGTTCTTCTCTTGTTTGGATTAAGAGGATATGGGCCAATATCTGAATGGAGATTGCTCATTCTTGTTGACAGAGTAATTGGTTCCAAATAGCTGCTGTAAATGAGAGTACAAGCAGTGTAATAACCTCCCTCCCCCTGGTCCATTATTTAAAGCTTGTGGATATATTTGGCTGCTATTAATCCCTGTATCTGGGCTGGGTGAATGGAAAGAATAAGTTTGGGATGTTGCTTATTTTTATTTTTTCTGACATATAATTCCCCATTCTCATGTTGCTTCTTACCTTTGCACGTCTTGTGACGAACAAGGCATAAAACTTTAATCCATACAAGTTAGGAAGAAGTATGTTGGGAAAGGCAGAGACAAATTTAACAGTTTTCTTCTCCAATGGCTGCTAACTCCAAACAAGACAATGGCTTTGACTTCAGTGCTAGAACTTTCAGTATTAATGCTAGAGACGATTTTGTGTCTCTCTCTGTGTGTGTGTCTGTGTGTGACAGACAGAGAGAGAGAGAGATTGTGTGAAATTAGTTTATTCCATTAACAAATAAGCTAGTTTACCTCTTCTGGCTTGAATTCAGGATCTGGGATGCCCCCGGATGTTATGATACCTAAATTGCTGCCTATCTAGCTGGGATGCCATCAACTGGCTGAATCCTGGGTTAAAACTTAACTCAGCCAACACTTTTTCAAAGTTGGGCAGCTTCTGACTTCAAAAATTGGACTGGCTATGGTAGACTTACTGAATCAGAGGCACATACATTCCATGGAAGTGTGTGCCTGTTAACTTATAGCTAGTATATGGTTTCATAGGGTATTTTTGGGGAAGATATGCTTGGAGGTGGTTTTGCCAGTTCCTTCCCCTAAGATATAGTAATAATAATAATAATAATAATAATAATAATAATAAGATATAGCCTTACTGTTCAGCAATTAATTCAGTAAGTTCCAGGAAATACATTGCACATGTTCTAGACATGTGCAGTATCCAGTAGACAATGGTTTTCAACCTGCATTTTAGTTTCAGAAGTGGAAACATTTGGTCCATTTTCCTAAAAATGCAGACCAAGCAACACCTTCCAGTATCCTTACAAAACCACATGACTTTGGGTTTTTAAGTTTCATGTCATCATTTTGAAATTGAGCTCAGAAACAAATAAGGACCCAGTTTGGCAGCTAGCTGACATCTTTATAACAGTTTCTAATGCATAAATCAACAAGGAACTATCAAAAGCAGAAAACAAAAGGAAACAGAGCTCCAATACAGTTAAGTCTTCAATACAGACATTACTTATACTCTCTCTTTACTAGGCTAATAGTCGATTCCAAAAAAGATGAAGGGCGGGGGGCGGGGGGGAAGCAGACACAAATTCCTGAAATCACTTAGTGCATTCAGTTTGTGTAATAATTCATTAGGCAATTTGACTTTGATCATGATGGTAATGCATATTTGTGCAGTGCTAAATTTCAAAGTGTGGGCCCTCCTCATAATGGTCCCCTTAGTGATACAACTTTAGTGAGGAGAGTTCAAAAATGTAAGTTTCTGTATTCAGCTGAATGTAAACAAGCAAGCAAGCAAACAAACATATTATTTTAACACTTTTCATCTCCACCAGGAGCAGGTATTTTGTAAAATTAATGAATAGTATTTGGTCAAGTCCACCCCATCTGCATATATTTTGGGTTACAACAGCTCGTAACAATATACCTTTGTTGAGAAAATCCATTTTTTTCTCCATGGCCATTGGGGAGTCTAGGAGCTATCATCGAAACAGGTAGTATTCCTCACCTATCTTCCCTCCACCAATTAGTTTCTCACATTGTGCTGTGCAAAATATTATAACAGAAAAAAAGAGGTGCCCAATCTTGGTATAGCTGGGCTGTTCCCACACTAACCATTCACCAATGGCCATGCAACCCCTTTTCAGGATGGCCTCCAAGATTAGATTAGACATATAACATTTGTTTTGTTTAGCAGAGGTGTTCTGTCAAGTCATGAAAGACATATGATTTCCCCAGTATGCATCTTGTATTTCACATTTTTTATTTATTTATTTTTTTGGATTGGTCATTGGTAGGGAAACACGGACTCAGTTTGCATGCCTGATTACTGAGGAAACTATTGCTGAAGAAATCCTACTGTAGGACGGACAAAACATTAATCATAGGGAATGCACATTTCCTGTAAAGCCTAGTTTGATTCTAGGAACAGGGCAAGAGCAAGATAAAGATATCACTTAATGTTTGCTTCTGCTCCAGCTGGGTTGTCTGGAGTTTGTTTTAATTGTGTGTATTTTAAATCCCCCCATATACAGTATCTCTTGGGGGCTGCTCTGGAGTCTCCCTTTGAAGAGTGCGATATAAAACTTTGAGAGAAATAAATAAATGAGCAAGCAGACATGAATCAAGAATGTTGCACATTGGTTCTGTTTGTTTTCTGTGACGATAATGCATAGGCTGTAATTATGGTATGTGTGTGGGTAACAATTGAACAGAGAGGCTGCTTCACAAGCACAGGCAGTCACAGGAGCTCTCCCCCATCTCAATAAAAAGATTCCATCCCCCCTCTGCAGGGCAATATTATCTTGAGCTGGCTTCCATGCAGTTACAGATTACCAAAGCAAAATCAACCTAGGATTAGAGTTATTTGCCATGCACTTACCTACAGTCTGCTGTATTAGCCTCCCATAGAGCAAAACACAAATGCATGTCACTTTTCTAAATATAACCATTAATTAGCTGCCACCTCCTCGTTACTAGGTATGACTAGAGGCTTCCAATAGACTTCTCAATTGGATGCAAAATGGCAAAAAGTATGCCCGTGCTCTCCTGCTTGCAGAGTGCTGTTGCTTCCAGAATCCATGTGTGACAACAGATGTTAATTTTCTGAGCGGCACGGAACCACTGATTCAGAAAAATAGACAATAAAGTAATTGTCTGGGAAGTTCTTCAGTCCAAAGCCCTGAAGTGAAAGGACACTGTGAAAAATACTGTACATTTCTAGATGGGTTGGTAATCTTATAGGTTTGCTGCAGGATTGGTATAAATAGATAGTGAAACAGTTTGGAATTCTTGTTTGAGAATGGACCATGGTATTCTAATAGTCAGTCCTGTTGAAATAAAAGTACAAAAATGGTGGGTTATAATCTTTTTATGGGAGCCGGCTTCCCCATTTGTCCATGGAAAGCCACTGGTTGGTCTTGGGCAAGTTACACTCTCTAAGCCTGCATGCTACCCATCTGTACAGGCCCTTAGTTGAATTATTTGTTTTCTCTGCACTCCTAGAAAGGTCAGGGGCCCGATGTTGTTGTTGTTGTATTTCCAAGTCATTTTTTACTTATGGCGACCCTAAGGTGAACCTTTCATAGGCGTGTTACAGACCACCCCTTTGGGGCGGTCTGTAGGCGCTGCTTTCCCTGGTGTATCGGGGCCTCAGCTGCCACAACGGCAGCCTCCGAGGCCCCGATCTGCCGCTTTCCAGACCGCGAGGAAGCTGCAAAAGGCCGCTTCCCCATGGCCTGGAAAGGGGTGTCCTTGGGGCTTCAAGCCCCAAGGACACCTGATGGCGGCAGGGAGGAGGAGAAAGGGGCCGCTCGGCCCCTTTCTCCTCTGCGTCGCTGGGCGCAGCCATCTAAAAGCTGCGCCCAGCGACATAAAGCTGGAAGGAGCTCCGAAATGGAGCTCCTTCCGGGGCCGCACTAGGCGCCCTCGCACAGCCCCACTATGTCACAACCGCGCCGCCCCGTTTAGAGGTGGCACGGTCGTGACGTAGTCACGGCGGCATCCGTGTGGAATGGCCACTGCCATTTTGTGCACGCTTTGCACTTGCTAGTGTTGGGGGGTGCGGAGCACGCACTTTTAGGCCCGTCTATAACGGGCCATAGTTTCTTGGCAATTTTCTCCAGAGGGGCTTTGTCATTGCCATCATCTCAGACTGAGAGTGTGTGACATGCCCAAGGACACCAAGTGGGATTTAATGCTTGAATGGGAAACTGAACCCTGATCTCCAGAGTCAACATTGACAGCATCAGCCGAACACTCACTCCAAAGGGTACCAATTCTGAATATCTGTGGCTACTACCGTGGCTACTACTGATTCAGTTCCCCTTACTGGTATCTCTCAAGTGAATATTCTTCTTGTTCCTTGCCCCTCCTGCCTGCTGGACCATGCCAACCACTACCATGTTTCAATGCACAGGGAAGCCATTAAAATCCACAAACATCTGGATAATTTCAAACAGAAAGAAGAAACCCTTAAAGTGAACACAATTTGGCTACCAGTCCTAGCAAAATAGCAAAATAAGGACTCAGCAAATGCAAATGGGACACCACTCAGAGTCAGGGGCTTTCCTGGCAGACAATGAACACCAATTAGCAGACACTAATCCTCTTTTGCATTAGCCTCCCAGCCTGAGGCCTGCCATCAGCACAGAACAATACACATGCAAATCACTCCTGCATTCCCAGGCTCACACAGTATACATATATCCACTTTTTCCAGGCAAGCATTCTCTGAAGATGCCAGCCACAGATGCTGGCGAAATGTCAGGAAGAAAATCTTCTAGAACATGGCCACATAGCCCGAAAAACCCACAAAAAACTATTTAAATAGTGTTAAAAATCCACAAAATGCAAAAGTTAAAACACAATTGAAAAAAAAATATTAAACCAGGTTAAAACACACACACACACACTCCAGCACAGCAATTAGCAAGATTTGGCACATTGTGTACAATGGGCCTTATATCGTCATTCATCAAATGTCTGCCAGAATAGAAAAGTCTTTGCTTGTCTGCAAAAGGAAGTAGGGAGGTTGCCACCCTAACCTTTCTGGGAAGGGAGTTCCAGAGTCTGGGGGTTGCCACTGAGAAAGACTTCTCCCACATTCCTACCAGGTGTGCTTGTGTGGGTGATGGGATAGAGAGAAAATGGTCTCCCAGCAGATCTCAGATCATGGGCTGGTTCATAAAAGAGAACACGTGCCCGATTCACACTACAGAAATAACCTGGTGTGGAACTGGTTTATTTCTGTGAGGTTCATATTTGCCCTGACTGCACTCGATGCAGTTTGTGTGTGTGTGTGTGAGAGAGAGAGAGACTGAAAAGCCCACTTAAACCAATACATTTGGCACCGGACCTCTTAGCAGTTCTTTCTTTTTAAGAGTTGCAACAATCTGCATCTTCGGTAGTGTGACCATGCCACCTAATCGATTCAGATCGCGCTGCATCATTCCTGGAAATGGATGTGCCACCATTTTAAATCGATATTGTGGCAAATGTAAATGGCAACAAGGTTAAAATGGCACTGAGAGATTTGGTTACAGTAAAGGTAGTGGGAACACCTAACCAATTCTGAATCTGTTGTGAATCGGTGTAGAGATGCGAATCTCTTTGTTCAAAAAAGTAAGTATGAATGACCCCATGGTCCTTCAAATAACCCAAAACCTTCTTTAGCTTTTGAGGAAGTATGCATGGGAAAGAATTGCCTCCCCAGTTGTTTGATGGAGCTAGAGCTTTCAAGGTCAAAGCAATGGTCACTTTTGATTAGCAGGGATAATTTTGTTATACCCTCCAACATTTAAAGATTTATAACATTGGCCCGATACAAATGGGCACTTTGTGCTGTGGCGGTGGTGATACTAGGGTTAGGGACCATACACCAACCGCACACTCCCTAACCCTAGTACAGAGTGGTGGCATAGTAATGGTGGCGTCACGTGTCCACGGGCACCACCATTGTTACGTAAGCACATTGGCGCACTCGCGACATTACTCCGGTGCCGTAAAAAGAACCTGGATATACCAGGTTCTTTTTACTCCGGAGCGAAGCTGTGTGGTTTGTGGCTTCCCTCCGGAGGGAAATAGGCTGCCGGCAAGCCACCTCTTTGGGACAGTCTGTACCACGCCTTAGTTATGGCTGGCCAAGCAACATCAGAATGTAGTCAAGACAATAAAAGTTATTAATGAAGAAGAACACACAATAATAATAATAAAAATTAATAATAATAAATTTTATTTTTATACTGCTTTTCCAGAAGATCAAAGCAGTGTACACAAAATTTAAAACCAGTTACAAACACATTATAAAATAGATAAAGCCAATAACACAATACAATGTACAAATCTAAAACAATTATTCGAAAGGGTGAGTGAGCCAGGAAGTTGATGGGATCAAAGTACACTAGTTCATTTTCCAGAGGGGAAGGCTTGATAGAAGAGGAAAGTTTTTAGCTTCTTTTTGAATGTTTCTAGAGGGGTGATCAGGTGGAGTTCCTCGGGAAGACTGTTCCAGATTTTTGGGGCCACTACTGAGAAGGCCCTCTGGGATGTAGTAGCATATTTAGATAATGGAATTTCTAGCAAGTTCTTCCCGGTTGTTCTGAGTGTGCGGGGCGGATTATATGGGGAGATGCGGTCCCTCAAGTAACTCGGTCCCAAGCCATAGGGCTTTATAGGCAGGAAAGGCTGTGGCAGTTTGCTTTTGCCTGAGCTTACTGGGAAGTGTAAGATTCCATCCTTCCTCTCCCCTGCTGAGTTAACTGAGTGCAAACTACTTTAACACTTTGAACTCAGTTTGTAGCAGTTGTAGTATACTGAAGACAATGGGGGAAACTGGGAGGAGAAGAGAGAAACTAGGACATTTTAAAAGTAGCCGAAAATCTGGGTAATAGAGTGTTGACTGAGACTGTTCTCAAATTGGACAGTTTGAGGGTATATAGTATGTTAGATACCACTGTTTAAGGATTTTCATCCCTTCTCATTTTAGCTGCAACTCTCACAGTAGCTAATTGTGTGAATTTCCCAGTAGCAATAAATTTATGTGATCTCTTCCTCATGAAACTGGATTATTCTGCTGGTGTTTATTGTACTTTGAATTTAGCTTAGTATTTATTCATCCATTTATTTAATTTCTATGCCACCACTTAGAGATGATAATCACACATGCTCACAAAGGACTCAAGCACCTAACCCTGGCCTTGATTATCCTTGTTCTAATAAAAGTTTATCTGGGTGGCATGGCCTGGATGTTCAATTCAAAATGCTGGTTTTGACCTATAAAGCCCTATACAGCTTGGGTCCAGGCAATTTGAAAGACCGTGTGTCCCTGTATGAGCCCCGAGAACATTAAGGTCATCGAGAGAGGCTCTTCTCTCCATCCTACTACCCTTTCAGGTGCATTTGGTGGGAACAAGAGAAAAGGCCTTTTCAGTGGCTGCTCTCAAGCTCTGGTGCTCCCTCCATAGGGAGTCCAGGATGGCTCCATCCCTGCTGTCCTCTCGGCGGCAGGTAAAAAATTTTCTGTGCCACCAGGCTTTTGCATAACAAGGATGCTGTTTTGTTTTTGTTTTAAAGAGTTTTAAACTTTAAATTTTAATAATGTCTTTTTTAAAATTGTTTGAATTGTTTAATTGTTTTTTAAACTCATATTTTGCATGTTTTATAATGTTTTACCTTGGACTGTTTTGGATTTATAAGCCGCCTTGAGTCTCTATTGGGAGGAAGTTGAGATATAAATAAACATAATAATAATAATAGACCTGTTTCTAGTGGGGGGGAAAAGTACTCATGTTAGTTAGTCGATAGAGCAGCTTGCATTTTGGGAGCTTCCTTGGTGGGACAGTCGTGGGGACTCTGAGGAGCATTTGCACATCACCATTTACGACTGTGCTACTGAATGTATTAGGACCGTAGCCATAAGCATGCATCTAGGTTCTTCCATATTGTGGCTGACCTTTGTGAATACTCTCAGATCTCCTTTTTGGAACACTGTCTCCAATATAAGTTTCATTTATTCCAGACCTTTCTTGGGTATTTTAGAGATACCATGGTATCCTGTTGTTTCTGCTAAAGGTGCCAGTGATGATCATATTGTGAAACATTAACATGTACAGAAATCAAAATGCAGGTATTCAGAAGCTCATTTGAACATCATTAAAAATCAAAACTCCCCTACCCCCAGTGAGGAGTAAGCTATATTTTTTAACAGCTCCCATGGATACTTTCATACCTTTATGTGCAAACTTTCTGCACATCTGCTTCCAAATTCACAGTGTGCCTTGGCCTCAGACTTAGCGCTCAGCACAGTAAGATTATTTAGCTGAAGTCCTGCCATTTATAGCCAGAGGAAAGTTCTTTATTAGCTTTAACACTGAGACATGTTCTTTCATCTTGCATATTCTTTGTTGTCAGGTTAAGGGGAGCGGGAGAGAAAGAGAAAGAGAGAGAGAGATATTGAGAGAGAGGGATGAGCATGGACTGTTCCCTAATGGCTTTGGGTCTTATGTTGTATTATTGTTGCTGGTCAATCTTTAAACATACAGTGCACAACACTATGAGTAGACTTGTTCTTGTTTTTCTCCTTGGTGTTTCTTGGAAGCTCTGAGTATTATTAAATCCAGAGTAGTAGCCCCATCTCTCTCATTCCCTAAGAATATAGCAATCCATTTGTCTGTGCAGTGAGACTCTCTGTGCCCTATTGCACTCACCTATTAGCAGGCACATTTGTATGCATGGCCTGCTGCAAAGATCAGCAGGTTGAACATTTGCATATTATTGGCATAATTTGTGACTTGAGTATGTGGGTCTTTTCCTTTCCACTTTGTATCTTATCAGACTATTTTATATGCCCCTTTGTGCCCAGTGTTGCAAGCTGCATGTGAGGGGGGGGGGGAAGCAATGGAACATGAGTTCAAATCTTGCCCTTGCCTGAAACTCATTCAATAACAAAATTAAATAAGACACCGTTATCTCATGTTCCGCCTCTGATTACCACACCTTGTGGTAGGGCAGTTATAATACTGGTCTGCCTCTCTGAGATGTTTTTTTCACAGTTCCACTATTTTCAAACTCCTGTTAGAAAGGACACATGAGAGGCCTTTTACCAGACCTGCTCCCAGGGGGTGATTTTTTTCTTCCATGAACAATTAGACTAGCCTCCTTTCTGCTCTCCTTTCACTGACAAATGAGCTGTATTTATTTAAAGGCATTGGTAGGTTCTCCTTAAGGGTCACCATATGTTGGAAATGACGTGAAGGCAACAACAACAACAACAACAACAACATTAACTGGCTGCATGGAGGGATTGTTTTATTGGGTACATGTGCTGCAGATTTGTTCCCCCATACACTCACCCTCAAATATTGAAACTTAAATGTGAAAACTCTTACAAGGAGAATGCAGAATTCCCCTTTGTGCATTTAGAGTAGCTAACTCCCAAGTTAGCGTGGACAGTTACCAACAACAATAGCTGTCTTGCTATTTCTTAGTGGCTGATCATTTAGTACATGTCTAATTGATAATTCCTCAGGAGACTCAACTACATAGGAGTCTTGGTGGTCCAGTTTTGTTGCATCATTGTGTGTGTGTGTGTGTGTGTGTGTGGACTCTTGTCTAGTCTTGGGGGAGGGAGTTTCAGATCCCTCTCCCCCACCTCCATGTTTTATGTTAACAATGGCGGGTTACAAACGGCCCTCAAGGGGCCGTTTTCCCGCCGCCGCCATTCGTTGCGTAGGGAAGCCCCAGCTGCCAGACCGCGAGGCTTCCCCACGCAGCAAAAAAGGAGCGGCGAAATGCCGCTCCTTTTTGGAACGCGGAAGTGGCGCCGCGAGGGGTGGAGTGCGTCCTCGCGACGTCACTTCCGCCGCGACACGTCTGGACGCACAGCGTCCAATACGTCAACATGGCGGCGCCCATGTGGATGGGCACCGCAAAAAAGTACGCGCTCCACGCGTACTGGGAGGAAGGGCTGTCAGGAAGGTAAGAACCTTCTTAACCCTAATACGGCCCTTCCTAACCCTAGTACGCGCGGAGCGCGTACTTTATGGCGGTTTGTAACCCGCCAATGATTGATTTAGCATTCTGTTCTCTTTTTGTGACATCTACATACATTTATGGAGATTAGGACAATCAGTGGCTACTAGCCAGAATGGCCATATATCACTCCTACCAGAGGCAGTAAACTTCTACATACCAGTTTCTTGGAACCATGAACAGAAAGATGCTGTTGCACTCAGTCTTCTTTTTATGTGTTTGTCATTTGCAACTTTAAATAGAATCATGTACTGGATAGTCCTTCCATTTGCATGGACCTTTTATGTTGTTCCTGTGTAATAGGACTTGGGATAATATTATGGTATTCAGTGTTTAGCCTGATGCTTGTACCATAAATACACCAGATCCCATCTGATCTTGGAAGATAAGCAATAGCAACAGCAAGTACATTTCTATACTGCTTATCAGTGCACTTAAGCACACCCTAAGTGGTTTAAAACGTGTAAACCAATTGTCCCCAGCAATCTGGGTACTCATTTTAGTAACCTACAGAAGGATGCAAGCCTGAGTGGACCCTGGAGCCCTGCCTGGGATTGAACTCACAATCTTGTGGCTATGAATGGCTACAGTGAGTCTAAACCCCAACAGGTAGTGATTCGTCCATGGCAATTGAATTAGAGAAAGTTCCTCCTCACTTAGGTCACTGTCATCTCACCCAGAGCAGAAAAGTAGGTCCAGAGTGTGTATGGCAGCATGGATGGCACCAGATATTATAAAGAACAGACCCATGGTTGTCATGGCAAACATGAAGTCCTGAGGTGCTCCTGTCAGGGCATTTTCCACATGGGTATTTCCCAGTAAAAAAAGGTGAGGGAACTCCATCACCACTGCTGAGACCAATTCAACCAGCTCCTGAAGAGACTATTGAGTAGTGGGGTGAGCAACAGAATCCCTACTCTGTCCTGGCCACCTATCTTCAAAAACACACACTCTAATCCACCAGACTATGGGACAGAGCACCTGGTGAGGGAGATGGAATTCCAATAGACCACTTCCACTTCCCCTCACCACTCCCCAGGCCTTGCCTGCTGCTGTATTATTATTATTATTATTATTATTATTATTATTATTATTATTATTATTATTAT